>NW_017732655.1:99599-128497 GCF_001890085.2 Hipposideros armiger
CTGAGGTTATGACAAGATGGACTTGGGGAGGGGAACTTCATTTATTACCTAATTCCTGTGAGTCTATCAATGACCAGCGGACCACAGAGGTATTGAAAATCCCAATGAATTGGCACTAATCCAAAATAAATATTTGGTATTTCTCCCCAAATCTAAATATATTCCTTGCCTCAAGTCAGGATCAGATTAGTAAATGGTCTCAGGTGTCATTGGGATGTCTGGAAAGTCACATTACACACCTGAGATCTTATAACTTGGTTTTTCTTGAAGGGGACCAAATTGCCTCTTTATTAAGGAGATCTGAGTATGGTTTTGCAAATCATATCTGTGTTTACAGCTTTTCCCCCAGTTATTCAGACCAAGAAAGACTTTAAAGGGTTGACCTCCTATCTTGGTCTTAGGGACTCCATGATCTATTATTCACTTTCAAAATTCTCTGAGGGTCAGTCACCTCTGATTAGTCCAGTTTTGCTACTCTTCTGGGACCATTCTCTTCCAGGTATTTTGCAGACAATTTGCCTCTATCTCCGTGCTCGGAATCCTATTATCCCCATTGCAGTCAGGAAACCTGTTTCAATAATAGTATCTCCCATCTTTATATCCATCAAACTAAACTTGGCAGGCAAAAGCTCTGGTGTTTAGCTTTCCGGACTCCCAGATTGCATCAGTAGGATCCAGAACTTCCTTCGGTCCCTTGAAGAAGATCAGAAGGCAGCCAAGTTGAAAGCCATCATCCCTGCTATGGGACTCCATGGTGAGGGATGAGATGACCGAAAAAGGTAGGGTGTGAATATGGCAAGACTTAAGAGCCAGTGCAAGCCTAAGGCTGGCCCAGTCACCAAGGAGAGAGTTATCCATTTTCTTCACCAAGCTGAGAGAGACAAATCATAAGTTCCAGTGGCCACCTTCAGTAGAGAGTGCCATCAGGACGAACAACAAGCAGATATAATAGAGATATCACCTTCAAGAACCAAAAAGCCCTAGGAGAATACATTTGAGAATCCTGCCTACTCTCTTCATGGGTCATATAACCTTCATTTCCCCAGTTGCAATAGGCCCAGCTATAACTTTAGAAAGGCCAGGAGAGAGATCTGGAAATTAAGAATGTCTTTTAAAATGCTCATTTAAATAGCAGGCTAGACCAAATGTTTACATTTAAAATATTGTTATTGATTTTCATGACAAGTAAACAAGTCTTGTCTGTAAGGCAAGATCAGATTAGTTACATGAATAATTTTTCTAAATCTATATTAGGTACATGTGAACTTACTGTGAGTAAAATTTGTGAATATACTACACTTTCACAAGAAATTTGAAAATACAAAAAACAAAAGCATCCTATTTAGAGTACTATCAAAGAACCAAGATATCCATTCACCTGTCCATCAAACCGACCATCCAATCATCCTAGGAAAAAACGTCTAACAAGATATGAGCAGAAATTATATAAAAATGTATTTGATTGAGAATCTAAGATAGGATTAAAAAAAGACATCCAAAGTTTTTGCATGTAAATTATATAACTATATTCCCTGGACATTTAAAAATCCATAGAAAATTCTAAAAAGCAATAACATGGGAATACCCTAATCTAACAAATTTGTATTTACTATCTTCCAGATCTAGTAAATGTGCCCTATTTCTCTTTGTTCTCTTTCATATGCCATTAACCAGGCCAGAAATTTCCTGGAGTAAATCTAATTAGCTTGTTCGGGATGAGTACCTAAAAAGAAAGTCTATTACTGTCCAACATTTGCAGTTCTTAATTTTGCCCTGCAGCTTAAAAACCTAGAGGTAACATAATTTAGGCACTATATTTAGAACAACTTGATGAGATTTTGGGTCTCATCATTCCTTTTAGGAAATGAACTCTGATATGTTACATATTTTAATACCCCTCACTCATTCTGACTCTATCCTAACCTACTTAAAGATCATAATCTGACTTTTCTAGGCATGCCAAATATAATTTTCTTGGTCATATGGGCCATGGATACTGAACTTAATAATGCATGCTCCTTGGGTAAGGTGTAGCAACTTGTGTTAATAAAATATGAACTTTCTGACCAATTATGGAACATAGCTAGTAACAGAGTAGCGGTATCAACTCGCTTCTGTCAGCTTGATGATAAGAGGAAGTTGAAAATTCAGAAACATGGATGCTTTTTACTCTTAACTGTAACATAGTATTTAAAATTAATTAAGCCCTCTATAAGACAGGAATAAGATTTCAGAAGAAGAAAGCATTTTCTTTCACTATTCAAAAGCACTGAAAAATAACAAATTCATTCAAAATCATTTTACTAAAAATCTAGCAAGTAAAATTTCCTTTGCTAGTGTGCTGAAGATACTGAGATAAATTTAAGTCTAAGTCTAGGGGGAGAAAGATTTATAAATAGAATCTTAAAGGCTGTATATGCTATAGTTAGGTAAATGGGTAGAAGATAGATAGATGATAGATGATAGATAGATAGATAGATAGATAGATAGATAGATAGATAGATAGATAATGCAAGAAAAGTAAGGAGCCCAGAAAACCTAATTTTGCCTGGAATATTCAAGAAAACTATACAAATAAATATACACTTAAGCAGGGTATAGGTTCAGCAGGGTAAAATATTAATGGAATATATCACGTAGAAAAGGGAGATATGGGAAGAGGCATCCCAGGCAGACTGAACAGCAAGTACAAAATCAGGAAGGAGTGAAAGAGTAAAGTGCATAGGGTTTGCATGTGGAAACATAGCAGGAGACAAGCTCAGGCAGCCTGGACACGATGTGGTGAAAGGCTTCCTAGGTCATATTAAGAGGTTTAGACTTTATAGAAAATAATAAGCCCTGGAGGTTTTTACATGAGGAGTTAAAGTGATTATATTTGGGTCTTAGAGAAAATAAAGTTAGAAGTAAAGTGAATAGCGAGATGACACGGAAGGAGAGGAAGGCCTGAAGAGGAATTAAGGGTTAGAGCCACAGGCAGGCAAGAAACTATAAAAGACTGAAGAGGGAGTGGCTGGTTAGCTCAGGTGGTTAGAGTGCAGGCTCATAACACCAGGGTTGCCGGTTCCAACCCCACATGGGCCACTGAGATGCACCCTCCACAACTAGATTGAAACAACTACTTGACTTGGAGCTGATGGGTCCTGGAGAAACACACTGTTCCCCAATTAAAAAATAAATAAATAAATAAAAAGACTGAAGAAAGACACTAGGGGGAGGGTTCAGAAGCTGTTCAGGTGGCACACTTATGATTCCAGGTGACTGGCCATGTGCAAATTAAGAGGAGAAATGAATTCTGGGTAATTCTCAGGTTCCTGCCTTGGACAGAAAATAAAAAGGTATAGGGGAGAAACAATGACTTTGGTTTCAGGCATTCAAGTTCCTGTCTCTCAAGTTTTACAGATAGATACAATAAATCTATTCAGAAGCAAGTTGGTCAGATATTCAGGACATACCCAGGTGTCATTCAAAGGAAGTAATTTCTGGTTCTATTGTCATGGTATTTTACGATTTTAATGAAGTTGTGTAAAAACTAGGACAATAGTTTCCATCAACCAAATAAGTATAATGTTATCTAATAACATAATCCATCAAAAGTTTGCAAAGTGTGTTAATGTGACTTAACATCTTTGTAAATTTCTTTAAGCTCCTCAAAAATAACTGTAATGCTGTAGTAGAATTTTATTAGCTCTTAGGGAATGAGTCATGGTTGAATTTATCATTCCTTTAAACAATTTAAAATATGCTTGAACAACTTTGGATGAACTTTTTCTAATCTTTAAAATACTTCTCTGGGCCAGACGAGTGGCACATTGGTTAAGAGCTGGCTTGGGATACCAACTCTGGGCAGAAGGGCCCCAGTTAGGATCCCACATGAGGGCCCACAGTGATGCTGTGCCCTGTACAGCTGAGATGGTGAATAACAGCTGGACCTGGAACTGGGCTGCAGTGAGTGACGGCGTAGGCTGCAGTGGGGCTGCAATGAGCTGCCGTAAGCTACGGTGAGTGGCCAGTAGCCAGTTATGAGCGGCTGTCCAATGGCCAGCGAGCAACTGCCTCAGCCGGGAAGAGCGCAATGAAAATACCAAAATGGGCCAGTGAAGCTACGTCCTCCACAGCTAGACTGAAGAACCAAAGGACAGCAACTTGTCTGTTCCCCTTCCCCTGATTCCCCAACGCTGTTCCCCTCCCCCAATTCCCCAATAAAATCTTAAAAAAAAGAAAATACTTCTGTCTTTTTAAATAGCATGTATTGAATATAATTTAACCTTTTCTTGATCAATAGAAGTGCTTTTTTCTGAACATCAATTTTAGTCTTTTTTATGGTGATTCAAAGTCTACTGACAATTTACCCCAAATTAAATGACCCCAAGCTTAAATTAATTTTCATTAATTTGCCTAGTTTTTCTAATAGTTCATTATGAAAATTTTCAAACATAAACATCTGCCATTTTTATAAGTCTCTTTGTCACTCATCCTCTGGTATCAAGTTATCAGCATTTACATGTGCTTTTTGGTGATGTGCTTAAGTCTAGCAACCCTTCTCTTAACTTTCCACTCTAATCTATTATAACATGATTTTGCAACAAGACAGATATGTGGAATGGTACAGGTGCTTGGGACAACCCCTTTGGGTGCCTCCGTCCATTCCAAATAAATGCCTACTTTTTAATGAAATGTTCTCCTTTGGTGACTAGAGCATGTCTGAAGTTGATGAAATCTCAGTGGCCTTAAATATAAAGCATTGGTGCAACTTAATATAGTGGTGCCATTTGAATTTAGACACAAACATGTGCTTGCAGTGTAAAAGTGTATCGTTTTTTTAGCAATAGCTTTTAAGAAGCTTAGCGGACTTCTTGTTAGGCAGTGCTGGACCACATCCAGGATCACATCAGCTAGTCCCGTTTCCTCCAGGGCAGCCTGAGCATAAGGACATCCAGCTTGTCACTGCCCTCACCATTGTCCCCACTGCTACTCACAGGTGGCATTGCTCTTTCTCTTGACAAACTGAGGTGGGACCCAGTGTTCTGGGGAACCTGTAGGCCATGCAAATGAGACCCGCTCCCCTTCTTTGTAACCTAATCCATCAGTCTCCATGTGCTCCTGTGGCCTAAGCAACCCCAATTCTTCTTCCCTGGGCCTGGGCAAAGTTGGGAAAAAGTATCAAAGTTTGCTTTTGTTTTGTTCTTGCAACTTGGGAGTCTGTTTCCTCACATTTAAAGGGAAAAGAACCTGCATTAATGTTACCCTAGTAACTGGAATATCGGTACCTTAATCAAATGTACTTGCCAAGGTGGCTAAACTCAATAAAACAAGAAGCAAGTCATTCCTTTGCCTTAGCTCTGGGGTTCTTTAGTGAGTAGAGTGCACAGGTCATGTCACATGCAGCGTAGTCACTTCTGCTATGACCAGGAATTGCCCATTCGCTACCTACGACCCACTCTCTTCTTCCAAAGAAACAGCACCCAGGGCCATACTTAAGGTGGCCCTGTGCCCGGCTAAAAAGCCCCATTTCTCCGCCTGCCTTGTAGTTAGGTAAGGTCATGTGACTCTATTCTGGCCAATGAGATAGAAGTAGAAATATAGGGTGAGTCTTTCCAGACTGGTTCTCAGGAAGCAGATAGGTGGCTCATATGGACCCTCTTGCCCTTCCCCAGCTACTTAGTCTTTCTAATAGTTGGGTATTATGGCTGGAGAACCAACAGCCTTGTTGGATCTTGAAATGTCCATGTACCAAAGATTGTGGAGGAGAAAGTTCGATGAAGCCTGAGATGCTGATGGCCATGAACCTCTGCTACCATTCTGAAACTGCTTCCCTTCCGACTTATTTTATGTGAAATTAAAATGAAACTTCATGTGTTTAAACCATGATTATGTTATATTCTTTTTATATGCAGTTGATCCTAATGCTAGCTAATACACTGGTTCCATCTCATTATTCTCAGCAAAGCTTCAGATAAATACCACTGCTAGGGAAATGAGTCCCATATAAGTGAGTTTTTATTCTTCTTTACATTACAGTATAAGTAGATTTCTTTTTCAGTTAGAGCCCATCAGTAATGTGTAATTCCTGAGTCTGCAATATGGCTTGAACTGTCCAGTGAACTTAGCAATTGCTCCCCATAAAAACACTGATATTGTTTGAGTTTTTTCAAACATAGATATTTTCTACTGCCACAATAATTATAGGATTCCTAATGAAATCTGTCTTATTGATAGGATAAATTGATCAGTTACATATGTATTTCAATTTGAAAAGATATTTAGCCATTTAAATCTTGAGTCTTAATACCAGTTTATTTTTCCTAGTTAAAAAAATAAAGTGAATCAGGCAGACTTTATCTCATACACAGGTGAACGTTTACATGGTAAAATGATGTGAGTAGGGACAAATCATTCCAATCCCATGGGGTTCTAACCATCTGAGATGTTTGACCCCTGATCTTCCTCACGGCAGAGCCCACGTCCTCTCTGAACTTGATCCATACATCTAGCAGCTCAATATGTCTGCTTTTTCTATCAGGGCAATACCTTTCTTATAGCTGGTAGGTTTCTACACTGTTGAGAAGAGTCCCCACCCTCTGGATTCAAATCCCAGCTCTGGCACTTACTGGCTGTGTGACCCACAGCAAGGTATACTTATCCTTACTGTCTCAGTTTCCTCATCTGCAAAATGCGAATATTACCAGTAACCCACCCCATCCAATTGCTGGAAAGATTTGAAGAGTTAATAGAAGAAGCGCTCAGAGAAGCTCTTGGCTCATGGTAAGTGATCAGTAGGCATTAAGCCCCTAGCTGTGCAGGAGAGAGAGGAAGCAGCACAAAAGAACATGTGGAAGGCATAAAGAGGATGAAGGAGGGACAATAACAATTAACTCAACAAGTTACATTAGAGGAAGAGAGAGACACTGCACCAAGGATATCATACGCATACTCATTTAAACACATATCCAGGGAAAATCACCACAGGTAAGTCCAAAGGGTGAGTTTGGTGATGAAAAGAGGTGTGACACCACTCATTTTTTTCTGATAGTCTTGATGGTGGTGAAAGGGCAGGGAACATATGAACTTAATGCTTTTCAATACCAGTGGCTGTAGCCTCCTCCTCCCTCCTGGTCAGCCTTCCTGAGCTACCTGGAAGACATGAACAACTTGGAAATTGATCACACTTTCCTGAATAATATGATTGATCCTGGAGCAAGGTACTCAGAGATGTGATGGAGCCATTTTGTCCAAGTTCATGAGAGTCAATTGTGAGCATGTCTTCCCAACACCACGTTCAGTGATACCACGCTGAGAACATGATATCTGCCATGATGGCAGTGTTTAGACCACAGACATCAGGAAATGCTACAAATAGAGGCGCTCCTCCTCCTCTGCCTACACTCAAGGAAGGGGCCTGGACACTGCTGCTGAAAAGGACTGATGGAGACCCAGAAGCATCTATTGAGTATTGGATTCACCCTATTGAGTAGTGAATTATAGAATCTCAGGGTCAAGAGGAAAATCATAGGCTAAATACCCCCATCCTCCTGTGATGCCTGCATTTCCTCAATAACCAACATCCATAATGGCCTTGCAGCCTCTATGTGAACACCTCCAGTGATGGTGAATCCTCCAGTTTACTGACGCAGCCGCTGTCACTTTCAGGTTAAGCCTATCTAATTTTCAGAATAGCCTCCTTAACCTCCAGTTACTTTTTGAAGCAACCAGCTTCTCTTCTCGTATTTCACTCATACAACTTTTCATTGTGACATATGTATTGTCAAATACAATCATTTTCCCTGCACCTATGTTGAAAGAGGCTTTCTTACCCATCAGCCAATGCAAGATGTTCTTTCAAAATAGTGGTCACCTCTAAGGACAACACACATTTCTTTGGAACACTTGCTCCCCTATAATCCTGTTACTTGTTTTCACCCAGAACCTACTCAAAATTTCTCCTAAACATGACTGAATAACAATTTTTAGTCTCTCATCATCTCCATTTTTCCATCAGAACTTTTTCTGATAATATTTTTGACTATCACGTATAGTTAAACCTTCCTTATATGAGTGTTTATAACATTTTCCCTCTTTGTATCTTATTTAAACAATGAACATTTATCAAGAAACCATGTGGGCCAAGAAATTCAGAAAAACAAGGAACTATGAGCTGTAGACTCTGCCTCAAGAAGCTGCTATCTACTTGTTTAGGTTTATTTCCAGATTTATGATTGCACTATGTCCCCCAGTCATCTCTCCCAATTGCTTTTACTAAAAAGAGGGCTTTGTTTGTTTGTTTTTTGGTCTTAAGTGTTAGGAACATCTATCAACCACAAATCCCTAATTTTAATGTGCAACTTCTTACATCACAAATTGCCCATCTTGGTCCACTCTGACATGCTCTTCCATTCTCATCTTACTACCCAGTTTTCTAAAGCTGAATTTCCCCTGTTCTGAGTTAAGAGCATCAACTTATTCTGATTTATATTTAAAAACTACCGCTTTACCCATTTGTCTATTTATTTATCTATTTACCTATCCAAACTTTTTATTTATTTATATGTGATTTTTTAAAAAACATGCCCTGGCAGTATGGAGTGTATAAATGTTATATAAAGAAATAGCTTTATACAAAAATAAATAATAATGAAGATACCTTATTTATAAATATCTGCCTCCCAAAGAGTGAAAATCATTTTAGTCATATCGCCATATTTTGCCCCACTCTAATTGATGGTTTAAGTGCAGACAGTATTTTTCTCCATCTGTAGATGATGTTTCAAGGGTTAAAAGAACATAAAAATCCACAATTTATAACTAGCAGGCTCAGTTCGTAGGCTACTAACTTGTAGCACGCCCACTCCCAAAGTCTATGTTTGCTCTCAGAGTTTCCTCCTTTGGCTATTTCTAGAATTGATCTAATTTACACAGAAGTCAATCCTATTTTGGGGGTGTGGTTCATGCTCCATGATAGCAATGTCTGCAGGACAATAACGGGGACAAATGGCTGGGTTTCCTGAGCATATTTCAGGCAAGGTTGGTGTGACTGGCCCTGGACACATTCTTGGGAATGAGGAAAGACTGGCTAGATAACTTCAACTTGGGTGCCTTCTACAAAGTCCCACCTCCCAAAGACCTCTGAAAGTAAAAAAGTGTGAAAGGTAAATTAGACTGAATAAAAAATGGTTTAAAAAACCCAGGATGGGAAGCAAACATTGGCAAAGGGGACAGAAAGTACTAGACTAATTCAGTAAGACATAAAGGGTCACCTTCCAGGAAACCATGGGCCTCCTTTCTCTCATGGGGATTTTATCTATATTATTTCAGAAATGTATTAACCAAACAAACTTAGTATGGCCTGCTCCCTCCTAGAGCCCAAAAGATAACTCTGGAAAATTGAGTGACTGCTGATAATAGGAAAAGGGAAAAAGTAAATCTGTGAGACTATACCGTACTACCTCACAAATCATAATCTTTTCGTTCTACAAAATTGTGTTCCGTTCTCCTTTTCTTATCATTTCAGTATATTTAGCAGGACTATATTTGTTTACAGACATCTTACTTTTCACAATAAATTACTCTACTAAGCACCATGCTGTAATTCTTACTCCCACTTTGAAAAAAATCTCCTTTTGTAGCTTTTTCTAACCTTTGCCAATCTCTAGAGAGACAGCAAGGAAGGGAGGGAGAGAGGAAGGGAGAGAGAGAGACACTGACTGTCCAACTCCACATCCCTCTTGGAGAGGTCCTGGTATTTATATACAATACATATTTATATAATTGTAGTTCCTGAAAAGTACTTATATGTGAGGCAAGGATGACACCTGAGGAAAAAAAAAGGACATTTGCGAATACACTTCTTTGGCTGAATCTGGCTGGTCCCTGAAGAGAGCTATGTTTATCTTACCGAAATTAGCTCTCAGTTTCTCTCTTTATCGTTAAGGGTGTACCTGGCCATGAAAGCCACTCTTTGTGAAATAAATGCAGTTCTAATGACTATCGATTGGGAAAGCCAGCCGTTCATCAGCTGCCAGCTACCTCTGGCAAGTTAGAAATAATCAATAGCCAAGTGGGAGGCATTTGCAACAACAGAGAGTGTCTCTCAAGAATTGAGGTGGTGGTGAGGGTGGTCACTTGAACTTGGGGAAGGAATCCTGATTTATGGCAGCTTTTAGAACACATTATGATTTCCAGAAATTTCTAAAGCAGTCAGAGAGAAGACCTATCCAAAGTAAACATAGCAGCATCTCAAGATAATTCTAGAAATGTGCCACAGTAGCAAAGTGTCCATGGGCAGTCCTTTGTCACACAGAACAGGCTACTGGGGAAAGTGCTAGTATTTGAAATGGCAGGTCAGTATGAATAGGCAGGCAATAATCTATAATGCTTACACCCATACTTTATAGGATCAGACACCTTGAGTTGAACAGCAATATGAACCATGAATTACGGAACCTTGAGCATGTTACCTTAACTCACTGAGGCTTAGTTTTGTTCCACAGACTGCTGTAGAGGTTGTACTTGGCAGTTTCAGCCAGGAATTTGGCAATTGTTTATGATGTTCTGGCTTAACATAAGAGAGTATATCAGATTTTCGAAAACGATTTTGAGTGACAAACTACTCCGAAACTCAGTGGCTTCTATCAAGGAACACTTATTTCTTGCTCATGGGTCTATGGGTGAGAGCGTTCTGGCTGATCCAAGCTGGACTCTGCTGGGTCATTTTGCACCAGGCTTCAGGTCAGCTGTACCTCACTCCAGGTAAGGGCGTGGTTCAGGTCTGGCTAACATGTCTCTCATCCTCCTTGGAACACCCTCACCACCACCTCAATTTTTGGAAGACACCCTCTCTGTAGTTGCAACTGCCTCCCATTTTGTCATTGATTATTTCTAACTTGCCGAAGGGAGCTGGCAGCTGATGAACGGCTGGGATTTCCCAATCGATAGTCATTAGAACTGCATTTATTTCACAAAGAGTGGCTTTCATGGCCAGGTACACCCTTAACGATAAAGAGAGAAACTGAGAGCTAATTTTCGTAAGATAAACATAGCTCTCTTCGGGGAGCAGCCAGATTCAGCCAAAGAAACACATTTGCACATATCGTTTTTTTTTCTCAGGCATAATTGTTGCCTCTCGTATGAGTGCTTTTCAGGAAATATAAATATATAAATACCAGGACTTCTCTAAGAGGGATGTGGAGTTGTATACTCTCTCTCTCTCTCTCTCTCTCTCTCTCTCTCTCTCTCTCTCTCTCTCTCTTTCTTTCTCTCTCTTTCTGTATATTTGTTTGTTTTTTGAACTGAAGAAAGAAACTTAAGTCACCAATTTGATTCACCAAACTTGAATGTGAAAAGAAAGCAAGGAAAAATAAAAGACCTGAGTTAATAATAAATCTGAATAAAATACAGTCCATTTTTAATGAAAGTGCATGGACAGGCGGACAAAAAGTTTAGAGAAAGTCAGAAAAGGAGAGATTGTTTTTTCTTCAGAATGGGAGTAAAAATCAACACGTGGTGCTTAGTAGAGTAATTTGATGTCCCTAAGCAAGTATCCTGAAATGATAAGGAGAACAGAACGCATTTGTATAGAACGAAATGATTATGATTCATGAGGTAGTACGGTGTGTTCTCACAAATTTACTTTTTCCCTTTGCCTATTATCAGCAGTCACTTAATTTTCCAGAGTTACTTTATGGGCACTAGAAGGGAGCAGGCCATGCTAAGGTTGCTTAGTTAATACATTTTCTGAAATAAAATAGATAAAATTTCTTTGAGAGAAAGGAGGCCCATGGTTTCCTGGGAGATCTCTTAGATCTTGCAGAATTAGCCTTGTACTTTTCCCCCTCTTGCCAACCTGACCTGTAATCATATCCCAACAGGAATTTAATCACTTAGCTTAATATTGTATAATAGTCATCTAGACCAGGGGTTGCACAATAGACTCCTGATTTAATTGATCAGCAATGTGGACTAGAAATCGGTACTCTTTAAAGTCCCTTGGGTGGTACCAATATATAGCCATGATGGAGAACCACTGATTAGTAGGGTGAGATGTGGTGCCTGAGCTGTGTTTTTGGAAGGAACAAGCAAACAAGACAAGGAGCAAAATCCCCATCAGACCATATGGAAGCCTGTGCAATGGAACTGTAGGCGTGTGCTAAGTAGAGTTTTTGTTACATTGAAAACAGCATTAACAATAGCTATAAAACCTCATTGATTGATTCACTGTTGCTCCCTCAGTAGGAGCAAAGCAAAAGCTACAGCCTTGAGGCCAGGGACATCTGTAGATATCGAGATGTTGAGCAACCGTATTGATTTCCCTAAAGGCAAATCAGTCAGAGTCGTAATGGTGGTGTGGGTAGATGAAGACGAAATCTTTTCGTCTAGAAAGTCTTTTTAAAGAATGCACGTTGGGATTCCTGTTTAATTATGCTGCCTCCAACTTTATAACCGGAGGGATTTTTGTTTCCTTTTAAAATAAACAACCCAGTTAACAATTTTTTCCTACCCTTGGACTCATCCATTCTGGTTCCAAGTAACCACGCTGCTCATACACTGTTGATTAGAAATTTATAAAATGTGACATTAAGCCTTGACATAAACATAAAGGATCTAAGGCCTTTCAAATTCCAAAGCAACAACAACAACAGCAAAAAAATGCTCCCTAAAATAAAATAAGTTCTGGCACAAACTTTCCCTTTTTAATTTGCTCTGTCTGTGTTTGGCCAAAGAAAGTTTTCAGTGTCTCCATCATCACATTGAGGACAAATCACTGGCTGCCCCTCTAATAATGCTGTCAGCCGCATCTCTCCTTTGGCCAGCATCACCCTGAGAGAATAGATGTGAGACACCGAGGAGCCAGTCTTGGGAAAGTGAGCAGGGCCATCTGCAACCTCCTTTGACTAAATAGGAGATGATCAGCAGGAACTAGTCTTAGCTCAAAAGTGTGAATGAATCATGCCAAATGTAGCTTAAAGGAAATACAATTGCATGCCTAAGCTGAAGTTTCCCTTTGGAAACATGAATTTTCACTCCCATGAATACTACTACATGAGCCTTGTGGCTGGTAGACTTATGAACTATCTAATCTCCAGCTAATTCCATCAGTAAGAAAGGAAGCAGTGAGCACGAGATGTGTGCTTCTGTTCATACTTCAATTATCTGTTTTCATATTGTGTTCATGTAGGACCTTTGGTTCATTTAAGAAAATATTGACTAAGCTAGGTTCTCTGGGATGAAATAAAAGAACTATAGTCTACTCATGCAGACATAGTCTAAAGTATATTCCTTTTATCTGAAAAGGACTGTAATAAATATAGAATCCTCACATACTTAACCTTGGGAATAGAAGTGAGGAATCTGCATGCTATGTAAATGTGTTCTTGTTTCCCAAGATAAGGTCATTTTAACCACAGTTTAATCCAAACAGTGACCATTAGTGGAATAATCATTTTTCTTATTCTAATATTGAGACCCCTGGGCTATATGATCTCTCTCACCATTTCTCTCTCTCCCTCTCTCTGTCTCTCTTATTCTTTATCTGTGAATTTCTTCATATGAAAAGTTTTACAAACTCGTAACAATTAAATTACATTTCATCTTGTATGAGCTGAACCATTTAACAGTAAAGAATAAAATTTCATGAACTCAGGATCATCCCAGAACAAAATCAATAAAAAAAAAAATATGTGGACCTGTCATGAAGATAGTAAAGCCTGCCTCACTTGTGTAATAATATTTTTAAATGTACTTGCTACAGTATTTATTAACCATTAAGGATGTTTGACAAAGTTATAGCTGAGTGGTCCATAAGCCAGAGGAAATTTTAGTCCCTACGGAACATTTGGCAATCCCTGAACCATTTTTGTCACAAACTAGGGGGTGGGGTGGGGGGATGGGCAGAGTGCTATGGGTGTCTATTTAGTAAAGGCCAGGGATGATGCTAATCATCTGACAGCCATCTACATAAAAATATTCTGTGGTTCAAAATGCCAGTAGTGCCACTGCTGGAAAACCCTGCTATCACTGTAGTCCTCAGGAATGCCAATAGATATAATGAGTAATCAAAAAGATAGACCAAGAGTTGAAACCATGGTGTTAAAAAATGATGCAGTCACGTTGGATTTTGAGGAATCTAGCCATGACAGAAAGAAATGACAGCGAAAGAGAAAAATGGAGTAAAAGATATGCCAACCTATAACCAACACACAACTATCCTATCTGTATTATATTTTCCTTTGTAAAGAATGAAAGCATAAAATTTAATTATGTAACAGTATTGGAGAATAAAGGGAGCACATATCATTAATGGAATAGAATTTTATTGGAATTTCTGGAAAATAGGAAGCATATGGAATAGAATTGATAGGTAGTGGAAACTGCAGCCCAAAATAGGATAGGATGGGACCCTCAGAAAACTTTTCTAACAGGACAAATATAGGAGGTATTGGGCAGCGGGTCCTAAACTTGGCAGCACATTCAGATCTGAGCATCTTTTAAAGCTTCCTGTGCCCAAGCCACACCCCAGAATAATTAAATCACAATCTCTAGGATGGGATGCAACATAAGCATTTTTGGAAGCCCACTAGTGATTCCAATGTGAAGACAAGTTTGGGGCCCACTGATGTAGGAGTAATCAAAGGGTAATTAATGGCAATAAACTAAAGCAGTACTTCTCAGACTTTCACCTATGTATGAATTACTAGAGATTCACCCTACAGGCAGATTCTAATTTAGCAGGTCTGGGGTGGGGCCTGAGATTCTGCATTTCTAACAAGCGTCCAGCAAATGCCAATGTCACTGCTCCATGAAGCACTCTTAAAAGAACAAGAAACTAAAGATAAAGAGGCCACTTTCTCCCCCTACCCTCACCCACCTCCGGTTCCCATAAATACAGAAGTTGCGTTCAGTATTAGTCCCCTGGTTAAAGCACTGAGAGCAATTCTCTAAACTAAGTAGAGAATAGGACTGGAAGAGGTTAGCAATAAAAAAAGAAGAACTCAAGGTCACCCCTGGCTTATGCAACAGACTGGAAATAAGAAAGTAAAGGCACCTGAGCCCAGGAGTCAAAGTTATCTGGAGCACGATTTTCATCCACGAGAAAATAAAATGAAATAAGGATCTCGGTTACAATAAAAAATGTAATGACTTTAATTACCAATTACAGTGAAATCTTACAACTAAATATTAAGCAGCCACTAAAAATTATATTATGGAAGAATAAGTAATGATCTGGAAAGAAGTTCATGATATAGCTTTAATTTAAAAAAATTAACATGGGTGATGGAGGGTGATTTTTATTTTCTTCTTAGTAGAAGCAACATAGTAGAAATAGCACTGTCTTCCTCAAAACACAATGTCTAGGTCTCAAACTTTACTTCGTCCTATTCTCAGTTCCCAGGGGTTAATCAAGCTTCTCTCTGCAGCTTTCTCAAGTTCTGGACCTCTGCTCCCAGCAACACCCATGGCCACTAAGAGCTGATGATGCCACCCAGGCCTCTATACTGTTAATGGAATCTCTGATGCTACCGAGAAAGCTCCTAAACCTGGGCTCCATCCAACACCACCCATGGGCACTCCCAGCTCAACCCACCATCACAGCTCTTTTCTTCCGAGGGCAAAAAGGTCTGATTGTGAGTGTGGTGGCCATTTGGGGTTGGAACTACACCTGAAAATATTGTAAAGAATGCTATAACTAATAATCTTCACCCACTTGCACTGATTTTGTGTCTCAGCATGGTACCCAGTCTATATATCCTTCCCCATCTCAAGACTTTCATGTGAAAGTCTTAATACCAACTTATATTGTCCCAATTATGATCCCCACATTCCTTTTATAATTCTTGCATTGGCAGGGTTGGAGAAAGAGATTGCTATTGGATATCTGGTGATCGACCTTAACTGTCCAGGATTCCTGATATTGATCCACTGATTATGTTCCCTTTCAAGAAACTCATACTTAAAGAAATTTGTTTTTCGTTGTTGCTTAGCACTTCACTGAGCAATATATTAGCATAATTGAATTTTTTTAGAAATTAATAATCCAGGGGCTGCCGGTTAGCTCAGGTGGTTAGAGCGCAGTGCTCATAACACCAAGGTTGCCAATTCGATCCCCACATGGACCACAGAGCCGCGCCCTCCACAACAAGATTGAAGACAACTACTTGACTTGGAGCTTATGGGTCCTGGAAAAACACACTGTTTCCCAATAAAATCTTTTTTAAAAAGCAAATAACAACAATAACAAAAATAGATAAAAATAAAAATTAGTAATCCAGATTATAAGAAAACAACATTTAGATACTCAGTCGTAAGTGATTGGTACACCATGGATCCAATTACAGTACCATTTAACAATTTTAACATCACTTTCATATAGAAAACTGTGGTCAGAGTATTTAAAGCTCCCGCATTTTCCACACTGTTATTTCACGTCTCTGGCTAATGGTTCAGGGGTGATTGCTTCTGTTAGATCATTATGATTCTGTTCCATTATGGACAACCTCAGGTTTGAAGTTATTAGCTTTTTAACACTTCTTTGTAATTAAATCAGCATAATTTTCTGTTAAAAGGCAACAAATCAATAAGTCAGCGGAAGAGAATATTTCCTTCCTTAGGCAACATGCTATTAGCCTCATATGTCTTTGACATAAATTATTTGAAGTTTATTTTCAAATTAAAATTCTCTGATTTGCTAAGCATCTACTATAAGTTTGCTTACACCTAATGCTCTACAGTAATTGTAATTTAGCTATTTGTTTAGCCATATTGTTTTCCCATTTAGGTCCCTTTTTTTTAAAGTGAACAAGAGTTTACACACTAAAAAGAAAGATAAAAAGCTATAATAAATAGAGGAACAAAAGCCAAAAAAGTCAACTTCACCAAAGTAACTTAGCTCAAAAATATTATTTGTAAACATGTTGTCTATTAAAATAATTTATCTTCCTAAAATTTCATCAGGAAGATGTTCTAAAAATGCAGTTAATGACAGACTGTGATTTTGAAAATCACTAAAGGAAGTGATGTGAAGACAAAAGATGCTGGTAACTAAAAAATGAGATCTGGAAACTAACAAGACTTCAGTTGTCCACTAAAATATAAGCTCCTTGAGAGTAAAAACATGCC
The DNA here is from genome assembly GCF_001890085.2 of Hipposideros armiger. Classification (NCBI taxonomy): domain Eukaryota; kingdom Metazoa; phylum Chordata; class Mammalia; order Chiroptera; family Hipposideridae; genus Hipposideros; species Hipposideros armiger. Next base: position 116,706 of record NW_017732655.1, read on the forward strand.
TCTTACTAACTACTGCATCTTCAAACCCCTAGAACAGTGTCTGGTGCATAGTAGGTCCTTAATAAATATTTGCTGTATAATTCACTGTTTGGAGTAGTCCTGCGCAAGGGAACACAATGGATAGTAAAGGCATAAATATTCCAGTTGCTAAAAAACAGTGTTCCGTAGTAGAGCAGAAATATGCTGCAAACTCCACCATAACCTGTATGATTTGTTCTGTAGAGCTAGAGTCTCTTCCAACTTTATACACCTCAAGTAACCTTCTAATTGTTAAACTCACTTCCAGAGGTGGAACATAGTAAAGGATACTTGAATGTTCTAGTTACTAGAATTATGTATACCCATTTGTCAACTTACATTTTGGCATTTGGTTCTACAAATCAGTCTCCTATGACTTTGGCTATATTGACAGATTTCCCAAAGCCTTACAAGCCCTTGGTGAATTTACAGCATTGGATATCTAATCATTCAAAGCTAAAAGCTAACCCCTACCAGGTACCAATCAAGGGACACTCTGTTAAAACCCTATCAGAAACACGTAGCCAAACACTTCCCCAATTCATAACAATGACTAATTCCAGATATCTGGGGACCAGGCCAACAGCCAAGATGAAGGAAGCTGTTATTCAATGATCACAGTATACTCCAGCTGGAAAGAACTGTAGCTTGGATTGGGGGAAAGCTGGATTTTAGACAATCCCTAACTCTATAGTATTAGACATATTACTGAAAACCTTGTGTGCTAAGTTTTTTTGGGTTTTTTTTTCATAAGTAAGTAAAATAAATGTATTGACTATCTCTAACTATTCTTCAGGAATGGGGTTTCAGAATGAGAAAAAAGTATATATCACTGTAATGTAGTACAAAGGGACAGTAAAAATCAAGAAGAAAGTATTTTCTACCAGGATATATTATAAGCAAAACTTAACACTTCTCAAAATAGAACTCTCTGTCCTTTTCCCCATCTCTAAAATTCTGGCTTATCTTTCCAACTAATCTATTTTATTCAATGGTGTGTGTCATTATTCTTCAATCTAATCGGCATAGATTTGTAAAGGTGTCTTTTCTCCTTTTTTCTCCTTTACCAAATCAATTTATTATGAATCCTATCAATTATTAAAAATAATTCATCTTTATCCTTCCTTCCCTCTTTCCTATGCCAGTATAAGACTTCCTCAAGACATTCCTGAGCATAGAACATAATCTAATAATAGATCACATAACTTACTGGCTTTATTCATTAATGTAATGTAAATGCTTCAGTTTATGGTTTTATATTTTTGTCTTGTTTTCTCCACTAAAAAAAAAATCTATTTCTTCAGGATTGGGACCTGGTAATTATGAAATCAGAAAAACTCTTAGGGTTGGTTCAAATAGGATGTGTTTATATTTAGATAACATTTTTTGGACTTACTACAGAATCTACCTTTCTAAATCAAAAGTCTTATATATGCCAAATACAGAGTTCTCCCTCTTTGCAAACATTGTATTAGTTATCTAGTTTTCAAAATCCTGGAGTTGGAGAGTCCACTTCCATGATAATCTGTTCCCTCACACAGCTGTTGACAGTGGTCCTCAGTTTTTCCCGATGGGTCTCTACATGGGCTGCTTGAGAATCTTCCCAACATGGTAGCTAGCTTCTGCCTGAGGGAACCATCTAAGAGCAAACAAGGCGAAAGCCAGAATTTCTTTTATGGTCTGTCTTTGGAAGTCACACACCATCATCCCATTGGTTTCACAGGTCAGTCCCACTTAATGTGGAAGAGAATTATACAATAGTGGGAACACCAGGAGGCATGTATTATTGAGGACCATCTTGGAGGATGGGTACAATATCAATAACCTTCTTGTGTGTGTATGTTGTGGTCAGCAAACACTTCTGTGGGTCACTTCATTATTCTATAATTTCCAAGATTACAAATGTATCTTTGATTAGAAGAGTATCTTTTAGATTGGAATTCAGAAAAACATTAACGTAAAGCATTGTACATAGAAATAATGAAAATGGAATCAATTGCTCACATTCAGATAATTCTAGACAACCAATTTGAATAAATTACTACAACAAAAATTTTTCCCCTGGTCCAACATGTTTATATTTATTTATATATCTTCTCATTTAGTTTCTTATGCAAGGTGGGGGACACTTTAGAGATTCATAACCAGGGGTTCTGGTTTCAGCTTGTCATTTGAGTTTGAGATCTTAGTCGTGCAAAGACCAGCAATATCATCATCACCTGGGAAGCTGTTAAAATTGCATATTGACAGCTCTTACTTCAGAGCCACTGAATCAGAATCTGTATGTTTAACAAGATGCTAGGTGAATTGAGCAGGGAGTGTTTGTCTAGGAACTATTTCACAGACTGTGAAAGCTGTTATGTCAAATTTTTCACCTTTTTAAAGAAAAACACTGATCAAGATTCTCTACTAGCAGGTGTCTCAGAACACTGTTGATTGAGTGGCATCATTATGACCTCCCCTGCCAGACAGCCTGTCTCTTTGTTCTTCCCAGGGAAAAAGTAGTAACTCATCGTCAGTTACCTCTGTAAAATGAAAATGTGCACATAAACAGAGCAGAATGGGAGAAATATTTTCGTTTTCATTTTTGTTTTGCTTTCTTCTATTGTAAGTACAAAGGCATTTGGCTCATAATTAATGTTCTTGTGAAAACCTTCCCACTTTTTGACAGATAAAAATGTCAGTTCTCATTGGATAATATAGGTTTCCTAACTCCCATAATGAACTTAGGCAAATCATGGCTGCATTTCTTGAGTCCCAGTTGTCTCATGAGTAAAATATGGGTCATAAGAGTAACTCATAAAGCTTTTCTTTTTACATTTTTTGCACATTTACCTTCAGTATAATGTACACAGATTTTAAATGCTCAGCATGGTGCATTTTAATATATACACCTCTGTAAACACTACACCAATTAAAATATAGAACATGTCCATCAACCACAAAATTCTCTTGACCTCTGTTCAGTCAATCCTACGCCTTGGAAAGAACAGATGGAGAGGAGTTTTGTAGATAACATTTAGAAAATTAGAGTTGGAGGGAGGGATTTCATTTTAGAGATGAAAGAGCTGAAACTGATCTAAGGTCTCACAGCTAGTGAGTAGCAGAGCTGAAAACTTACTCTAGGATAGCGAGTCTCACATAGTTCTATTTTCTGTAAGTTGAGAAATAACTGGAAGGGTATACACATGTGACTCTCATCCCCATAAATTATTGTTGCCTGTTGTCCAACTTCACGTAGATGGGAATATTCCATTTGTGCCCTTGGACTCTGGCTCCTGTACTCAACATAAGGATTCTGAAATTCATGCATGTTGTTGCATGTGTGAGGAGTCCACGGGGTTGTGTTGAGATTAAAGAAAATATATGTGAAAGTAGATTTTCCTCAAATACTTTTCAAATCTGAAAATCATATGAGGGTATTTAGAGGCCCTAAAATTTCCATCACTCTGTCCCAGATACTAGAGAGTTAGGAGGTAAAACCTCACCTTCCCTTTGGATGATTTAGTTCTAATTTTGCAGTCTATATTCAGATTTTTGGATACGTTTCTGAGATTACTACTGCAAATAAAATGTATTGAGGTCTCCTCCAAACAGAACATCTTAACTGATCATATGACAGGTTTTTCTTTGGCCTGGAGAAGAGGCCTGGCATTGACAGTTATCAGATCTGATGGAAATTTTCTTGGAAAGCAATAAGCACCTGAAAAAAACCCCTGTGTCCACCAATTGGCCCTATGGCAACATGTATTATCACTGCCCTAAAGGATAACCCCCTTACCCAACAGTAGGGCTACACTGTTTTCAATAGGATTGCTCAGCATAGACTGACAAAAAAATGGTGTCTCAGACACAAAACTGATGAACGTTTATTATGCAAGTCTTACCAACACTTTGACATTGAGATCAGGTTTTCACTATGATATCACTAAACTGTGATCCAGCAGGAAACAAGAATAAATGTCAGGGCCAAGATTCTATAGCCGATGTGAAGATAATTGAGGCAATTATTTGGCAAATTCAAGCCAAAAAGCATACTAAAGTAACAACAGTATTGAATGCTAGTGATGCTCTGATGTAAGCAAACCATGAGTATGTGTCACTGCAGCAACAATGCTTTAACCCTTTTTTCCCACTGGTCTTAATTTCAGCTTTTTATTAGATAGCTTATTTTCTGATATTTTTCAACACTGAGGAGAGAGAGGGAAGGAGGGAAAGAGGGAGGGAGGAAGCGGGGTGGGGAGAGGAGTTAAATTGGCTAATATGATGTGATGAAAAGAATCTGGGCACTGGACCCAAACACATCCTCTTCTATTTACTGTCTTTGCCATTAGCTGGCAGGAAAGTGACCCCACTTCCATCACTTATACAATTAATCACCACCTACCTTGGAATAGTAAATAGTGTGAAATGTAAAGATTAAATAAAATTAAAAGGATCTGATGAAAAAGAAATCTATTTAATGCATTAGAATGATGTATTAGAATAAAAATATAATAAAGAATAGTGACATATACATGATGCAAGATGATAGATGATAGATAGATAGATAGATAGATAGATAGATAGATAGATAGATGATAGACAGATAGAAGATAGATTACAGCTAATTTTGGCAAGAGGATTTGTTAAGAATACGGAGGCAATCCTATGCACAGAATTACTGTAGGAGTTTGCATACTTCATGGAAAGCCTTTGTTCAGAAAGATAAGGAAGAGGAGGATACAGAATGCTTTCGATACTTTGAAAAAAAATAAATGTTATAACCACATGATGCAAAGATATTCACAAAGATTAAATTATTCATTTCCTACTCCTCATTAGCATGCTATCATAATGAGATAAGTAAACAGTGGCTAAAGGTCTAATGCAAAGAATGATATACCAAAGTGGTGGTCTTGAGTTGGTAAATAAAAGAAAGCAAACTGAGCCTGCATTTTGGAGACTGTCCTAGGTACCATTTGACCTGAAATATTCCATATGACTTGATCATTCAATGTAAATAAATGAAATGGTCTGAATGCAAAAATCATACAATTCCTTGTCACATGGAACAGCAGCTTCAGGACCACCAGTAAGCTGGTTAGAAATTTAGACTCTCAGGCTCTACCCAAGATGTGCTGAGTCAGGATCTGTATTTTAACAAGATATCTTGGTGCACACCAATGTTTGGCACCAAAGAGCCCGTTCATTGCTTCATGAAAGGAAACCCAGGACCAGAGGGAGGTAAAGATTACTTTCCTGGTGGGGTGACTGGTTCTTAGGATAGGAATTGCTGACTCAGAAGCTCTCCTAGGCTTGGGCTATCATCAAAAGCCCACTCAAAGAGACCAAAGAGAGTCAAAAGTACTAATATGGGTAAGGGTAGACAAGAAATCAGAGCATTGCAGGCCAAAATACTCAGCCTCGGTAGTGCTTAGAAACTTGCATATGTAAGCAACATTGAGATAATACTTCTCACCATTTAACTGAACAAATTTAAAGGAATGCTATTAAATGTTGGTAACACTATGCAGAAACTGGAAGTTTCATTTGCATTGCTGGTGAGAGCCAAGAGCGTTCGTTCCTTCCTTCATTTTGAAGAGCCTTTGGCATTTGCTGTTAAATGAACAATGTGCACCCTGTATGACCAAACCATCACGTGCCTCAATATCCAGCCAGAGAAACCCTTGCACAAGTGCCCAAAAAGGGTTACATAAGGTGTGTTGCATGAGGCTACTGCAGCATTGTTAGCAACAAGAAAATATGGGAGCAACCTAAGTGATGTCCAAAAGGAGCATGACTAAAATGAAACATGTATTTCTATAGTTTGGAATACTAAAAAAAAAAAAAACATTAAAAAGATTGAGTAGTTCTCTACAGATTCAGATTCACATAGGGAGAGTTCCAAGACACATCATCAAATTAACAAATTAAGGTAAAAAGTAATACATAATATATGATACCATTTCCTCTACTTTAGGAAAACACATACACCAAAAAAACTATTTCTACACATTATTGGGCAAACACACAGGCAAATGACTAGAAGAATCTACACAAAATCTTTCCCAGTTGTCATCTCTGGAGCGGAAGCTGGACCAGCAGGTTATGGTCTAGAACAATTTTAATTGTGTGTGTATGCATAATATTTGATTTTTGTTAGCAAAAATAATAAATTAAATATAATAACCTGAAGGAGAAATATTTATATAAACTGAAATGTGCTACTTCGTATTTTTCACTGAAACTTCTGTAGAAAGTAATATTTTTCTCAGAAGCTGAACTTTATATTTAATGTGAAGAATACAGTCTGCAGAATTATTATCATTTTATGGGATGTTGTCTGGGTCTTCCAACTGGAAAGATGCTTTAACATCTTTAAACATAAAAATGAAAAAAATTTTTTAAATGTTTCAATCTACAACCCCTGGCATTTGCTGAGTGCCTTACAATCAGTTATTGGTGATTTCCTACCAAAAAATACTATTAAAACACTTTGTAAAATGTAGAAGGCCAACTTTTCTGAGAAACTTTGACATTTCCCAGACAATATAACATTGGCATAAGCTGCCATACAATAATATCTTGTTAACTATGTTTCTATTCACCTCTGCCATCACTACATCTACCGCCCACCTGTACCTGGGTCCATGTGATCTACTTTCACTCTTGTTTTTGTACATCTAACTTCGTTTAATTCTCACTGCAACTCTGTAATGGAACCATTATTATCCTCATTTTTAACCAAGACACAAAGAGGCTCAGTGGTTAAAGAACTCACCCAAACCAGACTTTGTATACCAAACAGCCCAGTTTTCCAAATTAGCTATACCAATTTATAATACACTCCCATCACCAGTTTATGAAAGTTTCACTTATTCCACATCCTTGCCAAGATTTTGTATTATTATTTCATTTTAAATGTTATTGTGGGTGTATTGTGGCTTGACACTGTGGTTTTAATTTTCATGTCTCCAGCACCTAATGAAATTGAGCACCTTTTTGTATGTTTATGGGCCATTTGAATACCATCTTTTGTTAATTGCCTGTTTGAGTCATTTGCCCATTTTTCCATTGTTGTAACAGGTTATTTTACCAGGGAAGATCTGGGACTCAGAGTCTCCAAAAAGTGCTCACTAGCAACACCCCTTCCAGCTACCTCCACTGATTTGCAAGGTGTCTGAGCCATCTTCAAGAAGTCTTGAATCTGCCCACTAATAGGCCTCAGGGATATGCAAACAGCTGATACACTGAGGTGGCCACAATGGAAGGCAGATTACAGAAAGGGACGCTGAGACTATGACAAGAACTGCTCTAAAATATCTGGTACAATGAGAAAGACTCGTGAACACAGATAAAGAACCCAAGAGAAGGGTGGACTCATGGTAGACAGGCATCTGATATTTGAACTCACCCCAACCATGGTGGCAAGTGTGAGGGCCGCACCTAAAGTAACTGCAAATAAAGTAAATGATTTACTATTGTAATAATTTGCAGGGAAAGCAACTTTACTGTGAGGCATCTCTCCATTCTAAAATGAAAATGCCACAAATTGAAAAGTAAGTAATGCTGTCTTCTTTATCATGCAAACTTGACTATCAAGTGTCTAGCTCTGAAGCACAGTGAAAGTACTGCAATTTCCCCTATATTTTATTTTGAAATTTTACAAATATAAAACTGAAGGAATTTTATATTAAACACCCATATACCCACTGCCCAAAGTGTGCAATTAATATTTTACTATATTTGCTTTTACTCAAATTGATCCATCTGTCCATCCATTAGTACATCTTACTTGTTGATGTATTTTAGAGTAAGGTGCAGACATCAGTATATCCCCCCAATACCTGCATATGCATATCATCAGCCAGAGGTCCAGTATTGCAATGTTACCACTATGGGGTGAGATAGACTCCCAGTTCCCTAGCACCTAGAGGGGATTAATGGCTAACATGATTGGAAAAGGATTCCCCACTCTGAGCTGTGGAACTGGAGGGTCTCATGGAGGACTGGACTCCCCCCCACAAGCCCCCAACGAAGAGGACTGGTTTGTCAACAAACGAAAGTAGGGTCTCTGGTGATTCCTAAAGATGTAAAAGACTTGTAGCTAAACACATGGGGCTCAGACCCATAGTGATTTAGATATTAATGTTAATGGAACAACACCTATAACCATTGGCTTGCAAAGCCTGCTTACATGAGGTCATGTTTCATCTCATCTCTCCTACGAGAGAATAAATTAAGGGAAGAAGCTTGAAATAGTGAAAAAAAGCACAAGATTTGGGGCCAATGAGATCTGGGGCCCCAAAACTGGTTTGGGGCAAGTTGTCTAACCTGCTGAATCTCTGTTTCTTATGTATAAGTGGGGACAATAATAGATACACCGTACTCGTAGAGTGACAGTAAGAATTAAATAAGGTTATGTGTGCAAAGCCATAAGCATGGCTCCTGGAAATGAAGAGGTGATCAATAAATTACAGCTGTGATTGTTTTTCTAGTGTTATCTTTATAAAAACAAACAAAAAAACTCTTTGAAAGTAGGGTTTTAACTCATTGGTTTTATTGTTCCACATGTTTAGCTTCATGTTGGATTAAGAATAGGCTCCAAGAAATATTGGCAACATGGACAGAGGAATAAAGAGATCCAAATCACTTTGTGTATTAAAAACTAAAATACATAACTCCTACACTTTGAGGACCACATGATCAGAATGAGAATCTGGTTTTATATGTCGTTGTGTTTGCTGAAAGCCACAGCAATATGTGCTCCAGGCAGGGTTTTTCATTCTCTCATCGAGGCCTTAGTTGATGATCTCAAGAAGAAACGCTGCTGAAGGGTGATGAAATAATTACTCTGCTCATAGCATAGATGTGGCTCCCCTGACTTTTCTCACCTTCCCTGTGCTTTGAAATTAGTGTTTTTGGCTAAGCAGCCCTTAATTCATTTTTGTGTGCATTAGTAACCAGCAAATCAACTAAGCATTTCTTAATCACTTCAGTGTGCATTTTTCTTATATTTGGAGTCAGTGGTAGGTAAGCAGTTGGCTGAGAATCATTTATAGAAATGCTACAACTAAACTCTTAACCTTCATTTTTTATCTCATACCTATTGGTCATGGCCTTCTGTGGAGACGCCCCTGAGACAGCAGTAGAAATTCAGGCAATTTGGGCAACTTAAACAAGAAATGTACTTGGAGTCTGATCATACAGTAAGTCACTGAAACTCTTCATGTGGCTTTAAATATGGAGCCATTTGTAAAAGCAAGGAATTCTTCAAATGAAGAAGACCAAAATATTGCCATCCCCCAATCTTTCTGATTTCTTACAAAAGAGAGGAATAGAAAGAGCAAAACCTGAGGATATGTTAGTCTAGAATAAAAAATTGTGTAAAGTAATATAACCAAAATCTCACACAAAATTATATATTATTGTCTCAGATTTAGTGTTAACTACATAGAAACAGAAAATGGGACTAAAAAGTAAATGTTTAAATTTATTCCCTTTACTTCTCTCTTTCAATTCCAAGCAGAAACCTGCCTTGCTAAATGGTCTGGGATTTACATGGTGAATCTGTGTTGCCCATGGCAAGTTGTTTTGGAATATTTCTATGTCATCATTCATCTCACACTCTTTCTTATAATCATCTAATTGGAATGTGTGGTTCCATTATTTGTTATATTAAATTTAGTTAATTTGGGGTCTTTAAAGTATTGAGAATACTTGTGGAGTCTGGACTGCTAAGAAATTATGACCTCAGGATATTAAACTTAAAAACCATATTTACCCCAAACAAAGGAACACCAATCAAAGTCTTCTCTACTGCTTTTGTTATTGAGGATTGTGGAGTGTATGGTAAAGGGGTTGTGGAATCTGGAAAAGATGGGGGGATATATGACAATATGGGAGTTATAAAACAGATAAACGTTGCTTCTTAGAAAGCAGCTTGAGACTTTGCACCTTTCATTGACATGGTGGTTTTGAGCATTAGGAAGTTAATAACATTCCCTATGATTCTATAAATGAGAAAGTTATTTTTATCCCATGAAAACAGGAGGAAAGTATCAATAAAAATCAATAAAATAGCCATGGATTACATTTTTGCTGGGTTTTAATTTTTGCTTATTTTGTTAGTCTTTTTGGGAGAAAGGAATTGGGGGGTTTTTTCCCCCTGAAATTCCTACATAATCACATTAGTTCTCTGTTAGATTTTCTATGTAAAAGTCTATCTTAGAAGCATAAGGAAGAGTGGTTTTGAGAAACTTAAGAGGCCAAAACATATCTAGTGGTAATTCTTTCTTTTTTCTTTAAAAAAAAAAAGTCTCATAACTTTTCAAAGAGCTATTATTTAGCCTCTCAAATCTTGTCTCTCTGATGGGTTTTCTAAAGGCACTCACACTTAAGTCATAAACTTTCAAGAAATTTCTTTTTCTCACTTCAATCTGTGTTGTATTATTTGTGTGACTCAAAAAACTCACTTAAAGACATTACCAAAGCCTGAGGAAAAGGCTCATTAGTACTCAAGGGCACTAGTATTATACTAGTCATTTCATTTTCAGCTTGAATATTTTGAACTAATTTGTACAGAACTATTTTTTGTTTCCCTAAAGAGTTTTCCTAATTAATCTGGGGAAAGAGGCGCTTCCATTGACACAATTCAATGTTATAGGAAAAGCTGATGTCACCTTGATTCTCATAAATGACAGGAAAGACGAGCTGAGGCAAAGTAAGTAATTAGGGCTCAAAACGAGGTTCTTCCATCTCTATCTTACCTTCAACTACAAGCACAGACCCACGGTTATTGAAACAAGCTACCTTTAAACCAAGGGCCTATATTCATCCTTTTGGGCATTTAGGTAATTTTCCGTATCTTACTTTTATACAAAGGTAAAAATATCACATTATACAAATACTTGGCTTCCAAATGTTCTCAAATAAAAGAATAAACCTATTTCTACTAGAAACTAGAAACCAACCATTTTGTAGAAAGCAAATTATTCAACCTGTCTGATTTCAGCTTGATGGGATGCTATAACAAGTTTTGAGACTCTAGAGACAATGTGAAGCTAAAAACAAAGACAATTATACTGATCCAAATGTATTTTATGGATGAATTTCCAATTCCAAAAGGTAAGGTCCCAGGATAGAGACATGTCTACCGTGTTCTGTTTGATTTTTATTAGTTCGCTTGATGGAGTATAACTTTGACAAGCCTAACAATGAAATCACTTCTGAACTAGAAATCAAAGATAATTTATATCAGGGCATAAACTCTGGCAAGACACTTCATTTTGCTGGGTTTCAGTTTCAGCTTCTACAAAATTAAGCCTCTGAATTCTATAATTGCTATCATCCCTTCCAGCCCTGGTTTTCTCTGATAACACTTAAAAATTCCTTTAAGCTCAAATAATTTCCATTTTAGTGCTGATCCTGTAAGAGACCTATCATAGTATCACAAGTAATGAAATCAAGACAAAACAGTGGCAGTCTGGAGAGCAATAATGATAATAAATATTTTAAATTTGAATCAGGCTACACAATTTACAAAGAGCTTGCAGGCCAAGAAAAGAGAGAGGAGGAGAACCAAATGGTACAATAGGCAGAGAGGATGAGCTCTAGAAACTGACAAACTTCAATTCAACTATTCATTATATATATATATATATATATATATATATATATATATATATATATATATATATTATAAATGTGGTTCACATAGTTACATAGGTTTTTTATGTATAGAGAATAATAACCCACCTCAAAAAGACTGAAGAAATATGTGTGCATATCAG
>NW_017732655.1:129092-168122 GCF_001890085.2 Hipposideros armiger
CAATGATGGTGCCAACTTGGGCCAATGAGGCAACATCCTCCACAGCTAGACTGAGGAACAAAAGGACAGCAACTTGTCTATTCCCCTTCACCCAATTCCCCAGCACTGTTCCCATCCCCCCAATTCCCCAATGGAAATCTTTAAAAAAAAAAAAAAGAGTAGATGCTCAGTAAATATGAATTAATTTTATTTTCCCTGCCATGGGTCAAAACAGTGTAAAAATCTACTCTAGTTAGAATGTTGGTTTTCCACAAAACAAAAGCAAAGAGAAATTAAAAACAGTTTATTGTCTAGTTCATCTCTTGTAGACTATAAAACCTCATATCTAATTTTGGTCACTACTTATTAAATTAAGCTTTTCTCTGAAAACTCCTCCAAAGTGTCAGGGGCTGGACATTCTGAATTTTTAAAGGATGACTATTTTTATCTTTCTTCTTTTCTTCCTCTCCAAATAGTGCTATTCACTGTCAAGCAATTTTCTTAATAAAGACCCCTAAATTCCCATGCAACAAAGAAAGGACAGTGAGTCAGGAGATTATGTCTGCCCACTGTATTCTTAGCCACAGACTAACCATAGAATTATCAGCGATAAGGAGACCAGAATGAAAATTAGACAGGGTCACTGACCTAATTCACAAGTTAGCTTATAGTCAAACAGTCATACATGCATTCAGGAAGTGTTTATTGTGAACCTATTATGTGCTTGGCATTGGAAAAATAATGGTGAACAAAAAATAGACATGGTCCCTGTTTTCATGGAGATAACTGTTTGGTAGGGAAGACTGATATCATTCAAGCAATCACATTAAAGGATATATAAAGTAAGATAGGGCAAGGAAAAAATGGAATACAGTCCCATCACAGCATATAATAAAAGAGTCTGGTCAAGATCAGAAGAGAATTAGGAAGCACTTTCCTGAAAAAGTAATTGTGCTGCGATTCATAGGATGAGTTGGAGTTATCCAGGCAAGAGGGTATAAGATGGAGACCAGTGACTGACTACACAAAGGGTATGGGGTAGAAAGCGTGCAAGGTCTCATAGGTCATGTTAAAGATTTTGGTCCTTATTTTCAGAATAAGGGTGAAAATGGGAATGCTTTCAAGAATGGGACAGCTTTGAAGGAGAAAGCCCAGAGTTAATGCAAGAAGCCTGGATTGTAAGCTATTACTAGCCTAATCGAGAAATGATGGTAGCTTTATCTAGGATAGTGGCAATGGACATAGAGCAATATTGACATACAAGAGATGCTCTGGATATAGTAATCTGCAGTGCATGGGGGCAGATTGGTTGTGTTGGATAAGGGAGATGACAGAGGCAGAGGAAGATGTCAACAAATTTCTTGACATATTCAGGCAATTTCCTACGTAGCTAAAGAATTCTGGAAGATCACCAATTTGAGGAGTGAATATACAGAAGAGAGAAAGATGCCAACAGGTAGCAGGATGGCTCAGCTAAAAAAAAAAAAAAAAACACAGAAGAGAGAAAGAATCGTCAATGGTATCTGGTTCTTAGGAAGGGGAAGAGGAAAGGATGAAAGCACAGGTGAAGAGACTGGATTTAGATAGGCTGAGGGCCCCCTTCCCTAAAGCAACAGAATGTGCACAGATGTAGGTAGGTTTGCAGGTGTGACTGCCAGAAGACAAAAGCATGCCCATAAATGGCTTTGACTTTCTAGGAATATAGGAATTTAATCCTCACTTTGAGAGTAGTGGGTAGAGACGGGAGAAATGAAGATTTGAGGATAGGTTGGTAGTTTGGGAACATGGTCTGAGTTGGTTAGAAACATGCTAGGTGGTGTTGAGAGCACATCCAATGCTGATGATCATGAATTGCCAGAGACACCTATTTGCCCTGTTCTGTGGCTTCTCCCAGCAGCCCTGGTTGCTCAGGGGCAGGCTCAAAGACACTGCATAGGAAGATCCTTCTTAGGGTGAGGTTTTGCCAGACTGACGCTACATAAGGACAGAGAACGAGGGTCTTTAAAGTGGTTGGAAGAAAACTGTTTACATGATTAACCATAGTGTTCCAGCTGGATGGTTGTTCCTTTTCTTTCTTTCTTTCTTTTTCTTTTTTTTTGCCTCTCAGCATATGGTTGGGTTTAAAATTCAAAGAATAATGTAAACAAATCTCCCAGCCTACCCCTGCCAGGTTTCAATGGGTCAAATATATGTGAATGAATAAATTCCTACTTTATCTCGGTTAGGATTCCACTGCAAGGACTCAGTCCCTGTTTGGAGCTTTGCAGTTCATTTCAACCTTCCAGTTCCCTTGTTTGTGTTGCCCCTAAGACTTCTATGTATGGTGGGACATAAGAGGGGATTCTTTACTGGCCACTGGTATGACTCTAAATACTCTCTCACTCATCTCTAGTTGACACCTACTCAATAATAGTAGCTCTCAAGCAAAGAATGTACCCATCATTTTACCTGAATTATCTCATCCCCATTTTCCAGACACAGATATTGAGTCTCAAAAAAGAGTACTGGAAGAATTGGAAAGCCACATGCAAAAAAGTGAAACTAGACTGCTATCTGTCACCATGTACCAAAATTAACTCAAAATGGATCAAAGATCTAAACATAAGACCTGAAACAATAAACTGCATAGAAGAAAACATAGATAGTAAACTTATGGAACTTGGGTTCAAAGAGGATTTTATGAATTTGACCTCAAAGGCAAGAGAAGTAAAAGCTAAAATAAATTAAAGGGACTATATCAAACTAAAAATGCTTCTGCACAGCAAAAGAAACCATCGACAAAATAAAGACACAGCCAGTTGAATGGGAGAAGTTTTTTGCAAACAATGCCTCCAATACAGGGCTAATATCCAAAATATATAAGGAACTCCTACAACTCAACAAAAAAACCCCAAACAATCCAGTTAAAAAGTGGGCAGCAGACCTGAATAGACATTTCTCCAAAGAGGACATACAGATGGCCAATAGGCATGAAAAAATGCTCAGCATCACTAATCATCAGAGAAATGCAAATAAAAACCACAATGAGATATCATCTCACTTCAGTTAGAATGGCTATCATCAACAAGACAAATAATAACAAGTGTTAGAGAGGCTGTGGAGAAAAAGGAACCCTCATACACTGTTGGTGGGAATGCAAGTTGGTGCAGCCGCTATGGAAGGCAGTGTGAATGTTCCTCAAAAAATTAAGAATAGAATTACCATATGACTCAGCAATCCCTCTCCTGGGTATCTACCCCAAAAAGATTAAGCAACTTGTCTGAAGATACACAACTAATAAATGCCAGAGCAAGACTGGTAATTTTCCTCAGGGGTTTATATCTTGTCTCTGGAACTAAATATTTTCAGATAAACAAAATCACAATTGGACAACCTCATTATATGCTCCTACCCTCTGACGCAATGATTGAATATGCTAAGTAGAGTCTTCCTCCTGGATACAGAAGACCACTATTGAAATGATGGTCACTTAATTCAATGGTTCCCACAGTCTGATACAAAGACTGCATTGGGATCTCGTGGATTAAAGTTGAGGATTCCAGGCCTTTCAACTTCTCTGGAGCCCCGAGTCCCACCACCACCTCCTAACAAAATTCAGTTTCAGTAGGTTGAAATAGTGCCTGATCACTTGCAGTTTCAATAAGGTTTCACATGCTCAATTTTCTTCTGTACACTGAAGCTAATCTTTCTTTTGCACACTGAACTTTGAAAGCCGTTGACTTAGCAGGACTCAATTAATTCTTTTCAAATTGACTTGAAAGAGCTCAGCATTTCAGTGTATCTACTAGTAAAGATTATTTTATTATGAAAACCACAAATCTGAATACATAGAACACAAACCCTTAAACCGACAGGGCAACAGAGTCCAGAGGTTACTTTTTAATGAGGATGCTGAAGTTTTTGTGTGTGTGAAATGGCAGGGCAAAACAAGCTTTGCCTCTTAATGATTTTATCTATTCACTCCCGGGGACCCACTACCATTTCTCTGAGAAGGAGAGAGTCAACCATCTGCATCTACAGGTAAACTGTTTATGCCTGTCGATGGAAAACCCCTTTAGGAAGCAGAGGAAGGAACGGCCTCTGTGTGTGGTAACAGATTGCTATGATCCCATTCTGAGGGCAGATGCCAAGAATCGTGACCGAAAGCAACATTCTTAGCCACAGGGCTCTCCTCCCACTGGGCTCCTGTATATTTTCCAAAATGCATCATTATGTCTCCAGTGTAACTGCAAATGTGGAACCCTGAGACAAATTCTACTGCAGCAAAAGTACCTTTTTGACTACGACTCAGGAAAAAGTTCCCTTTCTTCCCTGACCTTTGTCCCATCAAACTACCAAGGTTACTTGGAATTTTCACTTATTTTTACGAAGTATCTGGAGCAATAGAAGAAGTATCTATGAAATGCTTTGCAAATTTTTTAAAGCATCTATGAACTACTTTGTGCGGGTGTGAAAAGATGTGTGATTTCTCAGTCCCTGGTACAAAGGGAACGTGAAGCCAGAGGGACTAGAGGAAGCACATATGAAAGCAACCCTACAGGACCGGAAGTTATTTTTAAGGAGACTGTGTACAAACCTAAGCTCATTGGACACTTTGACGAGCTTCGGCATTACCACCCACCAGTTTTGACGCATTTGCCCAAAGAGCTTGAAATCCAACCAAAGAATGACCTAGGCTTGAGATTTAAATGTCGCTCCTAAGGGTTCTTCCCCTTCAGAAGGCACGCTCTATTCCCTGTATGAAATAGATATTCCCTCCCAAAGATTGGCAGGGTCCAAAGAGCTCCACAGAAGCACTGACCCATATAGACCGTGTCATCTCTGTTAGATAGTTATGTGGACCCAGGGACCTGTTGATGGGGAGACAGGTAAAGGAGCAGCTTAGTCTTGCTCTTATCGGCAGTGCTGTGCTGCTTCTTTTCTCCTGTAGCATATTAACTGAGAAGAGCCCAAACTGCCAACTATCTCACAAGTGAATGTGCCATTGTTTTGGTACAGGGAAGGGCCCTTTTTTCATTTGAGCTTTTGCACTTTAAAATAATTCATTTCCCTTAAGAGCCAAAATGTTTAGACCAGGACTCCCCTGCCAATATATTAAATCTAATCCAATTCAATAAAAATGTATTGATTTATTTACTATGGCCAGATACTAGGGGTATTCTGATTCACAAAGTACTGGGTGGCTCAGAATCACCTGGAGGGTTTGTTACAACACAGAATGCTGTGCTTCACCCCCAGAGTTTCTGATTCAGTTAGTCTGTAATGAGACCCAGAAGTGGCATTTTCAACAAGTTTCCAGGAAATGCTAATAATGCTGGTTTAGGAACCATAGTTTGAGAATCATTGCTATAAATGGTTAAAACATAGCTCTTGGTTCAAAAAAGTTTAGTGTAAGATACAGGACAGTTTATGTGTTGTATGTGGAGTATAATAGGTGTTCAATAAATAGTTGTTGAATGGCTGAATAAATAAATGAATGGAAATACACAATGGATACAATGTGTGAGAGCATGGAAGTGGGGGAATTCATTCTGCTCGCATAGTGTGCCATTTGAAGGAGTATCAAGGGAGGGCCTCAGACATGTGTTTAAAAGGTCACATAGGATTTATATAGAGAAATGGTTGGCAGGAGGGGAGGAAAGAAAATGAATGGTCACCAGCATGAATATTTCATCATTCACACCCCAGGCACTAGGAGATCCAAGCTAAGACAACAGCATGGTGGAGGCACAGAGGAGGGAGAGGAAATGTACAGGGTGGAGAGGGGTGAACAGCTCAGGTGAGTATGTATGTATGACCTTATACATGACCGGGTTTGAGTCTCACCTCTCCAGCAGACGCCACTGCTACTGTCCTCCTTCCTTGTGGGAGAGCTCCCGCAGGTCCAGGGGTTCCCTCAGGTGGAGGCGGAGTCAGCGAGGAAAAAACTCGTGGAGACACAGGAGCACTTTCTCAAGAAGAAGTGTCTCACTTTATTTTACAGCATGCCCCTTTTTATACCGGGCAGTTTAACCATTGTTCCATTAGTATCAGGGTTTTACTTCCTCATAATTCTTATGCTCCAGGGTACAGCTATACCTTTTCTATGCTAAAGACTAACTTATCTCAACTACACCCAAATCCCTCCACCTACAATGACTGCGATCAAGGCCTGAGCCTCTACATAATTGCCTAAAGGATGGTTACCATGACTACCCAACATTTATTCTAAAAACTATTGTCTAAGCAGGATCTTAAGATTTACAGGGTGTGTATACTTTGACCTTTACTAAGAGACTAGTAGAGTGACTAAAATTGCCTTTAGTGTATAAAATAGAACTATTGTGATGTAACTATTAGAAGGGGTATAAGATCTTCGTCCTACTGGGGGGCCTCCAAAGGGGAATTTAAATTCTTTAAGATAGAAAGCAGATCTGTTTCTCAGTCAGAGCTTCAGAATTTGTCACAATTGCAGTGTGTTTGGCCATGTCAGATACTGAGGCGCAGACGGCTCCCGACACCTCCTCTACCTTCCTGGAGAGCATTTACTTCTTTTACTACCTATTTTCACTTCTGCCCTCACTGGTCTTTCCACTCTGGGCAGTGTGAATAGCCCGTATCTGAAGACCCTTTGGGACTGTGGAAGATGCTTTTGGGGCCACCATCATATCCACTCAGCCCACCTCTCATTTCTGGGCAGCTAAACTAGAGGATTCCATACACGTGACCGAGACCCACATCAACTATGTTCTATAGCTTCTCTGTATTTTTCTGTCTCGGGGCTTCCTCCAAAGTTCAGAAAGTGCATCATCCCATATGCAGGAGCAGCCAGAAGCGTAGGGTAGTTTACACTCGTGGGGGCCACCATGAAACAATGGAGAAGACTCAGTGGATGCTTGACCCAGCATCTTGTCCTTAAGAGGTGGGCTCCTTAGAGGGTCTGCTGTAGGATTGAATCCAATCGCCGCAGTGATAACCATGTCAGTCACACACCCCGTAATTATTATTGTTGCTGTTGTTGGTTTATCCTTCTCCCTTCTTGCACTCCACCTCTACTTCAACCTTATCTACTGATCTACTGGAATCATCTCCCAAATAAACCACCTGCATCTGCATCCTTTCCTCAGAAACCCAAACAGATGTGTGGCCCTCATAGCCAACGCACAGCACAACCCTAGCTATGTTTTCTTTGACTGCTTGTCTGAGGTGGCAGATGACATTTCAAGAACAATGGCCTTCAGCCAGAACGGATTTGCAGATAGCAGGACATGGATCAACCTGTTTCCCTCGAGACTACAAAGGCATTTACAGCACTGAAGACAAAACAGGTTGTTCTCCATTTGAGTGACACATTTACTTACTTGAGTTTTGTGACTTGGGTCTTGTAATTTTTTATGAGAGCTCCTTCCAGGATAATGCAGGAGTTCTAAACTGTTATCCCTCAATGACATCCAAAATGGTGCCAAACTTATGATGCTATAACTTATGATGTGAGAAAGTGAGATACAAAATATCTGCATTGCACCTGAGTTGGCAAATTTATTAACCTGTGAGACAAAACAACACATCTCCAATGAGAGTGAAGATCCAGGAACAGAAAACCAACGATGTTGTCAGCTGGGGGGGCTAAAAACAACAAGAGAGGCCACAGGAAAGCTCTCTTAACATATCCAGGATCCACTCCAAGCATCTGATTCAAACTGGAAACCTGATTTTGTGAACACTATTTGGTTTTTGCTTTTTTTTCCCCACAAATGCACTGGCATATTTAGCAGGGAAATTCCATAACTCCTTTTCAAGAAGATGATAGCAGAGGCTTTTAGTGGAAAGAAAATGAACGGTCACCTGCATGAATATTTCATCATTCGCTCCCCAGGCACCAGGAGATCAACATATACAAATTACACAGAGGTGGCACCAAGAGGAGGCTGCCCAGAGTTTTCAAGGTAGGGGGCTCTGGAAAAGCACTTGAAATTCTAGCCACCACATGATATGATTTGAAGACAGCGGGAAACCTCCACAGGCATCTGAGGATCTACAAATGCACTCTGAGTTTCAGGTGTCTACTTTTTGCTAAAATCATTGAAGATGCTGACAGAGAATGACTTGACACACACTTTCAGATTGCATTCTCATCTAAATCAATTCTCTCACTGAAGGCCTGCATTCCTGCTTTTGTTAATATCCTCAGAACTCTCTTCTCCCTAAAAAAAAAAAATTTTTTTAAAAAGTCCTCTAATTATGGGTTGGCAGGAATAAAAGGCAAGAAATGATAAGGCAAGAGAATGAAAACTAGAATGAATGGAAAAGAAGGTATATGGGAAAAGTCACAAAACGTTTTTCTTTATCTTTAAGAACTCAATTCTCCCAATGTAAATAATTTATGTCCCAAGCCCCTCTCCATCTAATATGTGTGGAGCGCTCTCTATTTTATAACATACTTTTACAGGCATTATATCAATTGATTCCAGTAGCTACCCTCTAAAAGTGGCCAGGGCAGATACCTTTAAACCTATTTTAGGGGTAAAAGAACTGTGTTTCAAAGGGTTAAATTGTCCAGAGTCCTAAGGCTGTTTAGTGACTTGGGACTCTCAGTCTAGTGTTTTCTCTGCTATGCTGTCCCTTCCAAGTCAACTGACAGGTGGACCTTCACTTGGATACTTTCTTTAGCAAGTTGTCCTCATTCATGGGTAAGAACCAAGGGATGCCTCAAAGTGGGTTCTGTTGTATGTTTCTCTATCTTTGAGAACCAGCTCCCATTCGGACTGCCTAGGTTTGAATTCCGGATCCTCCATTTGCTAATTGTGCGGCTTTGGGGAAGTTACTTACTGTCAGCAAGTCATACTTTCACTGTTTACAAAGCAGAAATAAATATAATCCTTTCCTGATAAAATGGAAGAATCAAATAAAAATGCAAGTCAGTCATCTTAACACAGCTTGGGATATTTAGTCGGGGCCCATAGAAATAAGCTTCTATGATAATGATAATAGTGGTGATGCTGATTGGTACCATAAACCCAACAGGGGCCAGCAGCCCAAGATGGCCTGTGCATTAGCCAAACTTCTACTTTGGCAACACGTCTCCCTTTTGGATTACCTTTTACACAAGACGTTTCGTCAAGATTTTTATGTAATTCAAGTTTACCCACAGTAGTAGAGTTTACTTTGAATCCTAGGGTCATAATATTTACTTGTAGTCCTAGAATACTATATACAGTATGATTTCTTTTGTTTTTAAGTTTAAAAACAATGTTTAAAAATATAGGGAAAAATACATGTGTGTCAGAAAAAAATATAGACAGATAGGTATAGCTATAGATACAGATATATAGTGAAAATGATAAACACAGAAATAAGATAATGATTACCTCCAGGAGGAAGGCAGAAAGATATTATGGAAAAAGAAAACATAGGTCGACTTAAGTTGTTAATGAATTACTTTGTGGGGTAGAGTGTCAGTCTTGCAGATAGTTATTATAGTATTAAATAAATACATAAATAAACAGTGCTGTGTGTTTCAGTGTTGATAGTGGGTAATCAATTAAGTATTTGAATTCATCCAAATGCTTTATAACCACAATATTAAATTTAGAATTAAAGCTACACGATCAGTTCAACATATTTTAAAGTATACATTATATATAAGGCATATATGTAAAGGTATTTATTTATAGAGAAAATTAGTATTTAGCGGACTAAACTATTGTCAAAAAACTTGAAATTTATTCCCTGAGCACATCTCTGTTCTAACTCAATGGTCACATCGCTGATATTGACTCTTTTTATCCATCTCAGGGATGTTATAACAGGGAATGTACCTCTAGAGACAGGTGGGCTCAAACATTCCTGAGAAACTTGCTCACTTAGGAAAAACAATTTTGCGTATTCTGAGATTGAAAATTCATATTTCCAAAATTCCAGGGACACATATTGACACTGTGGCCATGGCATAGCTTAGCTCATGTCCTCTTAAATTTAGACTCACCATGAAGCAGTCACAGGAACAGAAATCTATGGGTTAATGTTTGGAAAGTGCCTAGACGTCTAGCTGGCAAATAGAAAATGCTATATAAGTGTTTGTTAAATAAATAAATCTCTTTGGAAATTACGACTGTCTTTCCAACAAATTGTTATTCAGTGCTTCAAAATTCAATGATTTATTTGTCCTGAGAACAATTTGCCAGAGGAAAATGAGGACAGCCTCTATCCTGAACTCTGCTGAATAAGTAAGCAATGTTTTCCATGACTGCCTGCATTTTCAAGCCTAGCATGTCACATCAATGACAATCTTACAAAATCCTAGGGAATCCAGCAAATTTGGACCCTTGCAGCCCTTGGATTTCAAAATGTTCTCATTTGAAGGCTTAGTGCAGTTAACTCTTTCAATGAATGTTTACAACACATATGTTTAGCTATTTCACACATTGAAATAAATAAAACATACATATTTTGCTTTGTAGAGGACAGCATGGTTGACTACCCAACATTCATTCCATACTGTCCCCATTAGGTAGCAGCAATGTGATTTGGGAAGGACTAACCCACCCCAGGCTGCAGAATATATCACAATTGGTCTAAGGACGTTAAGAAAATCCCATACTTCTTGCCAGAGTGATTGAGTCAGGAGAGATGAAGGGAGAGGATGAAGACGTTCGTTCAAATGGTTGTGGAAAGTTATGCACTTCCCATACCTCATAGAAACATAGAAGTACATATTCTGAGTTCTTGCTTGTGGCTTCTTGTAACCACAGGGAAACCAGCCTGGGGATGACTCCAACACACAGGGAGGGTAAAGCAAAGGGAATTGCAGAGACACAGATTCAGGACTTCAGATGAGCTATGCCCAAAGGCTGTTCCACCTCTGGAATTTTAAGTTAATGAGCTAGAATCTAATTTGTTAATTAGTTTGAACTGAAAGCATTTTAGCATTTAGATTTTGACAACAGAAGTGTGAAATCGGCTGAACTGAGATAATAAATGGCAGTGATGAGGGCTCTTCTATCTATGACTGGGAAACTGATAATCTTTTTTTTGTTTGTTTGTTTGTTTTAGATTTGTCTAATAGTGAATAAATCATTAGCAATCAAAGAAACAAGGCATACAGATAAATATCACCCATGTTTCTGCTGATTTCCTTCATCACATCATTTAGTGATTCTGAATTGCCAAAGTGATGAGAGATAAAATGGTAGCTACACATCAAACCCCTCCTTTTACATCAAACACCTTTGTTTTCCTCCTGGAAGGAAATACAAATTTCTTATTATCAAAAGCCTATGTCCCTTTGATTTATGTATACCACATCATCATTTTAAAAAATTCACTCCAATACCACTTTGGTGATATTCTCATATCAGAGGTACCCTGAACTTAGCAGAGCAATGCTTTCTGCCCCTGGCTCAGTGCAACTGGTTCACTGATGGGGATACACTGAAACTCAAAAAGGTGAATAACTTCCATAAAACCACCATGATCGTGGCAGAACAATGATAAAAGTCAAAACTCTAGTTCCTTTACGTAGTGCTCTCCTGAGTACACCATGAAAATAGATTAGAAAAAATATTATCTCGGTCCGCAATAGCTGTGGGACAAACCACCCCAAAATTAATGTCTTAAAATAATTATTTATTCTCATAAATCTGTGGGTTAGCTGGGATGCCTCTGCTTTGGGCTACAGATCTGAGGGGCTGCCCCACCCACTTGTCTCTCACTTTCCTTAGATGGAGATGGCAGGGTTATAAAATAATATCACTCAAGGGCACAGGCATATTGAAAGTCCTTCCTTGTGTTACATGTGCTAACCTCCCATTGGCTAAGACAAGCCATATGGTGAAGTCCAAAGTCAATAAAAAGGAAGTGTAAAGTTACTGGCAAAAGGCACACAATTAGGGCTAAGAATTCAATCGACTAAAAATGTAAACAGACAGAGGAGCATTAAGTAAATATATATTTCCTAAAGTCAAATAAATAAAACACAAACGAGGTTAGTTGTGAAGAGAAAAGCATGGGTGTGTTGCAAAGCTCTGGGTAATAAGCACAATGTAAACGCCTCATCTGAACCAAGTTCATTTATTTAGCATGAGATGAGGATCAATGCTATAAATTTCTATTAAATATTAAATCACAGCTCTCTCATCCAGACAAATTAGCCTATGTATTACTTATGCCAAGGAAGCTCCACCCAGGCTCTAATTTGAAAGGTGTGGATTTGCGTACAAACTCGTTATGTATAAACAGAAGACTTTACTAAGGACAAACTACAACATCCTTCTCCTCATCTTGAAAGTCATATAAGTGCATTACCAGATTTTTTTTCAGCACCACTGAATTTACTTTCGGCCAGAACTAAAATTGTTCTTCTTTTGCCCACTTTTTCAAAATGCTACCAATTTCTGACACTTTCAGTGGTATCAGTGCTCAGGAAGCAAAGGGTTTGTGACAGGACCATTCAAAGAACAAATGACCAACCCCCAACTTTGGTAGGGGGAACAGAGTGCTGGGATATATGTTAAGTTCACATGAAATATAAAAGCCACATCAGACAATATGGAAGCTGAAGGAGCAACAGACAGCTCAGCAGCAGGGTGGCGCCCCTGAGCTGATCACCACTACAGCAGAGATTCTGAAAATGCTACCTGTTGCCACACGATCAATGGAAACCCCCCTTAGAAACAGTATAGAAAGAAACCATGGACAAGTAGAGTAGATTGCAAGTTACATAGTACAATGGAATCTGGATTCAAGTTTGAATGCTACTATAGGAACAAGTCCTAGCCCTTCACTAGCTGCAAGGGTTTTTGCAAATCACTTTGATTAACCTACATTAGCCTCAGTCTTCTCATCTGTAAAATGGAGAAATTAATGATACCTATTCATTACTATTATTGAGACAACTAAATGGAGATAATGTATGTTGAGCAATTGACATAGTCTTAGCTCATGGCAAAGGTTCATGAATAGTACCTAAAGACATTTTATGAGCTATTATATTGTAAGTTTTCACCATATAGGGACAGATAAAAAAAATTTATTGACAAATTGGTGAATTATTTTTCCTCTTCCATTCTGCGTGACATTCCAGGAAGCTGGTACCAACATGTATCAACACTTCAAATAGTAAATAATGATTTTATTAGAGTGCATCCAAATCAGTTTCAATACACAGAAATGATTGTATTCCTTATGTGGTAGTCTCTTAGTATAGATCATTGAAAATAAAGATTCTCAAACATCTGATTTGGTTACTTGGGAAAATCTGCATTTTTTTAACTTCTCTGAGGCAGACAGTCTACATTTTGAGAAAAAATAGGAAATATAAACCCTAGTTTCCTATATCTTAAAA
The DNA here is from genome assembly GCF_001890085.2 of Hipposideros armiger. Classification (NCBI taxonomy): domain Eukaryota; kingdom Metazoa; phylum Chordata; class Mammalia; order Chiroptera; family Hipposideridae; genus Hipposideros; species Hipposideros armiger. The sequence continues at coordinate 142,393 of NW_017732655.1, forward strand.
GCAGAAAAATATTTTAACTACTTCAACAGATACTGACTGAGCACCATGGATTGCCATTTTTAAAGAGATTAAGAACAGCATTGTAAGTGAAAATGGATTAGTTCAGGATACGCTATTTGTAAGAGAGGAAATTTTCCCTCCTAGATCCAGCTCTTTGGGGAATTTGGACCATGTCATTTTTCAGTGTAATTTTCCATAACACTGTGAAATAAATGAGGATAATCTTGAGTCAGCAAAATACCTGTAAAAGATTCTTCTTGGAAAATGATAACAAATAAGAGTTTTCAGGATGGACTTACAGCCCTAGCAAGCAATTTCATAGGAAGGGAAACACACTTTTTCATTGCTGGAAATAACCCTGTGATGTTATCCTGTTCAATGTCCTCAGAACTAAAGTTTCTTAGAGACAGGAAGTGGCATCATAGACCACCTGGTTTACTAATAACTACACTGGGATGATAACCACAGTTTTCAGCTTGTTTCTGTTTTGTTTTCTGTGAAACCAGTAATTTTCAGCCCAGGGTTCCAGGTTAGTGAATGAGGAAAAGTGCAGGCTTATAAGCTCATTTCAGTATTTCTAGCATTCAAATGGGAATTTGCTCATAATTAAGGCAATGGGAGACAAATTTAAAAATCAATCTCCTTTGTTTTACCTGGAATTATATAAACTCAGTATGATAACACGTATGCTCTCATGCTAAAAAAAGGAGCTCCAAAAAATTCTGCAAAAAATTCCAGAAATGACTGCTACTAAATAAAAAGCTACATCATCATTGGATGGTCTGGGACATTATTGGTGGATCTGACTCTGACACAAATTCAGAAGACACTCTTATCCAAACAGAAAACCTGCTTACTCAGACCAAAATGTGGAGCGATGGCAGAAATAAAGTTACCCACACCAATGAATTGTGTTTACTGCCTGTAAGCTTATTTACCTTCATTATGTAGTAGCATTAAAAGTGAGGCAATGCATTTTCATAATATTATGATAAACTTGCATCATTGGTTTAAATCTGGATTCATGTTTAAAGCGTACAACCAGTAGTAACCCAGAGGGATCTAATTAATTATTATTTGGTGATTGCAGTTTAGTAAAAAAAAAATCTTTCAAAATACAAGTCTTTGATAGCATTTAAAGAAAAAATCCTTTTACTGTACTATATCAAGCTACCTATTGCTACAAAGTCACATTTTAGGCCCCAGAGCTAAAATTTTAAGATTTTTTTCAAAGTGAATGGATCTCCAGGAAAGAATACCTACGAAGCATGAACTGCTTGGATAGAATTTATCTCCACATCACAATGCACACAACATTTTTTTTCCTCACTGAAAACTTCAAATTTTGAAACATGTTGCTTCACAGCTTAAAATAAACATACCCAGCAAATCTGGGTGCATCAAACATTTAAACTCATCATGAGAGAATCATTTATGGAAATTCCATAGGTTTATAGCCTCACGTATTATAGTAAACTTGCTTAGATCATTAGATCTACATCAAAGCATATAACTCCTAAGCTCCAAAGTATTCTCTTTAACATGGAGTATTCCTTAGCATGTAAACAATGCAAAGGAGGAGAATTTACATTTAATAGGTAACTCCCATATTCCACGCATTGTGCTTAGAACTTTAGAGAAAAGATCTCAATATCTATCATACGTGGTATAACTGTATCCACTTTCAACAAGGAAACTGCAGCTTGGCGCGACAGAAGAGGGCAGGGCTGAGCGCTCACAGGTGGCCGTTCACCAGGCGTCACTCCAATCCAACTGCAGTATCCTCACACGAATGCAGAGCTGTACTCAGTACGCATATAAAAAGTGTTAGAGCTATCAGGTTAGGAGGGACCGAAGCACCATTTGAACCAGTGTAAACAAAGTAGGAGAATTTCTTTATCCCCGTGAACAAAGCCGAAGAGGAAAGAGTTGGCACTGGCTTCCACAGTGACTGGAATCATGGACTTGAACAAAGTCAAGGCTCTTTCTCTTCACTGTGCACTGACGTCTCCAGATGGTGAAGGTCACAGTCCCAGGAGCATCACTCTCTAATAGTACATTCTTGGTGTATAAGGCTTCCATCCACCAGCTGCTGGTGAAGAATTCTTTAGGGGAGGGTTTCTCAATAGCAATGTTATTGACATTCTGGATTGGCTGTTTCTTTGTAGTGAGGATCTGTGCTGGGCATTGTGGAATGTTTAAAATTATCACTGACCTCTGCCCACCAGCTGCCAATAATATACCCCAATCATCACAGTCACAAATGTCTGCAGACATTGCCGGGGTGTCCTCTCGGAGGCAGCAAAGCCTCCTTCTGTTGAGAAACACTGCTTTTGGGGGGAGGGGGCTCACTGTGACTAGACTGGTTTGATTCAAACATCCATCTCTGCTAATCCTGGTGGCCAGAAAAAGGGGTGGCATTTAAAAATATGGCCAAATTAGACCACATGACCAGTGTTTGAGGGAAAGGAAAATTCATTAAGAGGAGGACACAGCACAGGCATGATCAGTAGGACTCGTTGAGACTGAGCTGCACCCCACTTTGTGTTAATTCCATGCCAATTACAACAGGAAAGCAAAACATGTGAGCTTCTTTGCCTGGTTCAAATAAAACGAGGAATTTTTTGTAGCTAAATGACACATCTTCCAATGCATTCAATATGATTTTGTATTTTCCAATTGCTCTAATGGAATATTTATATGTGCTCTTCCTTTGTCCCCAACTTTCATATTTCAAGCACATTTGTAAAATGGAGCAAGTTCCCTTGTTCAGGGCACAAGATACTTCTACTACTACTACTACTACTACTACTACTACTACTACTACTACCACTAATAGCTAAATTATTATTAAATGTGATGAAATTGGGACCCCCCCTCCTCTTAATCTTTCCCAATATTATTTATTTTGAATTTGTTTCACAATTCTTGAAGTTACTTCAACACAAGCATACGATTCAATGTAAAGCAAAAGACCTTCCAATGATCCATCTCAGTATGCACAGTAGTCTTGTCCTACCTGTAGCACAACAGGCTGGATAACCTCTAAAGCCCCTTTCAGTTCCAACATTCTATAATGTCATGGACACTACAGTAATGATATTAAACATAACACACAACAGAAGAGACTTGCTGTGCATGAGCAGCAGTTATGTTCTAACATGAGCAGAACTTCAAACATCGTCCTTCTTTAGAGGCAAAATGGTTTCAGGCTTTCCACCCATAAATAACTACATGATACCGCAATCAGCAACTGAAAGACAAACATGGAGCCCCGTGCCCTCAGCATGTATGACAAAACTGCCATCTCTTTTGTGGCATCTAGGTGAATTAGAGAATGATGGGGTAACACCCAGGATTCCAGTTTTTCTACTCCCCCCAAATGAGTGGGAGCCCATATGTACTTTCCTTGTGATGCGTTCATCACCATGACTAACACTTGCCTGAACCTTCTTTTCCTTCAGGTTATGGGGGTGGGAGAAGTGAGATGCTTTTGAAGAAACACATCAGAACAGATGCATGCAAATGAATGCACTTCCCAAAGGGCACGGCCTTCTACCAGTGCAAGCTCCTCTGAAGCTATTCTTTGGGATACACTTTCAAGTCCAGTTTATTAACTATGTTAAAAATACAGTCTTATCACTTTATATTGTACCTTACATTTGAAAAAACAAACAAACAAACAAAAAACCTTGATTACCCCAGCTTAATGAGCCATCTAGGTTTAGCAGGTTTCACCATGCAACACTTTGGGATTGTTTACAAAACCCATATGACCCACGAAGTCTTACAAACATAGACAATGTTTACATATAAGTACCAAAAGCTTAGGAGGAAAATCGTGAAAGAAAAGTTTCAAAGATGTTTTCATCAGTGACAACATCAACTGCAACAAGGTTATGGTATTTCAAGATAAACATCAGGAAGTATAATTTGTGGCTTGTATATGTTTGTTTATTATTTTTTACTTAGCCACTGCTCGTATTACTTATACTCTATCATACTTTGTTTCAGCAAGGTTTTAAAAGGGTTTATAAGGAGACGTTAAACTACAAAAAAATAACAAAAATTAAAAGTGAAGTGAAAGATTAAAAAAAAAAACTAACCACATTAGAGATATAAACAAAGAACAGGAATGGAGTTTAAAATGTACATCACGGTGTGAACTATGACCCACTATGTGGCTGGCAGCCAGTGGAAAAAGAAAAACCAGGTCAGCAACACAATTCACAATGTCCATGGAAAGGAAACAAATCAACGACTCAGAAAGAATTGTGTAACTTACAGCATTTCCTTTTTCCCATTAGCACATAGGCAGGGCCACTCAAAGTTTTCCTCAGAAAGTAGTTTTGAATCAATTCTATGTCACAGGTAGCTAAGCAAATAAGGCTCCAATTTCTGCTCCAGGTTGAATTACTCGATGGAACATGGCAGCAACACTCATAGCTCTAAAAATGTTGAGGATTGTATAACAAGACACTTGTTTTTATCAAAGTAAGATTTGAAAATAGAATAAGAATGCCTAACTTAGAATAACATTAATTCCTCCAAGAGAAAGAAAATATATATTTGCAAATGCTTCTTTAAGTTATTTCATTAGGTCACTGTTGTATGATTAGAATGTAATAAATAATCAAGATTTAAGGAATGTCATCCCAAGATACCTATCATAGAACAGTTGCTATAACTCCTCTTTAAGAAATATATTTAGTTAGTTGATTTTTTAATGGTTGCACTATCTTATTACATTCCTCTGAAGATATTCATTACACTCACACACCTGTTCAAAAAGGCGTATACCTAGGTCATCTTTTCACAACGCATCCAGTAATGGAAAATTGGAAGAACTTACATGTCCTTCAACAAGGTCATGGTTAGAGAAGGTGTGGTGCCTCTTAGAAGACCACACACATGTTAAAAAGAATACGGTATGGTTCAATTGACTGTGGAGAAGATTCTAAAACATACTTGCTTTATTTTGCTGTTTGCTTCATTAATTCTGATCGTATTCATTCTTATACTTATTGATTTTGATGGCTTTCTTTCATAATATCGGTTTTTCCAAACTGTTTAGTGATTCTTGGTAGTGTGACAATTTGGGCTTTGAGGTTCTCTATTAGCCTGCCTGTGAGTGCTTTACTCGTCATCATTCATTGTGGAGAGAGGAGGACGTTTGCCTTGCAAGGCAGGCCTGCAGCTTCTCTTACTGGCTTTGGGAACCTCCCCTCCATGTGATATCAGCAGCCACCTGGGACACTGCTCTTTCTCTCAGGCCCAAGTCACCCCACCCATTGCTTCTGCCAGGCGTGGGGCAGGCAGATATTTCTGCTCTGTACTGCTTGGCACAGTTTGGGGAAAGGAATATTACTGAGCCTCCTGGCTTCTCCTTCTGTGGCACCACACACAGTCATGCTAAGGGTTATTCCAGGGCCCCCTTTTCCTCTTCCTCTCTGCGTCTCCTGACTTTGAACCTGTCCTGAAACTATTCCCATTTGGTGAAGAAAAACTACTCTGCTCATGTTGTAGGCTGCAGGTTTCTCATTTCAAACCAATCTGAACTATTTCATCGATGTCTTATATGTCCATCTAGACTAGGATCTCCTCTGGTTTTCCAGCATGGCTATAGAGTTGTTTTTAAATGCTAAGCTTTGTGTCATTTCTAGGAGTTTGGAGCAGGAATGGGAGGCAGGTGTGTGTGCTCAGCTCACGCTCATGATCCAATCTCTATAGGTGCGTTGTGGAAACACTATTTTGTCCCTTCCTGCATCTTCCTCCATAAAAACACAGTTGGGACTCCCATGAGGATTAGGTGGGCAGAACAGATTCAATTAAGGAGAATTTATATCCTTACAATACTGATCTTTCTAATACATGAATAAGCATTTTTTCTTTTCATGTATTTTCTTTACAGACTATTATAATTCTGTTCACATGGATCTTAGACACCTTTTATTATTTATCCCGAGGTAGTTTATGCTTTTGTTGCTATTGTGAATGGGATCTCCTTTTTCATTAAAATGTATAACCGATTCCTGCTGGTATGTTAGGCGATCTATTGATTTTGATGTATTCATTTTGCAGCTGCCCACCTTGCTCAGCACTTTTATTTTTTCTAATAGCTTTTCAATTGATTCTCTTGGGCTTTCCAAGGAGATAATCATAGGACACTGTGTGATGCATGTACCAGTATTTTCATTTCAATATTGTTTATAATGGAGAAAAGTAGAAAATAATATGAATCTCCATTAATAGGGAAATAAGATAAAGCAAGTTATGATGCATTCTGATGCTAGAGCACATGCCAAGCTTTTAAAATAAGCATATGTGGAAATAAATCCATATGTAAAAAGGGGGTAAGAATATAAGATATAAATATGTTGATCCAAATTCCTCATTCTTATACAAAACTATATATGTATTTTTGTGTATATGCAGAAAGAAAAAGAGGGAGAGAGGTGGTGGTGGTGGGGGGGTAGGCAAAGAGAATAGGTTTTAACAGTTATATAACCAAATGTTTAAAATGGTTGTCTCTAGGTGGGGTGTTCTTTTTTTCTTCCATTTTCCAATAGACCTACAATGACAACATACTACTTTTGTAAGAAAAATTATTTTCAAATATAATTTTTTGGTGAATTGTTGTCAATTCACCAAATATGGTAAATATGGTGAATTGTTGTCATCTGCAACCACCATTTTCTGAGGCATGTCATACTTGCCATCTGACTGGCCACACCATTCTGGTCTACAGACAGCCGGGCGCTCTGGGTACATGAGTGAGAAAACTAGCTAAATGGGGCTTGTCTGTTGCAATGAAGAATGTAAAAGAGAATGATAATTGGAGATTCTCAGGAACTATAATAAAAGAGAAGAGCTGTATGGAGTATAGTGAGGAATCAGTTCATGGAGCCTTACTATGAAGTCATATCCACTGTGGGGTAAGTCCAGCCAGGCTGATTGCACCAAGGGTAACCGAAGCATTGAAACTGCTCAAACTAATAAGTATCAAGTGTGTTTCATGTAAATTATTTATGCCGTGTCGACATAGCCTGGTGCAAATCTTTAAATTTTGATGTAGGAAGATAACTAATTGTTAACTCTAGGATTTTAGCATTCAGAAAAGCTCTCTGCTTTTAGAAATTGGCCAGATCATATAAGTAGTCATACCCCAAAAGATACTATTCATACTCTGGATATTAATCTTCACTTATGGCAATATTTCTATAATATAAATATGAAAAGGTTTGACAATTGAACACTTGCCTTTATTACAACTAAATTTAAATGACCACACAATCATAGAATTTCATGATTGGAAAGTGCTTTACTGCTTATTAAGTATGGTCAAAACCAGGTAAAGTTAGCATTTTTTCTATAATATCCTCCTATGAGGTCAGTTAGAAAAAGTCAAAACCTCTCCCATGATAGAAAATGTACACGGTTATCGATGTAAGGGATTTCAACAAGCACGCTGTAGGGAAAAGGAGACATTTATTGACTGCACTGTTCTAGGGGCTTTATATAGAGACTCTCACTGCATCTTTACAACAGGCATCTGTGGTATGTTCCATGATCTCTGCCTGTAGCAGGAAAAGAAAAATTGGCAATCGGAACAGAGCCTGGGGATTAAAAAAATATGTGTCCTGTTATTAGACTCTGCTTCTGCTGCAACCAGCCGACATACAGGAGTCCCTCTATGCTTCTAACCTGTGAGAAAGAAAGACCTACCTTATTTATCTCATCAGAGTCTTTTAAAACAAAGAACACTTCAGTGGCCCCTTAAGACGTTTTACCATCTGCTGGGTATTTATTTTTTCTTCAGAATGTTTTTGGTTGCAAGTAACCAAGGCCTGACTTGAACTTCCTTAAACAATAAGAAATGCATATTATCTTATATAACATAAAATCCAGAGGCAGGTGCTGGTTTCATTAACGTAATGGACCAAGTCTCATCTAAGATCAAAGTCCCTAAAGTATGTGAGCATATGGGGAAGGCATGATACTTGCTAAATTGTGCATGTTTCTTAAGTGGTAGAGATGAGGGCGAGAGGAAAGGTGAGTAGGCAGCCAACAGTGCTAAACACACAACAAAGGAAACAAGTCCAAGGTCACTTCAGCCAGAGCAGCCCACTGATCGTCCCAAGCATTTGCTTCCCATATTTTCATCTCTGTAGCCTGTTGTTCCTAATATTAATAGCTTTATGATGAACAGCCATTTGCTACTTGTCTAGAAATCTGAATTTCAACCAGCATTTTAAGTTCAGTTCTGTCTCATTTGTAACCTATCGACCTCTCTCTTTCTGAAGGCAACTATCCTATAATATTCACTTGGCATCTGACTAAAGGCCTTGTATCAAACACACTCCATTGGCTGCGCACCTCTTGGACTGTGCTGCTACCACCAGGAGCGGACCTTCTTAAGCTCTGGGAATATCAACTCTATTCCTGGGTAACTGCAATGGATTTGATCCAAGAATCTACACACCTGGAGTTTCTGACTGTCCCGCTTTTTCTGGATTGAAATGAAACACCACACTGCAGGTGATGAGATCTGGCATTCTAAGAAGACACCAAAAGGGCCACATGATGCAAACCAGAAGTGTGGGGAAATTAACTTCCCATGAGATAAATATGGACCAATGAGAAACAAGAGATGGGAAGGACCTGAGAAGATAAAGTCCCCCTCTCTTATTTCTCTTATTGACTTCCCTGAGCCAGAGTTTCTTCTAACAAACTGCCTGGAAATGTCCTTTAGGCTCATTAGGTGCACAGTCAAGCATTCTGGAGTGTCTCTTCATTGCTCATTGTAATGCAATACTTACCATTACTTCACATCCCTCTTTTCATTACTCTCCTACACTAGACTACACCTCAGATTAAACCTCAGCATTTCAGCCCCTGCCTCAGGCTCTGCTTTCTAGAACTCAGGTTCTCACAGAGGGTCATAGGACACCTGCGTCTTTGGACCACCAATCACTTGTTCTGCCTAAAATGAAATGTGGGACATTATTGCTTCAGCCCCACCAATGAAGCTTGCACAAACTATAACATGGAAATGGGTACATATTTTCAGACCATTTTGGGGAGAAGATTTGATTTTGTTTGAGAACATGTCAACAGCATAATTCACTAAACTGGACATAAACACTTACTTACAAAATGTAAAACTATCCTACAATAAATGAAATCTATAAAGCATATAACATAATTTCACTGCAGAAGCAACATCCAAATCTTTCTGAATACATATCACTGGCTGACTGACTGCCATTTAAACAAATCACAGGGCAGGTTACATCATTCTTTCAGGGTTCAGAAGCACTGCAAGCACCCAGAGCTACTTGTTTGTATCATTCATCATACCTCAGTGACTAAATTTTGATAGCATGTTATGTAGAATTTTAGAAGCTACACACATCAACTCAAAAAGTAAGTTGGCCGTGAATAATGACTAATAATAAAATAATCATAAACATGACCATAGTTGCAAAGAGTGTGACAAGGTGGAAAATGTGAATCACAATAGGCAAAAAAAAATTTTTTAATTGGAAGAATGTCTTTTTTTTTCCTGTGTGATGTTTGCCTGAGGGTTTGTTCACCTACAATGGACCCTCTCACCTTCCTGAGTTCTCATCTCACCATGACCTGTGTTGCCATGGACTGTCGCCATATTTCTGTTCATACTTCTGCATCTGCCTGGAGTACCTTTCCTTTTCTGGTTGTCTGGTGCCTACTTCTAACTCAGTTCCTGGGTTACCTCCTTCTAGGGTCTTTCTGCACCCCTTTTCAGATGCTGGCACGGTACATCCCATGTGCCCATCTGTCCCACTCCCACATTTTATACAGCCCATGAGCTAAGAATGATTTCTATCAATGAACATTTGAATCAATCTGATGATAAGGAACACTGACTTTGAATCACAATAAAGCGGCATGCTATCCCCACAATGAAACAACAGTAACAACAACAAAAATATTCCATTCTCATTAGAAGATCTACATTACAAAAATTTGTATCCAATTATTATTAACATGTTTTAAATTAGCTGAAAAAATTATAGACATTTCTTTTCTCTCTTGTTATATAAATACCTACACAAGATCCTCAATTTTGCCTCTTTGCCTGTAAAGCCAAAAATATTTACTATCTTTCACCCTGTATAGAGAAAATCTACCAACCCCTGCATTAGAATCACTGAGCCCAAAGTAGCCAGAATAAATTCCTGTTGAGCATCCTGCTTATAACCATAAGGAAACCAATGCCCAGAGAAGAAGGCCCTGCCCTTCCCCCCTCTCAATTTCCCTGCAGCATGAGGAATGCACCCCCACCACCACCCCAAGCCTCTGGTCTGTGCCATTCTCTTCCCCAAGTCCCAGCTCCACAGATGTTTGTTAAGTGACTGGAAAAAAGCAGGATTTCTCAGAGAACATGAAATCAGACAGCGTACCCAATCTCCATAAACTGTACCTTTCCCCTTCTGCATTTGCTCCTTGTTTCATTTAATGGGAAGCCACTGCTTGCATGAGATGCAAGCCTTAGTCTGTCTCCACCAAGTGCTTGAAGATGTTATGTGAGAAGTAGCTGTGAAGAGGATGTGTAATCAGTTAAATGTGAGCAAAGTTGAAAGACTGAGAAGAATTCCACAGCCTAATAATGGTTTATTAAAAAGCCCTGGCAAGGCTGCAGCAGATGGATAGTTGGCCCGCACCTCTGGCTTCCTTTAGAAACAGCTCAGTAAAACCAATCTGCCTCTGCCTCTGCCTCGAGACCTGCCATTCCACAAGGCACACAGCGGAAATTTTTACCAGGGATGCAGTGTTTACATGGGAAGTCAATTTATCATATTTACAGAAAGGTCAGACACGACTGAACTGCCTGCCTGGAGATTTCATTTAAATGTACTGTATTTTTAAGGAGGCTTTATAAAAAATAAGAGCATTCAACCTGTTCGTGGCATGAAGTGGCCATTTGATTTGTGTTTCAAAGGTCAACAGGGACTGGGGTGAGAGGGGTGGGGAGCTGACAAATACTGGAGCAGTTTTAACTCTGTATTTATAATGCCTTATTCGAAAGCGTATTGATTATAAATGCTTTCAGAATATCTGCTCCTCTAGCAGTTGTGCTTGGGGAAATTAGAATCCCAACTTAAGTGTTTTAAAATTAATCAATTCAAGTTCATTTAAATTAGGTAGGCAGATAAGCAGATAGATGATAGATGATAGATAGATAGTATTGTTATAGCTGAAAAACATGATTCTCTGAGTAATGGCTTCTTGTTGCAAATCATGTATGGTTCTAAAGCTCACAGAAAGGCGTGCTGTGCAATTCGTAGGGGAATTCTCACCAAGAATGTTCACATGATGGTGGTGGTTGGCTGGGAGGAGGGTTCTTTCTATATATTCCTAACTGCATTTATGTTACATGCAACCTACTGTGTATTATCACCTACAACGCGATGCTTGGGAGGACAAAGACATGGTAGTCATGCCTATTGGGACTATTTCTTGAAACAGTCTTTCCTTCCAATCCATTCAGGTAAGATCTGCACAAACAAATAAATCTCTCAGTTGACTACAAAAATATTGTTAGTATTGATTCAAAAAAAAATAATCCAGGAAGGTTTTGACAGTTTAAGTAATAAAGAAAGTCTATGTTAAGGATGAAAAACATGCTTCACTAACGTGTAAGAGGAAGAATGAAGACCCGTAGACACAGGTCTAAGAGGTGGGTGGTGGGGGATAGGAAGGAAAGGCACGAAGGATCTCTCACATTTGGCATCTCCCTACTTTTTCCAGGATATATGTCTTTATGTTAGGCCTTAACACTCTTCTGTTTTCCGAATAGCATAATGGAAGGCAAAAGAGCCAATCAGTGAATATAACCAAATTTGCCATCAGATAATCCAGACGTAAACCCCAATTCTGCTACTAAGTTGTTATCTAACCTCTCTTAACCTCAGTTTCCACAAGTATAACGTGATTCTAGGGATAAGGCCTTCCTCAAGTGTTGGTTGAGAGGATGAAATGAGAAAATCTATGTAAACTGCTCCCAAGGTGCCTGACTTTGATAGATCTGCCCAAAACGTAAGGCGACAGAAGGCAAGTGCAAGTTCACTGAGGTGCTGTCAAGACCTTCCCCACATGGACATTATCTTCACTTAGAATCAGGAAAAGGAAGAGGAAGCTTAGAGGCCTTTGTGGTTCTCAACTATGATTGCATATTTGAATCATCTGAGAAATTTTCTATGTTAAACTCGAGATTCTTGAGCCCTTCCCCACATCTATTCAATTAGAATCTCCGAGATGGATCCCTGACATTAGTAAGTTTAAAAAATAGCTTCCAGGTGATTCTGATAGCAACCAGGTATGGGGACCTTCTGATTTAATCCACCCTCCATCAAATAAAGAAATTGCTTCTTCAACATCCTTGATCCAAACTCTTCAGGGCATTTCAATGCTCTCAAGTAGACAGGACATTCTGTTGCGTCATTTCAGTTGTTAGACAGTGTTTTCCTATGAGGTCCAAAAGTCTTATAATTTCTATCCCCCCATCTTACTTCTTAATATGGAACAACCTTTCTTATGTAATAGCTTTTCCAAAATCTTAAGGAAGCTATTCACCAACCCTACTATACATTTTTGTTTTCTTCTCAAGTTCCTTCAAATATTTCTCCGCGATATTGGATATCGCTGCCAAACCAATTCACCACCATCTTCCTCCCCATCTTAACACTAGGTCATTTATAATATTCCTCCTTAAAAGGTCACGCTAGAACACAATGGAATTCACTGTGCGGCCTAATTAGCACAATCATTTTCTTATTTCTCCTACTAAGCAGTCTAATGTTTTATTAGTTAGTTTCTATCATTTGAAAGCTGTCTAATATTGTTGAGGTTGTGGTCCATTACCACCACAGATACTCTTCAGAAACTGCTACCAAACCAAGTCTTCCTTATTTTTATGTGTTTAATTTTTTGAAGCAAATTAAGCAGCACATAGTCACCACTCTAAAATATCCTTTTGGAGGATTTGGAATTAAATAGAAATTTTATTGTAATCAACATATGTCTTATCTTTCCTTGCTTTGCATCATCTCATTCAGCAATTGGCTTAAAAAAAAATGAGAACAAAGGGTTTAAATCTGGGAAAGTTCACTAGAGACCTCCACCTAGATGGAAAAAGAATTCACACAACCAGCTACAAGTCTGACACTACTGAATGCTTTGCTGGTCATACCGGGAACTTTCCATGGCGGGCCCAGACTCCTAAGTCTACAGTTCTTAGAAATTGTCTCTTCAATCTGACATCCGCATTATTTTATTTGCAAGCCTGCCATTTTTTAATCCACCAAAGAAAAAGCTGAATACCCTCTGCCCCCAGAGCTTCTCAGATAGTAAGGTTAAGATGAAAACAGTGAAATCATGAGACAATACTCTGAAGTTCTCAATGCTTCTAATTCCAACACCCACAGTGATTCTGGGAATGAAAGAAAACCAGTTTGCCTTGGGCTATTCCTTGCAAGCATGTTCCAAGAAATGCTGATTTATACCAGAAGTTAGCTTTTTTTCCCCTTATTGTGTATTTCTAGCTATTTTTCCAACAAGGTTTTTGTTTTTTGTTTTTTGTTTTTGTTTTTGTTTTTGTCCTTTAACTAGCACATCACTAGATGTACTTTTAATTCTGTGTCCTTGTAATGAAGTCAACTGAGCAAGACCCAGAGGGGGACACTTCTTTCAAATGTCTTTTGGGGAGAAAGAAAACATTCCACAAAAAGAAACGGCAACACTGTTCTTTTAGAAATAGCCTGCTGTGACGAAAAGACATGCATGGAAAGGACAATTTTGTGATTCAAAGGGAATGCAAACGTCAGAAATCGCTGCCAACACAAGAACTGAGGGGCAAACAGTGACAAACACTGGGAGGGTAAGGTAGGTGGTACTCTGTGTACCCACAAAGAGCTCCTTGTCCCTCCTGCCCTGCCCCGGAGGACACGTGATGGGCACTTGGCACATCTTTCCCACTAAATTCAGAGGCGCTTCCTTCCTCTTTGTGGCTCCTGTGACCCTAACTTTGTAAACGTTCCCAACACAAATCCTTTCCCAGAGATTCTTGGGAAGCTCCCTGGGTCACCTCCCCCACCCCCACCCCCAGGGCCACCCCTCCCCGGAGTGTGCTGACACCAGCCAGAAGCCTCTGGGCCCATGGTTTTCAAATTATAGTGTGCTTGAGAATCATGAGGAAAGCTTATTCCAAATGAAGCATCCTGAGACCTGCCTACCAGAGATCTGTTGTGTGGGCAGCGGCTCAGGAATGCACTTTTGTTTTTTGGGGTTTTTTTCCAATAAGCAACACAGGTGATTCTGATGCGTGGTTGAGAAACACCAGTGCAGGTGTCCCAGGGTGAAACTGGGAAAACCCTGCTACTGGGGCCTGGTCACCATGGGCACAGAATTTCTTTTCTCATGGTATTCAGTACTTTTCTCCCCAAGGACAGAATCGGCAGATGAGCCATATTTAAAATGACGTTACCAAACCTTGTATGCAAACCCTTCCAAAAAGAGAAGAAACACATAAAACGACTTGTTGCTAACCAAAAATATGTGTTTAGCAGGAATATGCTGTTAGACTATTAAGCTTTAGTTCCTGTATATATTAAGATTTCTTTTGTCAAAAAAAGGGCTGCAAATACATATTTTGTCTCTCCTAATAACCATGAGATATAAGTATCTGAACGTATGTGCAAACACAGCTGACATTCCCTACAAATGTTCTCCTTCTGTGAGCCGAGTGAAACAGCCAGCCCCTTGCAGACTTAGGTCAGGCACTGAGCTGTCTTACCCACTGATGGCTATTTTCATAGTAGATGATAGAGGAGTCACCTGCCACTTCTGCTTAGATGCCTACGTTGTCTAGGCAAGTCAAGTTCAAGGCTGTCTACCAGCTGGCTTTCCTTTCTCTATGAACCATGTTTCTAAAACTCCTAGAGACGACCCCACATAAGTAGAATTCCCCTTTTCCAAGGTATGCGGGGCAGAAGGCTTTTAGGGAGGTCATGATGTCATCTCTACTTCAACCCAAGGTGACACTGCTTTTACTTTTATATAGGAAAATAAATAAGAGGACACAAATAAGACATATTTTCATTTATTCATAAATAATACACAGAAACAAAAGTACAGAGGTTATATGTGCTTGGCTGGATGAATTTTCACAAAGTTGAACACACCCCTCTCACTATCCTCCACATGTAGACACAATATCACAGTATCCAGAGACCTCCTCCTATGCTCTCCCCATCACTACATCTCCCGGGGTAGGGGCAAGGGCGTGGTTTTGCCTCCTTGGGGCCTTTATTAAGTGAAATAACATTGCATGTATTCTTTTGTGTCTGGTATCTTTCAAAACAAATACTTTTAATCCATGAATGCCCATGTGGTGCCCTCTGTTCTCCAGAGATACTGCCATTAAACAAACATCTGTACGGACCCTTAAAAATATTCAGTAGAGCAAAGCAATTGATCTGCCTTCTGAGAAAACTCTCCATTTTAACAGTGACCAATAGCATGAAATTGGCAGACACTCACCATAGAAACCATTACTGCCTTTCCATCAGATAATAAATTCACATCAAATGCCTACTGTGTGCCCCCGCCCTCCCACTGGGCTGTCAGCTCTGCATTAGTACCGTGGGGTAGAAAAGACATGACCCATGTCCACAAAGCACTCAGAATGTACCTGGAGAGATCAGTCCACAAAAGGAAGAAAACTCAAGATGGGTGTGTGTGTGTATTTACAGTACTGCGCTGTGTGTTCTAGGCAATTAGGGAAAAGAATTATAAAGGGTTACTTGAGTTACAATTATTACAATAACTGAAAAGTGAGTTATGGAGGAAGGAACCCGGTGCATGTTGTTGCCAAGGGAAAGGTTCACAGCGGAGATGGCAGTGAATACTGTTCATTGCAGCCATTGCTGCAAAAGTTGCATTCTTCATGGCACTAGGGTCACAGCAGGCAGCTCTGTGGGGAGCTCAGAATCAAGGGCAAAAGACAGGTGACCTGAAAGTTGGAGCCTATTGACAAAAAAACAGAGATGTCAGCATTTGAGAGTCAGTGATGGTTTACCTCTGAGATATTTTTTTAACTCAGGGAAACTCAGCACCTTCTTATTCAAGTCATTGTACTTGAGCCAATGACAAAGGTTCCATAGTTGAATCTTATGTCTTGGTAATAACACTCACTGCCAGACAAGAGTTTGTTCCATGGAGTACCAAAGAGTTCCTTTATAGTTGGCAAAAGTCAAAAAATAAAATGATAATAAAATATCACTGGCTAGGTTGAAGGAACTGTTCCAGACATGTACATATGTTAGCTCTCAGCCTCACCACATCCTAAAAAGCAAACACAGTAATACCTTGGTTTGCGAGCATAATTCATTCCGGAAGCAAACTACTTGTATTGCAAGACATCGCTCGTTTACCACATTAAAGTGTATTAGAAATGTTTGCTCGTCTTGTGGAACACTCGCAAACCATGTTACTCGCAATCCAAGGTTTTACTGTATATGAAAACAGACTCAGACAGTGGCAATTCTTTCCTTAGGATTAAATAGCCTGTAAAGGGAATAGCCAGGATTTGAGCCCAGGACTATCTAGATACAAAAATCGCCTAGGGAGTAGATGGCGAATGAACCCTTTTAGATGTGCTAATGTCGATCACAACGGCCCAGTGCAATCGACAATTTTATGGTATTTTTCTGTCTTATAAATTATTTACTTTATACCACCCTCACAAACAAGTTTATCTCTTTTTGACCCTCACGATGGCCATACTGAGTAAGCAAAAGACGTCTTAGCCCACATCACGGGGGACATCACCTAGTTTGTAAGTGGGAAGCCATGACTGAAGGCCAGGGCGTCCGATTTCACAATCAGTATTGTTTTCACAGAACAGAAAAGCACAGCTGTAGTCCTTCTGTGTGCATGTGGAAAATAATCCATAATATGGTCCTTGAGTCATGGGGTGAAACCAAGATCCCACATATATTCACTGATAAAATGTCTTTATAACCATTGCTTAAAATGCCCTTTTTAAAAGAGACATAGAGGGGGAAGACTCAAAAAGTCCTAACAATTATTTCTTTCATTAAAATCCCAACCTTGTTCAGCAACATGCAAATTTCAACAGAAACGGCTTTGCCTGCATCTGTCTGAGAATAAGAGAAGCAGAAGAAGGTTAAACATGCAAATGAAGCTTAAAAATTCTTGTCTGTGGATGCGACTGAATTCCCAGCCTGCTGCTTTAGGTGGGCACCTGGCTACCCTGGCACCTGGCTACCCTGGATAAAGGAAAGTAAGCATGAAAAGCAGCTGACAGGCTGTCCTAGAAAATACACCACCCTTGGGCGCCCTGCCGGAATCAAGCAACACAGCAAGGCGATTTCAATGCTTAGTTGCTAACCTTCCCTGAAGGCGCCTTGTGTTGGCAGTCCTCACTGAGATTCTCAGGCTTAGCAAACAAGCCAGGCATCCTATGCCACTAATGAGCCACAGCAAAAGAGCTTCTTAAGAGGACAATTCTGGACCAGACAGCCCCCTCCTCTTCAGACATTCCAGCAAGTCGGATGAGATGTCATCAAAGTCAAATATAATACTTGGCTTCCAGGTGTCCATGTACCCCCTTGCCACTGGGCTCTGTCTACTTGCTTAAAGGTTTCCCTATGTATTAGGCCATGTCAGGGCTCCCCTCAGAGGCCTTGGGGTATCTTTTGGCCATGTTTGTGCATGTCTCTCCTCCCTTTGGTGTGCTTTACATCCCAACAGCCAGCAAGTTTTGTTCAAGACTCCCTCAGGCTACTGGAAGGGGGTACCTGTAGCGCCTGAAAATCCATGTGCCCCCTTGTGGAGCCCTTAAGCAATGACTGACAGATGTCAGCATCTAAAAGACCCACCCGCTTTGCCCAGGCCCCCAAAACAAGTCTGTTTGTGCCTAGAGTTCCACAAAGATGTTCATTAAATAGTTCTTTCAGTCATCTTCTAAACATGTGGGCTCAAGTCCAGTCCAGGGAGCCAGCTGAGAAGAGAGAAAATGCTGGTCTTCATGGCACACACCCTTACCTTTGAGAAGCCTACCTACAATAAAGTTCACCCCCTTCCACCTTCTTCTGTTACACAAGTCAAACGTCCTCATGCACGTCACTGTCCAAGAGGAGGTACAGGGGAGGAGGCTGGAGGTGCGGTCTGTACCTGCGATGTCTATGATACAGGCTGGCTCATCAAAATGCCCCACTCCAGAACAAGTGTCAGGAGAGAGCTAAACCTTTGAGCTGCCTTGACCATTGGGGCATGAGTGTGCAAAGAGAATTTGCAAGCAGATTTGCATTGGGAAGAAGGTCTGAGCAGCTGACGATAAAAAGAACGTGTGGCTGAGGCAGAAAGGTAGGTGGAAAGGTCAGGAAAGGCAGACCTGTTTCTCCTGTAGCAGTGGCTTCTAAAGTGTGGTCACGGGACCAGCAGCAGCTTGATAAAAATGCAAATCCTCGGGCCGCACCCCAGGTCTCTTAGAGTGTGGTCCCAGCAACCTGTGTTGTAGCAAAACTTCCTGGTGCTTCTGAAATGCTGACATTTGTGAGTAACTGGTCTAAGGTATATGAGTATCTCTCATAGAAACCCTGCCATGACCAAGTGAGTACCTGTTCCATTCCTTAAATACTGTGGCTCTGGGTATAATGGTTTAGACTCTACAAAGTCATGACAGATCTAGTAAAGCTTTGTTTTGCTTTTGTTTGTTTGTTTGTTTTTTCACTATAGCTTGAAGGCCTTAAAAGAGAAAGTCAAAGTTCCCACCTACATACATATCACTGCCTCGTGCATGGATAAGGGTTGTGGTGGTTCCAGTTTTGGTCCTAATCTGTGCAGCAGTCTCCTATAAAGACTTTTATCACACAGTCTGGAAAAGTCTTCCAAAGATACAATGTTTCCTATTTGGAAGAATGGCCTCCTCACCTAATTCTAGCCCCTGTCCTTGTTTTTAGCCTGCCTCTCAGAAGTTGTCAGGATTCAGGATCAAGGTAATAGAAGGCGTTAGAGGAGAGCATGCATAGTCATGGGCACAGTCTAACGGAAAATCTCTGCCAACCTCAGAGACAGAAGTGAGGCAGCAGCCACCAGCAAGAAGTCTATTCACCCAGAATACCTGATCTACAATCGTCCTTGGAGGGTCCTGCAAAAATCATAGCAGATCCAAAAGGGAGGAACTGATTTATGTAGAAGCTCCAATATGCCATTATTTATCTAGCATGGGAAACATTCAAGAGGATAGAAAATAAACTGAAATAAGAAAGATAAATAGACAGACAAATGTAGTTAAGGTAAAGGCTGATGTTCTCCAAGTGGGAGTGCAGTGAGCTCTCAGGTACAGGAGCAGCCTCTCTGGACTCCTTTTACTTCTTCTTTAAAACAAATGTGTCAACTTGATGACCTCCAAGGTCAATGCCAGCTCTAAAACTTTGTAAATCTCTCACCACAGTCTGTGCCTTCCCTCTCTCAGCTGTATTGAGTCCCTGTGGGTTTAATCACCGCTTCCTAATTTCTGGGTGCATTTTTCCTCTTGACTTTTCCAACGGCAAACTTCTATGCATTAAAAAAATATTTTCCGAGCCTCTACTTTTGAATGGGGTATGCAGTTGGTGCCCATAAAGAAAGTAACCAGGGTAAGTATATTTGAGAAAAATGCATTTCAGCAATGGAGGTAGGAGAAGAAATAGAGTTTAATAAACATTAAGACAAAATGGAACTTAATACATATTAAGAGAAATACTATCTCTCCTTTCTTTTAATATGTAATATACTTTTTATTTTTTTATACCTGGTTTTCTTTTCTCATACTATTTCTTAAACTCTTATTTCACACTTTGCACCATTTTTTACCTGCATGAATAAATCTTCAAAACAACTATATAAGGCAGGTCCCATTATTATCTCCATTTTACAGTAAGGAAACAAAAGTCTAGGGACATTAACTAACATTTCCAAGATGATACAGAGTAAGTGGCAGAATAGAAACCTAAATCTAGGAATAGCTGAGTCCAGAGCCAGGTGCTTAAGTCCTCCAGTATTTTCTTTTTAAATTGTTAGTTAGAAACAAAAATGAGTTTTAGGAAGACTGGTAAGGGCTCACCCATTCCTTAATGTGACTTTTATAGGATGTTGCATATTTCTTCAGGCAAAGGAGTAGATCCTGACATTGAATCTGACAGACAGTTATTTGAAGACTAGCCTTGTAGCCAACACGGGACCAAGAAGAATGAACCTAAGATAGGCCCATGCCATTAGGGTGTCTGTGTTCATCATTTCAGTCTGAGTATTAGTCCAGATTCTATTCTGAACAAGTTGTTGTGTGACCTTGGGAAAGTCACTTGACAATATGAAGGCCTTAGTCTACCTGCAAATTAAGGGTAACTTCCTTCCCTAAGGAACACAATCTGTGACAGTTCTCACATCACTCAAGTCTTCAGGGAGATCTGTTGATTTGCAATCAAGCCCCTTTATATTTGCACAAAAAAACTCCATGGTAAAGTTAGGCAAGTAATGGGGTCTTAGAAATTGGCACCTAGAATTGTGTTTTACATTTAAGGCTTCTCTGAACCATAAGTTTCTACATTTACATGCGATATATTTGTTAGTTGTTTTTGGTTTTTGTTCCTTTAGCTTCATCTCCCACAAGATGGAATATTGTAACACATATTTGATTGACTATTCTAGAAATCAAAAGCCTTTGTTTCAATGTAGAGCTGTCAACCTCTAGCTTGTTTACATCACTGCTGCAAGTCTCACAAGTTTACAAGCTTTTGGTTTCTCTTGCTTAAGCCTTCAATGGAAAGGAACCAACAACTCCTGGGAATGCCTCCTTTTCTATCCTTTCTGGTTTCTTCTCTGACTTTCCGGAACCAAAGAGTTCCCAATAGAGCAGCGGTTCTCAACCTGTGGGTCGCGACCCCTTTGGGGGTCGAATGACCCTTTCACAGTGGTCGCCTAAGACCATCGGAAAACAAAAAGATATTTACATTATGATTCATAACAGTAGCAAAATCACAGTTATAGAGTAGCAACGAAAATAATTTTATGGTTGGGGGTCACCACAACATGAGGAACTGTATTAAGGGGTCGCGGCATTAGGAAGGTTGAGAACCGCTGCAATAAAGGAAATTATTAATCCCTTTTCTATATCAATCATGTCAACTAGTTCTCTCTAGCTGCTTGCATTTCCAATATTTGTTGTTGTTTCAATTTTTTGTTTGCTTGTCTTGTTTAGATTTGGTGAAGTACAGATTGAAAGGAGTGGCAAAGGAGCAAATCAGAGCAACTCTTGGGTTTGATCTTTAGCAAGGAAATTATAGTGTTAGTGTATCCACTAGGAATAAATTTGCCCTTCCTGGTTTTTCCTGACAGGTTCAAAATGTAAACCCAGAATATGTAAAATTACATCTCTGCTGAGTACTTGTAATAAATCTATGTCTTCCCAATCCCCCAATACATAGGTTCCAGCTCAATGTAATTGTCAAGCTATGTCAAGATTAATAACTCTTTAGAAGAGTAGTGATCTCACCCAACTAATTAAATAAATCTCCCTCAGTGGGACTTTTGATTCTTATAGCTAAAGCATGGTCTTAGGAATCACGGAGCTGGAAAGAAACTTCAGAAGGTTCTAGGTCACCTTCATGTTGAGAATGAACCAAGAGCAAAATAAAAAGAACAATATGATCCTTACTTAAAACAGAAAAATGATTCATTGATCTTTTTCAGTAATAAAATGCTTATTTTAGTAGACAGATACAGTAAAATCATTCACTTATATTTTTCAGAGGGAAAGAGTAAGAGAAATGGTTTGACTATCAGGAGTTTTAATATAATTTGAACCCTAAGTGAAATTTGTACTTTAATTAATTAAGAATCTTTTAAAGAACCATGAACTTAATAGCTTGAAAAGAAATTACTGAAGTTAAGCGTGGGCATTTCTAAAGTAAGTGTACTGTAGGCATGAACAAACAGTGGCCTTCGGAGCGTCTAATTCAAACTGCCAGAAGTATACTAAAATAACTCTGCACATTAACAAAGAAAATTCTAAAATTAATTTATATATTGTGTTACTCAGGAATCTTATTTGCAAGCATTACACTCTGGCTGATTTAATCAGAAAATGAATGAATTGAAATTATATCAGCTGCTTGCAGAGCTGAGTTGCTAGGAAGGTTGGAAATTGGTCAGGAACTAGGGATGCTAGACTACACCCCAACCAGGGCCAGAGTTATACCACAAGATTTAATGGGGACTCTGCAACTGA
Organism: Hipposideros armiger; assembly: GCF_001890085.2. Classification (NCBI taxonomy): domain Eukaryota; kingdom Metazoa; phylum Chordata; class Mammalia; order Chiroptera; family Hipposideridae; genus Hipposideros; species Hipposideros armiger. Next base: position 164,729 of record NW_017732655.1, read on the forward strand.
TGCCCCTGAAAACCAGCCCCAAATGTTTACAAAATGTCCACCAATGGCCCTGGATTCCAGATGTTACTACTGAAACTGCTGCCCTGATTTTCCCCAAAATGTTTATTTCCTCCATGGCTGCTGCCACCAGAATAAATGCAATGAATCATCCACTGTTCCTACTTCTTTGCATTTCTAGCTCCCATTTATGGACTTAGGTGGATTTACTGATTGACCCACTTTAGATCAAGTGCTGATAAGAGTGGTAACAAAAGTAACTGTCCCATCTTTTGTAGTTCTCTCATGTCAATGAGGCTATGCCTCCCACCAAAACTCATAGGGTGAGGGTAATAGTCAGGAAAGGTCAAGTTATGCTGCAATAACAAACAACCCCCAAAATCTAAGTTGCTTAACACAAAATGTTTGTTTGTTTGTTTGTTTGTTTGTTTGTTTCCTCAGGCACATTACATATCTGTACCCAGTTAGCTGGGAGCTCTGCTCTGTGCCAGTCTCTCATTCTCACTCAAGGGCATAGGACATAGGATGACAGTAAAGCCCATATGTGGAAAGCTGCAGATCATCTTGGCAAAAAGAGACTGTGGTGAAAGATACACCGGCACTTACAGCTTCTAACTGAAAGTGATGCATGTCATTATTGCTTATACTTTAGTGGCCAAGGCAAGCTACATGGCCACACCCAAAATTCAAGAGGGGTGGGGGGGTATAGGAAAATACAATCCTACTAGGTGCTCAGAAACATAACCAGAAATACTTGATGGGCAGAACTAATGAATAGTATATTGATGAGTTCCCAAACATATGGAAATTCAGACATTAGTCAGTTAAAAACTGACAAGCATCTATTATATATCTATGATAGTTAACACTTATTGATCAGCTACCATGTTCTAGGCAGTGCTGCTATTGAATTCCTTATGTATCTTATATTATTGAACTGCCTCTGGGACCTAGATTTTTAGCATTATCCTCATTTATTGGTTAGGAAACTGAGGTTAAAGAAATTATATGACTTGCCCAAAATCACATACTGGGGAACGAAGAGCTAAAATTTCAACAAATGATTATAAGGAATTATAAACTATGGATTAAAAAAAAAAAAAGTCAGAGTTCTTTTTCCCTGAATGGACAATAGCCACAAGTTCAAATAAAAGGATAGCTCAAGACTCATGTGGGAAAGAAAGTTGATCTGTTTTCTCCTCCCTTCTCTTTTGGCTTCTTGTGCTCACTAATCCCATGTGCCTATCCCAAGCCTCCTTCATGCAGGCTTTGACCATGAACTGTGGCGGGAAAGAAGTCTGGAACAGGAGCCAGGAGACCCGGGTCCTTATATTAGGCTTCGGACTGGAAGCAACTTCCAGCCACTCTGAGCCTCAGCCTTCTCAACTGTAAAAGGGTAATAACAATCTCAAATTGTAGGATTGTGGTAGAAATAAAATGAGTTAGGAGAAGTCAATTTAAACAATACATATTACACATATAAGATATTATTAGTAGCAAGCTGATCTGATTAAGAATGTCTGCTATGCTAAGATACAGCTGAAAAATACTGAAAAAACGCTTCCAAACCCAAAAGGATGAACACTTGAAGAAATTCTTGATCAATAGCGAGCTATCTGGAGGAATTACCTGTTGCAAACTTTTTCTGAAATAACAACAGGTAGACCTATTTGCAGGGCTTGTCTTGCTCTCCCAATATACCCTCTTGGAGAGAGCTTACCAAGCCATTTCTTTAGCACTTTCCTTTCTAAATAAATTGAATTCCTTAAGCTTCTCCTGCTAAGAACTTCTAATGCCCTACAGGAAACAGTGACGTTACAAATCATGTTAAACCTTATTCATTTAGTTGATAAGGAATAATAATTACATGTGACGTCTAGACAATATATTGTCAAATTCTAAAACCGATTTTATTCATTTTGGGGCTGTGACTGTAAAGTTAGAATTTCCAAATCCTTTTATTTTTATTGGGTTAAGTAGACAGGTGAGGTCAATATGGAATCAAAGTGAAAGCACAGCTGAATAGGGGGAAGAGCGGCTGCTGATAATTGGAGAAAATGTCAGTGCCTACTAAAAGTTTCCATTAAAACATCTTCCATTACAATTTGTCAGGTGATTGCTGTGACCTAGGCCTAAAGTGCCTGGGTCACTCCTTTGAGCCTGTCCCATTAATTAAGATATTTTTCCATTGTGTTGATTAGAGGAGAATCAATTGCTTATCAGCATTCATATCCACAGCATGTCTAAATTAACGATATAATGCTGTCTTTTCAGCATTGGGCAAGACAAACCCCAAGGCAGCAGATGGATGTTTTCTGGTACTAAGAGAGCTGTGTATTTATTATATAAGAAGAATTCTGTTGCTTAAGAAACAGCTCAATTTTTGCTTCCTTTACAATAAAAAAAGGCATTCAACCTCTGTTACATATGCGAAAATTATCTTACTTGGCATAAATAAGAGAAATAAAAAAAGTTAAGACCAACACAGGAAAAGTCTGTAGTTTTCAATTATTGTTGGGTAAGTTATCCACTTTTCTTTCTTTGGCAGCAATTATTTTAAAGCAGCTTTGTTTCCTGGGACACTGAATACCTTTCAGGGCCTGTCACATGTCTAACGGGTTTTACTCATATCTTAAGCAAAACACACTGAAGAAGGTAAAATTGCTCTATCTTGCACATTAAGTATAAGTGATTATTTAGTCCCAATATTAAATTTTATTCTTTTATCTTCCCCATAGGTCTGAATCACTATCAGGTGGCTATAATTCTTTCATGATTTCAACCAAAACTCCTGGTCTTCAAAAGAACAAAGCTTTACTTTTGTTTTGTAAAAATTTAGAACCTATTTTAGCCTCAGTTGTTCATAAATACTCCTATTGACTTGTCAGTCATAAACATGAGACATCATTTGCTTTTTCTTATTGATAAATTCTGATATAAGAAGAAGATGAAGAAGGGGCATTATTTTTTAAATGAGTTCCTCCCAATTTCACATAAATATCTGCAAAAGGGACAGCATGAAGTTCACCATCTCTGTTCCCATGGATATGCAGGGTTGCAAAATCACAACAATTTTCCAAGAAAATATTAGCAACAGCATAAAACCATCAAGATGGCGATGTTACTCCAAAGAATGTTTTCTGTCTATCCATCTGGGTCACCATAGTTGTTTCTCTCTCTGTGTGTAAGGCTACTCTGCAGCCTGCCCTCTTCAGCATTTTTGGTGTGTTTATCTTGTGAAAAAGAAAAAAAGAGATCAGTGGAAGTAGCCCTCTTGCGCTTTTCTCTGCTCTCATTTTCTCTTGTGTTACTTTCCCTCCCCCACTCCTCTACAACTTCTTTCTGTGACTGATCAAATTTCAAATGGGCACACTCCATTTCCTACTTTGTATATATA
>NW_017732655.1:169002-178901 GCF_001890085.2 Hipposideros armiger
TGTCCTTTTGTTCTTCAGTCTAGTTGTGGAGGACGTTGCTTCACTGGCCCAAGTTGGCACCATCATTGTGCTCTTGCGGGGCGAGGCAGATCAGTCGCCAGCTTCTGGACAGCCGCTCACTGCGGCTGCTGGCCGCTCACGCTGGCTGCTGGCTACATATGGCAGCCCATGGCAACCCACTGCAACAGGGTCTGCAGCCTACGCAGTCGCCGGTGACTCATGGCAGCCCAGCTCCAGGTTGAGCTGTTTTTCAGCATCTTAGCTGTAGAGGGCAGTGTCACTGGCCCTCATATGTGGGATCCGAACCGGGGCCCTCTGGTGTCCCAAGCCAATTCTTAACCTTCGCGCCACTCAGCCGGCCCGAGAATAATTTTATAATTAGTATTTGGGCAATTATAGAAGGGCCAGTCTGCCAAGATTGGAGGAACCCCTGAAATCTTCTTTTGCCTTCATTGGCAAAATGGGAGATAATGGCTCATCTATTGTCTAAGCCAGTTCAAGTATGGGATTTCTGTTACTTGTAGCCAGTAGCATATAAAAATATAATATAGTTATATATATGCTATAATATTAATTAAAAGCAAAAGAATCCAACTCTGGATTACTTAACCAAAAGGAGATATACTAGGTCCCTGAGGGGTCACAGGTCTGATTAGAGTCTAAGAGATCAGGCTTGGAAACTAACAGGAACCTAGGAAGTTATACAGAGCCATGATTAAGGAAACCATGAGAGTGTCACCAGCATTATAGTCTCCATTAAACAACTCTCTCCTCACTCTTGTGTCCTTTACTCAAGATTCAATATCTTGGTGTCAATGCTTAGATCACATTCTACCATTAGGGTATGCATGGAGCAGGAAGAAATAAAAACATAGGCTTCTTTCATTTTCATACTGGCAAATGAGCAGCCTTACTCCAAGAACATGTAAGATAGACAGATTCTCAAAAAGCTGGAATGTTAAGAGAAATAGGGAAGGATTATGGGCAAATTATAACGAAAAACGATCTAGCAGATGAACATGGGTTTGAAGTTAGACTCCAATTATTAGGTGTGTGACCTTGAACAAATTACTTCCTCTCCTCAAATTTCAGTTTTTAAATTTGTAAAAGTATAATAATTATAATGATTGAAGTATCTGCTTTGTAGAATTCTTCCAAAGAGCAAATGAAATAATGTGTGCAAAAAATATTACCATAATAAATCAAGACAAAGTAGCTGTGGACCATCAGCACCAGAAGCATCATGATTCTCAGTACGCATTTCCAGAAGAGATAGGAGACGTCTGCTGGAACAACCTCCTCCCTACTTATACGATTGCTCTTTTAAAATGCATGACTTTAGTAGCAAAAACCTGAAGAATTCTCTGGGGGGGGTGGGGTGGGTGGGGGTGTAAAAGAACCAACAAAAAACAGTCAGGAACCCTCTAAGAGCCATAATTCCAATATTGGGTCTGAGAAGGAAAAACCCCATTATGCTTGAATATTGGGTATCAAATACCCTCTGGAAATCTCCCTACCTAAGTGAAGGAACTTCCGTATATTGGCCCTCAAAAGAAAGGTTGAAGCGCTCTTAATGAGACTGGACACTGTCTTGTAGAGCTCAGATTCAATCATCAGAATAAATTCCAACCCTCAAGAGTGGTTCCTTATTCCTTGACATGCAATCTGGGACCATCATAGCTATGATAATGTCATTTATAGAGCAGTAACTTCCTCTATTCTACCCACTGAGGGGCTCTGGCAGGACTTCTCAGCTTTCTCTGGCACTGAAACTGCTCAGTTGCTAGAGGAAGTGGGTCACTCAGAAGGCAACTGGCACCAACGCTGATTTTCTAATGGATAACACAATCTCCTAAGGCATTAAATCTAATGACGTAGAGATACTTTGTTGAAACCCATTAACCATTTATAAACTGCAAGGAAACTCCTAGGTTTTTAACCTCAAAACAGCATGGTAGTTAAAAGCCTAGAATTTAGAGTCAGAGAGACCTAGATTCTCATTTAGTTTCATTCATCTTACTAAGTTTAACAGAAATTGCTAACTTCCCAGCAAAAACCTGTGCTTTTTCTTAGTATAAATGGAATGGCTGCCCATCCAGGAACTACATTTCCTAGACTCCCTTGCACCTATATAGAGCTACCTGACCAGTTCTAACCATGACTGTATGAAGTGACATATACCAGGCTAACCTGAATCACTATACAGAGCAATGCCTTCCTCCAATCAGAAATATCTGCACTGAGCTGTGATTTATAAGCTACTATTCACTTTGGGGGTTGTTTGTTATTGCTGCCTACTCTACCCTAATACATAAGAACTGTTTAAGCATTTATTGAATATATGAATATTTTTCCTCCCAGTTTGTGTTTTCTATGCATGCTTTTTTTTTTTTTAATTTTATTGGGGAACAGCCACGGTCATTGGTTACACATTGCTTTCATGCTACAATGGTATTTGACTCTTTTGAGGGTACAGCTTACAGTGGCCCATTCCAGGATCGAACCAGAAACCCTGGTGTCATCAGCACCATGCTCTAACCAACTGAGCTAACCGATCACCCCAATGCATGCTTCTTATACTTTTGTGAGTGTTGTAACTGAGGGTATTATATAAGGTATGCTCATACAATACCTAGCTTTCCTTTTTATACTTCACAGTACTTTTTCCATGTTCCTATATTCTTGGAGACAGAATTTAATAATTATAGAACATTCTGAGTGGATATTCCATTTTAACCATTTACTTATTGATGGAAATTTTACACTTTTGCTCGTCTTTCACCTTTTTAATTTAATCCTGTACAGAATATTCTGTATTTGAAAATACATCTAAATGTTATATATTTTCTAATACTATTTTGGTGGCCTTATTTCTTTTATCATACAATCTTGTTCTGCTCAATGTCTGAGAAAATGTTTAACAAAATCTTCCTCCAAATGTTGAGATAAACTTTCGTTTTATTCAAGACCAATAACAGACTAAGCTTTGTTTGCCCCATATGCTTTCTCCCTCTTTTCTGAAGGGTGCAGGTACAGCATTCATCTCTGCTAAGGTGTCTGGTGTGATTATCTTTAAGGCCAGAGACTGCTTTTTATTGTTTTCGGAAGATAGATAGCAGCTGGCTCTTAGTCGAGGCTCTAGCAGTAATCAAATCATCAGTCTTAAGGGATTGCTCCTGACATTAACTGGTTTAATAGCAAGGTTGATTTTCTGTATCTCAAGTGAAGAAAAAAAATAAAATTGTGTCATGATGATTGATTTTTGAAAACCACTACCACCACAACATAAAACCTATTAGCTGAATCCTGGGATTCACTGAGTTACAAGGAACATGTTATATTCATGGAAAGTAGTTGATAAACTAAGTCTCCTCCATAACATTTTAGAAATGTATTTTCTCTGCCTTGGATTCTTCAATTTAAATATTTATTGATCAAACGGTCAAAGAGCTAAAATAATAATAATAATAATAGTAATAATAATAATTAATAATAGAGCAGAACTTTGAATCTCAGAGTCCTCACATTTATGATCATGGAGATTATCTTTCAAGCTTTGTTGTAAAAACACACCTATAGGTTCTTATGACTCAGTACAATTGAAAAATTCAAGTGGGAGAATTAAACAGATTCTAAAAATGGAATTAGGAAGATAGCCTTGAGAGGCTCATTTTACATTCCCAACTTCCTAGCTATCATCGATGGAGGGGGAAAATGGATCGTATTCTGTCTTTATTCATTGGGGGAGAAAAAAGAGAAGAGTCAAAATCATGCTGGAAAAAAGGAGAACCTTCTATACAAGTTTTTCTTCTCGGTTCCTGCTTATTTATTGGAAATTTTCTTAGCAATTTTGCAACTATGACCAGTGTGTTTGAGGTGTATCAGAAAGTGGTTTCAGTATCATACTTGAGCAATCTGTTTGCTTGGTGACTTTTCCATCCTAAGCTTCATCAGGTGAAAAACAAAACAAAACAAAAGAATCAGAAACTGAGCTCTTATTTTGAGAGACACTGGCAACTCATCTGGAGTATTTTAAGTGGAAAAATGCCATGATCTATTTCACATTTTAAAGATCACTGCTGCATAGAAAATTGATTGTGGGAAGACAAGAACAGTCCTAGGGAAATCAGTCAGGAGGTTCTTGCAGTAATTCAGATGAGAGGCAATGGTAGCTTTTGATAGGGTGGTAGCTGTGGAAGTAGGGAGAAGTGGATGGATTTCAGACATGCTTTGGAGGTATAAGCAAAATAAACTGTTTAGGATTAGTAATGTGAGAAAAACTGAGTAATAAGGAATGACTCCGAGGGTTTTGGTTGTAGAATGTAGGTAGGTGGGGGCACTCTACATCAAGTCAGGACCAAAGAGATGAGAAGAGAAGAGCAACTCCATTATGAGTTCTGACTTAGTCACGTTAAATTTTAAGGGCTTCTTAATAAATGAAGATATGCAATAGATGGTTGACACATGAATCTGGAACACAAGAGAGAGAAGGTTAGGCCAGATGTATAAATTTAAAGTCATGAGACTTGATGAGGCTACCTAAGAGTAGAGACAAAGAAAAAGAATGAACCTATAACTGCTGTGTGACAGTCCAACAGAAGAGAATAAAAGGAGATGGAGACAGAGAAGAACACTCAATATGGAGGCCAGAGGGGTGGAAACATAATCAAGTGTCTGGTGTCACATAAACCAAGAGAACAAAGTGTGTCAGAAAGGCATGTGGAGACAACTGTGTCCAAATCCACTAAAGGGTTAAGAAATATCAGAACAGAAAATGACCACTGGATTTGGCAGTGTAGAGATCACCCAATGACCTTTATAAAGGTGGCTTCAGAGGACTGGTAGGAAAAGAAGGCCAACTGAACTCAGTTAAGGAGGCTGGGGTGGGAGGAAAAGCAACAATGGCAGTATTAACTCAATAAGTTTTTCTGTGAAAGAGAGCACAAAAAGGGAGCAGTAGGTGGAGCCTAACCACAGTCCACAAGTGATTTTGTTGTTGCTATTATTTTGAGGGAGGAGAGCATGTGTGTATATCCACAGGAAGAATTCAACAGAGCAGGAAACACTGGATATGAAGGGGACAGGAGAGTATAGCTAAGGAAGTGACTCTAAAAATGTGAGAGAGAAAAAAAGGTCCGCAACTCCGCGGAGGTGGAATACCAGCAAGTAGCCTAGAGCGACCCAACCTATTAAATAGGAACATCTAGGGTATTGCTGTGGGGCGCAAAATGTTTAGTTCAGGGAATCAGATGCTTAGCTCAGTCTCTAGCAAGACCTGACTTTCATGCCCCATTTCTCATCATTGCCATCCTTTTCCCTACTCAGCTTTCACTTTCTTTCTAGTCCAATAGCTCATCACTTTTAAAAGTTTAATTCACTACCCGCCTCTTCAAGAAGTGGCTTCAGCCTTGAATTCCTCCTTTCTCTGAATTCTAAAAGTTCTATGCAGTCTGCACCTGGTACTTTATTATGTACTATTCCGGCCTCTAAATGTGTCTTACCTTAAGTCTTGTTCATAGGATGGGATCAGAGCTCATGAGTTGGTGAACATGTTCTTTAACATCTGGTCTCCTGCAGTGACCTAATGCAGGTGAGGATGCTGTCTCAGGAACTACCAAATGTGTATAGCTTGTAGCAAAGGGAAACAGAAGGGACCAGGACAGTCTTTTCAGTAAATATCCATCCTCACCATATCATTAACCCCAATCTCTAGTTAATTCAGGGTGAATTAAATTCTGCAGGGGAGTATGGTATAAGCAACGGGTGCCATAACTATGTCCACTGCTAGCTCTTTGAATATATCTGGCCAAGGTCAATGCCAGAGAACCCCTGAGATGGGCCTGTTGATTCTAAAATGATCAGCTGGGCCAGCCGAGTGGTGCGTTGCTTAGGAGTTGGCTTGGGATACCAGCTCTGAGCAGCAGGGCCCCAGTTCGGATCACACATGAGGGCCAGTGACACTGCGCCCTCTACAGCTAAGATGGTGAACAACAGCTAGACCTGGAGCTGGGATGCAGTGAGTCACCAGCGACGGCATAGGCTGCAGTGGGGCTGGCCAGCAGCTGGCGTGAGCTTTTGTGAGCTGCCATGAACTGCTGTGAGCAGCCAGCCATCCAATGGCCGTCAACCGATCTGCCTCACCTGGGAAGAGCACAATGATAATACCAAAATGGGCCGGTGAAGCGACGTCCTCCACAACTAGACTGAAGAACAAAAGGACAGCAACTTGTCTGTTCCCCTTCCCCGATTCCTCAGCGCTGTTCGCCTCTCCCAGTTTCCCAATAATATCTTTTAAAAAAATAAAATAAAACAAAATCATCAGTCATGGCATTTCCACATTTATTGAGAAAAGATTATAACACTCATCATTGAAGGGCATGATTACTAACTTAATTTTAGCAGTTAGGTCTATCACCCTTATTCAATCCATATAATAGACAGGATAAACTGGTAGAAACCTGCCCACATCTCAGAGTTATCATGTTTCCATTGAAGGTTTCTGTGATGATTAAGACTATCCTGTAATCCCTGACCCGGTCCTTTCTATTTCCCTTCGCTCACCTGCATTAGGTCACTACAGGAGACCAGATGTTAAAGAAAATGTTCACCATCTCATGAGCGCTGATCCCATCCTACAAACAAGACTTAAGTTAAGACACATTTAGAGGCTGGAATAGTACATAATAAAGTACCAAATGCTGACTGCATACAATTTTAAAAGCAAATTAAAAAAACCTGAATACACATCATTTCCAATGAAGGCGATAGAATTTATTTTCTCAGGATCCCCAACTACGCTATATTGCTATTAAATTATTAATGTTCTCTTAAATAATTTGTATCTTTACGAGGTTGGGATGTACTGAAACTACAGCTTACACATTCCTCCCTGTTCCCTATGCTGGTTCTAAGTTCTCCTTTATGACTGGCTAATTTCCAGTTGGATTTAAAGCATGTCAGTTTCACCTGGACCTATGATAGTGTTAGGGACGATGTGCTATAGGAAATCAGTTATGTACTCACTGGGTGATACCTCAGGCCTCCTTAGCTGGTGGGCATCTCAGTAAGGACAGAGTGCTCAAGAAAGATGGAGAGAATTGATTCTCATTAGCCAGCTCTAAATTTCTTATCCTCCCACACAAACAACAATGCCAACTAAAAAGCTGATGTATCAATGAATGAACAGCTGGATTACATTTTGTTTAGTATAATATAAAATGCCTTTCCGAGTTCTACTCCCTGATCCCTTCACCCAATCACCACTTACTCCTTTCTCTGAAATATGCTAGTTGGCCCCTTCCAGATATTTTTACTTGAAGATCAAACTCTCCGAGTGAAGGCTCCCAACCAATATACTCATATACTAGATGCTTTTGGCCCATCCACAGGATGGGTTGGGGCCAAAAAAAAAAAAAAGATTGGTAGGAAGGGCTGGCAAGGGGGACAGAGTGATATGGCAGTCATTTAGAAGTCATTAACTATACTATAGGAAAGGCAAAGGTTATCACACAGAACATTCTGCAGAAAATAAAGGTTAAGAGAGGAAATGCTATTGTTTCTTAAACTAATTTGCAGTGTTTCAGTAAATGACTTTCATCACTGAAGAGTATTACTTCACATGAAAGAAATGCAGTGGCCCTTTAAGTCCTGCTGAAGAAGTTTAATTTAATGCTGTTGAAATTATCTTAGTTGAAAATGTCTTCTTGTTTTTTCTTAAATTAATTCTCACCTCTCCCTTACCTTTCCTCCTACTCCCTAACCACAGTTCTATACAATCCGTCTTGAATCAACTGGGGGGAAAAAAATCAGAAATTTCCTCTTTGAGGAAATCAACTCCAAAGGAGAAATGATAAAATTTGGTGACATTTGGAGTTTACAGCTAATTATTTTGTTCTCTGAAAACAGATTGGAGCTGTCTAAAGAATCTATCTAGGAAAGGAATTTTCCCTTTCTTTGAATTTCTTTTTAGATGGGAACATGAGAAAGGTTACCTTTAATGCCATTTGGAAGCAGTTATTTCAACAAAGGTACAGGAATGCATTTCTAAATTGGTTTAGGATCATTGTGTCTTATATCTGCTCTAATTCCCCGAGAGACACAATTTCCAATTAACATTGAAAAGCTTGACAAATAGAAAAGGAACATTCTTTCTTATGGTGAGTAAAACCTTTGTAATACTGTTCCTTGGTCTGAAGCGCCCTTTCTGCCCTGGTCTATCTTTCTGTGTGGGCTTTAGTTGCTCTACCCTGTTAGGGTCAGGCTTCCTGGGAAACCTCTCCGGTTGCGCTCATACAGAGGGAATTACCCTCTCTTTGGGCCTTTGGTGGATTTGATATATACCAGCATGAGCTACCTTTATGACCTGCAATGCCATTATCACTTTGCTCATCAGCACTTTCCCACTACACTATGAACACTCTGAGAACAGGGACTGTCCTTTATGCCTCTTCATATTCTTATTGTACACAGCAGGTGTTTAATAAATGTCTGATGAATGAAAGATTCTCTACTCCATTACTTACTAGTTATGTGATCCTGGATGAATTATGTAGTCTCCCTATTTCTCAGTTTCCTCATATGTGGCTAATAATGTAAACCTTATTGGATTGTAGGTAGAATTAAAAGAGGCTATGCAAAATGCTTATCAGCATGCCTGGCCCATAGAAGGATTCTGTGGCAGACAATATTGATTACCTACCCCCAAGCCATTCTTCTTGCTAATAAATGCTAGATGTTACTCTGGTATGGGGCACCAATGTGTTTGGAGAAGGTGAACCTGTCCTTCACACCCAGCTGGGGAACTCTTTTGACAATGACAGGTTGAGGGGGAGGTTTAAGGCTCAGTCCCAGTTAATGAAATTTGAGGCAATTTAGCTGGGGACATCTTAGATAAAAGAGAGACTCAGATGTCCCCTTTTGTCTTCCACGGACATTGAGTTATGAGCTGTGGCTTCCATCTTGCTACCATGAGGGAACAGCTAAGAGAGTTACAGAGAAGCCAGTTCAAAGAACCTGATATCTTTGAGTTGCTGGATTGACAAACCATGAAACTATCTTCCTGTAGATATTTTAGTATGCAAGGAAATTAAATAATCTTCATGTTAAGCTACTTTAATTGATGATTCTTTTACTTGAAATGCAAAAAGAAAAAAAATCCTAAATAATAGTGCTTAACAAATGCCAGCTGTCTTTTATTATTACTAGTCACTTCAGCCAGTACTAATGCTAACTGACCAATCTCTGTTACAACAAGGAAGAAAGCTCTTGCTGGAAATTACCCCATACTTTTTCTGGTGTTATTTGCAAAACAGGGATTCCATAAGCCAAGACTTTCTTGTCTATTTAGAAAACAGGTAAAAATGGTACCAGGTACCTACTGCCCCTGCTCACTCCCTTACTATTTTTCTAAAACCCATGGAAATATAGTGTAAACAAAGCTCAGCCTGGCTTGTAAAATCTTTCAATATACTCATATAGTTAATTTTACGAGACATGGTAGAAAACGGAAGCTCATTATGCCCTGCGTCAAGCCCAACTCAGAGAAGTTGACTCTGAGTCAACTCGGCCAACAAACTCTTCCTCACACTCTTCTCAACTGAGCTTTGCCTCCTCCATCCATCCTACAATTCATCAACTTACATTTGATAATAAATAAAGGCAGTTGGGGTGGGTTGATGTTTAACTTTTGGGAAAATACATTCAAATTTTCATATTTTCTTCAGATTGATTGGCAACTCCTGTTTCTATAATATTCCAAATAGGTTGTCAAAGTTTCATGCTTCTCTAGCCACTCACAGACTTTCAGATACTTACTATGTTATGCTATTTACTCATTTTCCCTGCAACATCTACCATATTACATCAAAGATTTTAAATATGAAATTTTTATATATATATAT
>NW_017732655.1:178931-186443 GCF_001890085.2 Hipposideros armiger
TATATATATATATATATATATATATATATATACACACACACACCCGCACACACACAGAGGGTGCCAAAAAATGTATACACATTTTAAGAAAGGAAAAAAATGAATTAAAATTGTAATAATGTATATTGACAACAAAAGATGAATACAAGTATTGCGTATACATTTTTTTGGCACCCCCGATATATATAATTGTTGTACATATTGGATGTCTTTATCATGATGGGTAACAAAAATGTAAGTTTTGGGGTGACAACGAAATGGTGCCCCCAGCACATACATACCCCATAGGTCAGTGAGGTCCCAATGGAAAACAAATGGTACACTTAGAACTGGACACAAAATAGTTTGTGGCAGGTTTATAAGAAGCTATGGCAAAGCTGTAAGGGTAAGGTAACACCAAAGGGTAATAAGGTGATGGGAGCGTAGCATCCTAGTCATGACTACCTCTAGGACAGAAAGAAGGAAATGGGGGAGAGTCAAATACAGTACTATAGAAAAAGCTACCCGTAGAGTGACCTTGAGTTGATAGATGTAGCCAGCCCAAGGCAAATTTTCATGAAAGTATTTCATACCTGGGCCTCACTCCCTTCCTTTTCTCTGACCTTGGGCTGAGCCTCCTTATTGATCAAATTCAATCAGAATCCAGAGGATGGGGGAACCCTGTGATGAAATCCATACATATAAGTGTGTGGGACAGAGAAGGGGGGAGAAGAGTAAATAACAGACCTGGAGAGACATATCTCATGTCCAAAGTAGGACTATTGTGAGAAGAAAGGTACTGGGTCATAGCTGGGTAACTTTCTGGAAAGTATGTTTCATTGTGAAAATTCTGGCAAGGTCTAATGGAAAGTGTGGGAAAAAGGGAAGCAGAATCAAAACCCTTTTTACCTTTTACCTACATTAGCTTGAATGTCAGGTCTGCATATTTCCAGCCAATTATTAGACCTCTAAATACCTATAGAAATTTGGATATGGGAGAGAGATACTGAGAAAGACACAACTGCAGGTAGAAAAGTGGAGGGAATGAGAAGCCAACTTCTCTCCCTCTGTGACAATTGCACTACCTTGTTTTCTTTTTCTTTCTTTCTTTCTTTTTTTTTTTTTTGACTACTTGAAAAAGATCTAAATCTAAGCTATGGAAACATTTTTACACACTCTGTCATAATTTATTCTCAGCTGGATATTGACCTGGCTGTTCATAAAGCAATGCATATCACTTCACAGAAAATCCACTTGTACGTGTCTGAACAGGACATTATTCATTTCTACTTCTGTATATTTATCTCCTGTCTAAATTTAAATTAAAAACAAAACAAAACTCCTTACCAAAGAAATGCACATTGTGTATTCTTAATTAATTTTTACTCAGTCAAGTAAAGACTTACTTTATTTCCAAAAAAAAATTGAGACATGACGTATAAGGCTAAAAGCACCCTAGCCCCATGACAATTCCAATCCTTTCTTATCATAAATAGTGATGAAGTGTACATATAATTCAGAAACTTTTTTGCCCTCAATAATGTGTGTTGGAGATATACTGATATTACCTTATACAGATTTAATATATTCCTTTTAGTATTAACAGAAATTTACCACAGTTTACTTATACATCCACATATTATGGGTATTTAAGTTAATTTGGGGGAGGGAACATAAACAATGCTACAATAAATATTTGTCTATATGTCTTCTTGAGTACAACTGCATTCATTTTTATAAGGCAATTAGAAAGATATAGACCTGCCATTCATAGGAATGGTAGCCTTGGATGATGGCTACCACCAAATCCATACCTCCTTGTAAACTTACGCTGCTCCTCACATCTGTAGGTGGAGTGTAATGCCCATCTCCTTGAAAATAAGCTGGTCTTACTTAGCTACTTGGCCAATAGAATGCAGTGGAAATTATGCTCTTGAACTTCTGATGTCTGGTCATAAGAAAGCTTGCAGTTTCTACATGGGAAAAGCCTGTCACTATGTCAGAAGTATGGCTATCCTGATACTTCTATGCTGTGAAGAAGCCCAAGCCAACCATTTGGAAATGTCATATGGGGAGAGAGAGAGAGAGAGAGAGAGAGAGAGAGAGAGAGAGAGAGAGAGGGAGACCAGCCAACCCATATCTGTTCCAGATATTTAAACTGAGTCACCATATATGTTAGGAGTGAAAAAGCCAACTTTGACATCCAGCCCAGTTGGGTTTTTGGATCTACAGCCCCAGCTGCCATCTGACTGAAGCTGCATGAAAGTCTCCAATGATAACCATCCATCTGAGCCCAGTCAATCCTTTGAGCCATAAGAAATAATAGTAAAATTCAACCACTAAATTTTGACTTTTTTCATGTAGCAATAGATATCTAAAACAATAAACTATGCTAATTTTCATTCTTAATCAGTGCTTCCCAATTGGCTTTCAAAATGGCTATCGCATTTACCACTCTCCTACCACTAGTATATGAAAATTCTTGAGTACCTACAACCCATATTTTTTTTTATTAGTTTCAGGTGTACAAAACAATGCAATAGTTATACTTTTCACCCCTCAACCCATATTTTTAATAAGAAAACTTAAAGAAAAATTTTTCTAGCTGACATTTCTACATTGATTCTAAAGCCACAAAAAAAAACCCTTTTATAATTGACATTTGTAATGAGAAGCTTTTGCTATTCTCTTCTGCTCAACACACAGAAAGACAGGGTCAGATAGACTCTCCTTCCTTTCTTAAATGAATGAGTTAGAGAGCTTTTTTATATGCAGAACTGTACAAACAGCTCACAGGAATTGTAAGTCTGGTTGTCTGGGACCCCAAGTTTGCAGGCAATGATATTGAAAAGCAATGTGTAAAAAGTGACTCTGGATCATTTCACGGTGGTCGGTTTGAGGCTGACCCCAGGTCCACACATGCCTGGAGGGAGCTCATCTCAAGGTAGATGTGGTTCTAAATATATAACTTCACTCCTTTCATCTCTCTAATCCAATTAAATAGAAGCAACCCAACCACTGTCAGAGAATGACTATAAAGAACTGGGTCAATGGACTTCTGTGAGAATTTCTTCTGGGCCAAACAAAGGGTCAGTCCAATTATTTTCAGTGATTTGGAGGGTGACTGAAAGTCTATCCTTCAATCCTATCATTTCACTGCCACCAGCTACATAGTCCCAGGGCTAAGCCCATAGTATATGGTGTTCCCAGCATGGGCAGAGTGGGCATCTGACAGTGATCCCAGCCAGGAAAACCTATGCTTCCTATGCTCTCCTTTCTTATGCACCCAGAGAAATCTGTGACTCAGCTTCTCCAGTCTTTTTCATAAAATAACCCCCAAGGTGGCATTATTTTACTACAAATATAATGCCTGTTTGTTTAATAAAGCCATATAGTGAAGAACTATGTATTCCTCAAGTACTTCCTTCTTGGTTGCCCCTTCCCCAATTATAATATTTTTAATAGTAGGGTGATTTTTCTTCCAGACATACAAGTATACCCATGCATCGCTGCATTGTTGTTTCTATGCATCACTGTTGCACGAACATGGGATGATAACACTATATTTCAACATCATGGTCCATTAAATCCTGGACTCTTGCCATAGATACAACCGTTGCTACCTTGTCCTTTCTAAACAACTGCATGGGGCTCCACTGTCTCATTCCTTTCTGATGGAAATTATGAAGAATCACTGGAGAACAGTGGGCTCTCACTTTTCATGCCAATGCATCACCCCAGATTGGGACCAGTAAAGGTTGCAAAGCAAAGCAGAGCAACAAATAGTTTGGAAATGAAAAAAGGAATCAATGGCAAAACAATGAGGAGCACAGACCCTGTGTAAATCCTGCAGTTCCTGACTCAGATCGGGGAGAACAAAGAATAAATGACACTAACCAGTGACAATTTTATGTTAGCATCAGCATGTTTTAGCCGGAACATGAGAACACTGATGCGAACATCTTTTCTTTAAACTGTGGCCGTGCTGTTACTTAAATAAATGTGGGGGAACCCCATTAAAGCACAAGGATTATTATAAATTCCCTTTGCATTGAGATCCATTGTACATTGAATCATTTTCTCCAAAATGAAACTGAATACAGGCAAATCCTTGCTATTAGAAAACCTCCCAGTAAGACATCGTTTAGGCTTCATTGAGATCACCATTATTTAAAATACTAATAATAGGTAAATCCACATCCCAGCGTTATTAAATCATCAAAAAATGTCTTTACCCACTGAATGACATTTATTTAGTACAGCTGGTTTTAACAACAAAACAGTGAAATATCCCCATAGATTTGGACTGAGAATCTTTGTAAATTTTTAGCTATCATGAGAGAAACAATAAATTATAACCCCCAATTATCTAAGGAGCTCCTTGTCAGAAAATCTGAGATGTATTCAGGAATCCATTTGACTACTTCAGTAAACCAAAAATAATTTAGTGACTGAAAAAAATATCTGGGTCTTGAAGACAAATAAATCCCAATCAGAGGGAAGCAGAAGGATACTGGGGCCTGCAATACCCCTGGATATGAATTTCCCAGAAAGGCAACCATGACGAAAGCTGGCTCAGTCTCTCAGGCACTCATCTAGCAAGCTCCACTGTCCAACAGAGAGATAAGCACCAGAAAGTAGGTGAAAAAAACTCTGAGCATCCAAAAGAGCTGCCCCAAAATCAAAACATTAAATGTTGTTCAATTCATTCTGGGGTGATCAAAGCCTTTAAGCTGAATTGTAGGGTTTGGAGCCAATTTTTCAAAGCTTTCTTGTCTGATTTCTCCATTCATAACAGGTTAGAAAAGGCAATTAAAGGGAGGTAGAAAAGGCTGGCTGCTAATGATGGACAAACTGACATTAGCAAGAAGTGCAATAAAGAAAGACAAAACATGAAGGAAGACATACCGACTCAAACCCCAGCATCTCAGGGCCGTTTAGTGCAGGAGTGAACAGCCCCAGGGGTCTTATAGCATGGAGAAAAGTTTGTTCACATTTCTTGTCAGTATACTCCGTGTATAAAGGCAGAAAACTGTGGAACACATTTTCAAGAGACTTTCACTTAAGTATCAATACTTAAGTATTGTCCTTAAGTTTTCAGAGGATTTTACTAAGGTTCCACTCCATGTGATATCTCATGAAACGCTAACTTTCCATTTCTCATTTATTTGAAGAAAGAATGAAGAAATTTTTCATATAGAGGAAAGTAACCTAGTGCTCTCCTTTCCAAAGCACTCTGTTAACCTGTTGTATGAACTGCTTGTCTATGTACCACAGCATCTCTCTTTGTAACTGAAATAAGGGTCTTGCCCACTCACTCTCTTAAAATGTGTTTGGAAGGCTGAGTAGACCTACTGAAGACTCCAAATCCAGACGTTGCTCACAAAGGTTAATTAGCATGACAAAAAGCTCAAATACACTGAAGTATATATGGTCATGTGCCACTTAACCATGGGGACACAGTCTGAGAAATGTGTCACTAGCCTATTTAATCACTGTGCAAACATTATAGAGTATATTTACACAAACCTAGATAGTATAGTTTACCACACACCATATGGTATAGCCTATTGCTCCTAGGCTACAAAGCTGTACAGCATGTTGCTGTACTGAATACTGTAGGTGATTGTAACACGATGGTAATCATTTGTATATCTAAACATATCTAACATAGAAAAGATACAGTAGAAACGTGATATGAAAGGCAAAACATGGTCCACCTGTACAGGGCACTTACCATGAATGGCGCCTGCAGGACTGGGTGTTGCTCTGGGTGAGTCAGTGAGTGAGTGCTGAGTGAACGTGAAGGCCTAGGATATTACTGTCACTACTGTAGGCTTTATAAACACTACACGCTCAGACTACAAAAATTTATAAAACAACACAAGATTAAATCAAGCACAAGAGAAAATGATGAAACGAAGAGACCCAGTAAACACTCAATGTGTGAGGCTGCTGCCAGTGTAACACAGCATACTGTTTTACAGCAAACTCTTTTTTAGAAGTAGAAAGAATATACTCTCAAATAATGATAAAAGGTATAGTATAGTAAATACATGAACTAATAATAGTCATTTATCATCATTATCAAGTATTATGTACTGTACATAATTCTAGGGACTATACTTTTATATGACTGGCAGTGCCTAGGTTTGTTTACACCAACATCACCACAAACACATGTGTAGCACATTACACTGCGACATTACAATGGCTATGATGTCACTAGGTGACAGGGATTTTTCAGCCCCACTATAATCTACAATAATAGCACCATTGGTGAATATGTGGTTCATGGTTGACCAAAAAATATTACTGCATTTTATAAAAGGCTAGGTCTTGGAAAAGACATGGGAGGGTGCAATTTAGAAAGCTTCCAGTTAAAGAGTTTCCATAATGTGTTCCAAAGTACCCTCAATTCAGAAGAGGTGCTTCAGGAACCACTTTAGAGAATAAGGGATGAGAAAACAGATTTGAGTGGGGCTTCAGACCCCCACACACCCTCCCTCGCCAACGCAGCCCCACTTTCATCTGACATGAATGATGTTCTATATAATCCCATTCTAACAAAGGATTCTCCAGCAAAAAACAAAAGTTTTAAAACCACTAATTATGAACTAGATATAATATGCATCAGTCGTAAATACAATAGATAGTATCAAATGTCTAAAGCAGGAAACTAAATGCAATTAATAAATAGCATCATTTTTGCACATGTAAAACACATATACTCATAAACATTATACATTTTATAAGAATACATGCATATTTAAGGATAAATTGAACATACTTGAGTGAGGTCTGATTTATGAGAATAAAATGGGGATAGAAAATAAAGTGAGGATTGGGGAAGAAACGAAAAACCAAATAAAATAAAATAAAATTATATTATAAAGAGGACTCTTGAGTGGATGCTAATGAACATTTGCTGTAAAGTCAGGAATGTAAGCTCTAAGCCCGATATAAAAAAAAATAGTAATAAAGATAAAATAAACTACCAATCTAGTTCCAGCATCCTTAGCAAAACGTTCTTTCACTAAACACACTTTCCACATGATGATGCAACCTCTTCATGAGCCTCTTCAACTGTGGTGACCCACGAAGGCCAGGCTTGTGACCCGGGATAGTTTTACCCTTAGAAAGTGCCTCCATATTCCAGCTCTTTATACTTTAGCTTATTGGTAAGCGTTTTGAGGTCTGAAGTAATATTTCTAAAAGCCTTGTTGCCAAGAGAACACTATCTTTGAAAACAAAATGTATTATTTAGAAAAATGCTGTACCTCAGCTTAAAAAAGAAATTGACTATGTAAATAGATGTACAAAGTCATTTTGGGACTCACAGTTTGCTGATATCCATTCAGTAATGATGCATATGTGGTTTATACTAGGGAGACATGGTTATTTTGTGTCTTGGAAACACATGAGCTGTGAAAATAAAGTGAAACTGATGCTCAAGGGGTATGAAAACAATAAAAGGTATACAAAACCTTCTGAAAACTTCAAAACACCATGGAACATTCTAGGTTTTGTGAC
>NW_017732655.1:186473-230564 GCF_001890085.2 Hipposideros armiger
GTAAATATATATATATATATATATATATATATATATATATATATATATATTTAAATGTTACCTCTTTGCTTTCAGAAACTATTCTCTAAAATATTCTCTAACTTCTCAGTAACTTAAATCAAGAAGAAATAACAATCCTCTCTTTAAAAACCTGTCTTCTCTAGTATAAAATTACCATTCAAAATTTTAGATATAAAATGTTGAAACTGAAAAATAGTCACTAATTGTCTTGATGCTCATATTTTTCCTTAGATTATCTTGAATAAAAAGTATGAGGAATAAACATAATAAAAATCATCTCATTATGCCCAAGAAAATTTTCATTAAGTCCCTGGGTCCTTTTAAATAAATCATCACTGTTGCTTTTTTTCTTTCTTCTTCTATTATCATAGGTGTTTCATATTTCCTAATTTCTTGGACCTGAGTTTACTATTATATTAGCCAAAGGAAAATATTAATCATTCATATCCCTAGTTGGATTTTTGCCTAATCCCTTTACTTGTGAGATTTCCTCTTTTTTGCCCTGTGATTTATTTGTTACCAATGAAAGTGTAAAGCCTCCCTAATTACCCCCAACACTTCCTGCTCATGTGTTTGGAGAATTTGATCACTAGGAAAATTATGACCTAGAAACCTCAGTACTTACACCTTCATTAAAATATTTTCTTAAATATTGAGATATTTTCTTACAGTTTAAATTTAAGATCATGTTAAAATTGCATATTTCACAGTGCAGAATAGAATCTAATAATACCCATCAAAAGCTGGGAATTTCCAGTTTTCTTAATCAAAGGAGTTTTCAGAGCTGAGACACCATCCAAATAAATCCATTCCAATATTTTGGGGACTAAAAATAAATACTAACACATTTGCATTTGCATTGCTTTTGCTGTTCAGTACAAATCCTTCACGGCTGTATTCTAGTTACATTTACTTTCAGATGTTTTTGCATAATCTGTATTTACTTTAATTTAGCAAGTCTTATTTAACATTAGCATATTAGAATATAAGAAAATATTGTATGTATTTTTCTTTAAATACAATAATCTTTGCCATGGATAACCACAGAGCTGACTTTGTGATGCTCTCCATGAAACTGGGCTCCACCACCCCTGCAATTCTTTGAATACTTTGACTTGTTACACTGGATTGGCTAGATAAAGTGGAATCAAATTTCATACATAATGGACTGAGTTGTGCTTATTCATTAAATGTCCAGATTCTCACCTGTTTGTGAAATAAGTTTATTAGAAAGTAGTTTTCAGAAAGGGTTAGAGTGGCAGCAGCCCATAATTGAGCCTATGGGCAAAATATGACTATTTAGGGTATGTTTAAATGAGTAGGTTTGGAAAGCAAAAACTTAGCAAACTCTTAGATTGTCTCTGTGATGAAGACAGAGACTAGATAACTTAGCTATCATTGCATCCCCCGGACAGAACTCAAGTGATTAGCACATAGTATATGCTCAATAAATGTTGAATATTTATGGGCTATAAAATAGAGTGCATGACGTTCTATTTAGGAAGGAGCTTAGTATACTTGAACTCCAGGATAATACTAAATGGTGATTAATTCAGTGGGAAATCAGTGGCAAAGAGATTGGGAATAAAAGACACCACTGGGATAGAGTGTGCTTTTGGAAGAGGACACTTGCAATGCCTTTCTGGCTCTTGGAAAGCATGGTAGGTGAGAACACAAAAGTGCAGGGGCCGGCCAAGTGGCATGTTGGTTAAGAGCTGGCTTGGGATGTCAGAGGGCCCTGGGTCGGATCCCAAAAATGAGGGCCAATGACACTGCCCTCTACGGCTAAGATACTGAACAACAGCTCAACCTGGAGCTGGGCTGCCATGAGTTAGGCTGCAGCCCCTGCTGCAGTGGGTTGTCATGGGCTACCGTGCGTAGCCAGCAGCCAGCGTGAGCAGCCAGCAGCCGCCGTGAGCGGCAGTCCAGAAGCCAGTGGCTGATCTGCCTTGCCTGGGAAGAGCGCAATGATGATGCCAACTTGGGCCAGTGAAGCAACGTCCTCCACAACTAGACTGAAGAACAGAAGGACAGCAACTTGTCTGTTCCCCTTCCCCCAATTCCCCAGCACTGTTTGCATCCTCCAATTCCCCAATAAAAAATTAAAAAAAAGAACACAAAAGTGCAGAATCAGGAATGAGTATGTAGTGCCAGGAGGACAGGGCATCAGCCTAGAGAGATGTAAAAGAGTCACATTGGAAAGAGAGAGAGAGAGAGAGAGAGAGAGAGAGAGAGAGAGAGAGAGAGAGAGAGAGAGAGAGAGAATACACACACTTGTGTGGAATGGGGTAGGATTTGACTAGCACTCTAGGGAATTTGACTTTAGCTATAAGGCCTGAGTGTTTTTGGGGTTTCCAAGGAGCAAAATGACAGTTGCAAACAAGCATTAAGCAAGAAGAACCTAGTAGAATGAAAAGGATTGGTGAGGGGAGAAGCTGGAGACACAATAGCACGGAGCTTGGAACATAACAAGAACCTCTTGGGTACTTGCTCGATGGATGCACAAAGCCACAAAGATACCCTCTGAGCAATGCTGATTGGCCAGACTCATTAAACATCTATAGAATCTTTGAATCAGTGCTTTCATTTCTAGGCATGCATCCTGCAGGAAAAATAAAGATGTGAGCAATGATTTGTCTGCTACTAGTCCACGAACTATACTATTCTTTAGGCAATGGTTAATTCAACTGTAGAATATTATAAAGCTGCTAAAAATGACATAAATGTATCTCCAGAAAGGAAAAATGTTCATGAAGTAAATGTATATGAAGTAAAAAGCAGGTTTATAAACAATATGCAGAACATGATCCCAAAATAAACATGTACAATGCATCAAATGTTAACTCTATTTTGTTGATGGGATTAAAGGTTAATATTACTTTTTTCTTCTAATGTTTGTTTTCTGATATTTCTACAGTAAAAAGTTACAATTGAAACAAAAGTTATTTTTACAAAATAATCATCAAAGTATAAAATTCTAAAGTCAGAGACTAGGGGGAGTAGCAGTCAGAATAGAAGTCAGGTGCCCCATATTTTATTATATGGTCACTTGTTTTCTATAGAAATGGGTGGTAATCAGCAGGGGAGAAATTGTGCTAGCCCTTGGTAGCAAGTTCAAGTACAAATATAAGTCACGTTTCCATAGATGCTATTATTTTATAAAAATTCAAGAAAGACATATTTAAAAAGCAAAAAGAAAAGAAATGAAGAACTAAAGACTGAAACTCTGTAAAGTGCCCAAAGTTAGAGAACAGAAGCTGAATGCATGAGGAAAAAGCATCTTCATCTTGAGGATAGGATGGTGGGATAGGTCCAGAGACAAGAATTTCAAGAAACAAAAGGTAAACAATAGAACGAATATTGTAGAGAGATCTATCTGAACTGAGGGAAAATCTCTAGATTTTAAAAGTCACCAGTCTTTTATAAGGTCCAGGGATCTTAAAGGGTGTAATTTTTATGAAGTAGGAAGAAGACTACCATTTCAGGAATTTTAACAAAGGTTAGTGATTTAAAAAAAAAAAGACAAAGAAACAGAGAAGAATTTTTAATCTAAAAGTTTGCCATTCACACATCCATTCATTCAATCCACCAACATAAGTGGAAGAACCGTTAGAAGCTCTGAGAGAGTGGGGACAAATGTAAGAAATGGTCCTAGCAAATATTCAGTGATAGTGCCAGTTTTATAAGAGATGATCTCATGAAAGACCAGCGCCTCTTCCTCCACAAAGAAAGAAAAAAGGAAGAAAAATAAGTCATAATCAGGCTTTGAGGTAAAGAGTGGGTGAAATTTTTCCTTTCCATAACAGCTTAAAAGTAAAGTAAGATGAGAGGTCCTCTGTCAAGAGTCATGAAGCAAAGCAGATTCTCGCTTAAGGAGAACAAAGAACATAACAAATAATCATTGTAAACATGATGTCAGAAATAGAAGAGTTTCCACACACTACAATGGATATGAGATTATCAGGCAGCAATGGATCCTGGCTAACACTGGAGAGCAGGAAATAATGACTCAAGAGAGGCCACTTTCATCAGTCATTACTTTATTCTGCAGCTGGGGGACAGTGAGGAGAAAGGAGACCCCGGAGGTGACTCAAGCTTACACCAACAAACATTGATGACCAATTACAGCAGATACTCCCTGGAGCAAGGGAACTCTGTGCTGTCAAGGAGAAGAGCTTTGAAAGAGCTCGCCTTGATTTCCAGGCATAGCCAAAAGCCAGGCACAGCCAGAGGAAAGCGAGGTGACTAGATGAATTGGAAGAGTTGAGTCTGGCAGAGCCTATTATCAAAGCCAGGTTTCTTTTTCAAATGGCTACAGAGCTAGGTTCCATTGTCCAACCTGACTTACAGTCAGGTGTAGTCAGTGACTGAATTCTGGAAAATGGGATGAGAATGGTTTTATATGCCATGTTTGATCTGAGATGGTTAACACGTACCGTACCTCCCACATGGTCTCTTAGCCCATTCACCACTTTGAAAGCGAGCATTCCAAGGACCTAGAGAAGGATGGGACCACAAAATGGAAGGACTCTAGACCCTACAGGTCACATAGAAGGCGCCCAATCAGAAATATACATGTGAATGGCCAATGATGAGAATGAACAATAAACTGCTATTTTAATAAGAGATTTGGAGTTTTATCCATTACCACAGCTAGCATCACCTTAACCTATTGAGCTATTGGTGAACCATGTCAACTGACTGGGAGAAGAGAAGATGTAGAAACAGAGGTACAAGGACAGAGAGCCAGATTTGAGCTGCTGGAGCTTGAAGGATGCCGGGAGGAAATGATGACTGGAAACATGCATAGCCCTGCTGGTGCGAGATATACAGCAGTTGTCATGAAGAAACTGCCGTGTGATCCTACTGGGCTTTGGCATCAGAAGAGATAGTGCAGTCACACTGAGCCAGAGGAACTGAGGATTACTTAGGTGTCTTCCAAATGAGGAAACTGAGGCTTTGTTTAAAAAAAAACAAAAAAACAAAAAACTTGCCCAATGAGGAATCCTGGATCAGATGAAGAGGATTGCTAGCTGTAATCATCCAAAAATCTTTGTGTGGCTTGCAAGAGAGGTCACAAAATATTTTGGAGCAGTCTTTCTCAGTCATGGGGTGATTATGCCCCCTGGGGGATATCTGGCACTCCCTGGAGATACTTTTGGTTGCCATAACTGGTGGCTAGGTGCTATTGGCATCTAGTGGGTAGAGTCTAGGGTAATGCTACTAAACATTCTATGATGCACAGGATAGCTTCCTAGGAGGAAAAAAATTACCCAACTCAAAATATCAATAGTAACAAGATTAAAAAACGGTTTACGTATTATGTGACCATTCATAATAAAAATTTGGTTTCCAATTTTAATACAAACTAATTGTGAGGCGAATCTAAATCTAGTTTGACCTTAACATTAACCCATCATTTAGTATGTTTATTTTTTCAAAATCTCATTTTGTCCAGAGTGAAGTCCTGTGGAGAAAGACAAGCTTCCCAATAAAGTAGGTATTAATTGAAGAAAGGCCCTGGGAGTTTGGCTTATACTTGCAAAATTGCACACCACTGAAAATTGAGATTTACCAAGGACAAAAGTCACTGCACAAATCAATAATCCCCTGGGGTAAAAAATGCTCAGCTCTGCATGGATATTCTGTTTTCCCCTTAAGATTCATAATTGTTTGCCATATCGGTGACCCCTGTGGAGAAGGAACAGGGAAAAAATCTATTGTGTCAAAAGGAGTCATAGAGTTTGCTGGCTGACTTGAACAACACGGAGATGGAAGGAACTGTAAGAATCTATTTTGCGTGTAGAGATGGAGGACAGAAGGATATGTCATCAGCAGTCAAGGCATAGGTTGGTTAGGCTTCCCGCTGCTTTCTTGAAAATGTCTTCCTGTTCTTCTTAATGCCCATTATTAATCTCAGCTTGCCAGTGGGGGATTTTATTTTTCCTCTCTTCATTTTTAGTTGCAAGAAAAGGCATTGTTTATCATATTAATCCTGACAGGAGTATACATTTAAATACCACATGGGGTTTCATGTGCATTTATATTCACACTGCATATACATGTATGTACATATAGAGGTGAATACCCTGACACTGTTATTAGTAACATATCATTCTTTCCTGTTAATAATTTCAGAAGAGATCCTCAGATAAATTAAATGCTTTGATTATGGCTCTATAGACACTTATTAGAAAATGCAATTATGATTTCACTCAGCTTGCTGACTGCTTGCTTAAGATATATACTTGATATTCTAGGTTCCCATGCATTTTTGAAGTGTCATCCCTTTGTTAAATTTAATCATCAGCCATACCTAAAATATTTTTACTGAGGTAACATTTAATGGTATAACCTATGTTCTTATAAGGTCACTAGAACAAGCATTTGTTTAAATAATATTTACACATCTTTTACAAATTTGTAAGTCAAGATATTGTTCACTGTGTCACTGGATAGCCTTTATCTATATGATAAATCCATCTTTATGCTTAATTTCAAGGCTTATTTACAGATGAATATTATGCAACCTTGTTCAGGTTATGATATATTTGTTTTCCATATTCAATTTTAATAAACATGTATGTGATTGTGAAACACATATGTAAATAGGCTCACAAAAGAAAGAAAGGAGAGGAAGAAGAAAAGAAATGGAAAAGTAAGAAAAGGGGCTTTTAAGGATGAATTAGAAGAGTATGCCTTGTTACTAAAATATCTCTAATTGCTTGAAACCTAAGACAACTCTGAAAGTTAGTTTATTTTCTAAATAAGGAGCAATGGTAGGGAAGAAAATGAAAATTTAGAGAGCTGTAAAAAAATCACAAAAAACTGTTTGCAAAAAATGTAATCTCCAGACTACAAATTGATGGGGATCCAAAGAGGGTATGTTTAGCCCACTCTCTACAAAAGGTACTTAAATAATTTGAGGGAAAAATGAAATTCAGGGCAAACTTCTCCAATCCTGATCAAAAGAGGGTCGGCAAGAGAGCTCATTAACAGATTTGCTAGGGTCTTGAGTGAATGACTCAAATTTGGGGAAAAATGTTAATATAAATGAAATAAACTATTTTAATCCTTTTATGTTTTTCATTCTCTCATATTTTAAATCAGTTTATCATTTATTAGTCATTATAGAAAAATGCATTTTGGAATTATAGATACATGATTAGATTTTGTGTATAACTGTACAATGTCTTAATCATTGTTTTGAATTACTTCCAAATATTGATTTCACCTAAATTATTCAAGTATGTATCAAACATCAGTCAGAGATCAGAATCCTGTCACCATGGTCACTTAGCAGCACTCTTAATTAAATTTTAATAATCAGACCACGCTAAGTTTCTTAAAATATAAATTAATAGCACTAGGGTTTTTTGCTCAAAGGTCTAAATCAGGGATCAAACATAGATGATGATAACACCATGTAATTCAAGACTTTGCATTTCTTTAGCCACTTTGAATTTACAGTCAAACTCAGTGCCTAAGTGAGATAACAATCTTACTATAGATGCCTGTTAACATTTACTCCTCAGTTTCCTTGAGTTTACTTTTAATTGTTATATTTCAGTGTATTAACAGCCTCATGTACAAAATAAATAAAATAAATACTATGTTTAATGTTTTCAACGAAGCAATAGTCATCCAAAAGTGATGAATACTTCAGAAATAATCAGTTTTCCCATGCATATTAATGCAAATTAGCCATGAGAATTAATAAACCCCACAGGTTCAAGATCAAAAAGAAATTGGTTACACCTACAATAAATTATTAGTATACACTGAGAGTAAAGGAATGTGAGTAATAATTGAAGTTATGACCCAAAGCAATAATATAATTCCCTGGACTCTTACTTAATATTCACTTCCACAAGCTACACCATAACTAGGATAAACTAGTTAAACTCGACAGCCTAGTGAAAAAAAAATCATACACTGCTTAAATTACTTCGCATGACAATGATTTTAAAATTGATTTGCAAGTTTGTATATGCTTACATGTAGTAGAATCTCATAAAATCAACTACATGAGTTCAGAAAACTCACCTCAATTGCAAAAACATATATATTGTAAAAATATTTAAATGGGTTCACCCAAGTATGGGTAGCAACTACAAGAAAAACAACAATAAGCTATCTTTCAGAAATCCCAAAGGCGACCTGGGAGAGAAAGATTTGCAATTAGCATATTCATTATTTGCATGTAAATCGATGATTTCAACAGCTGCTTAAGGGTGTTAAAAAAACAATTTGTTCTATTAAGCAGTTTAAACATTCTCCTTAAAATCTTGTTTACCTGTTTAATTTGCTGAACCATGTTCTTCTTTAGAGGACTGAGGGAAAAGAAAGATTAAGGTTGCCTGTCCCTGACGTCATTTCTCTTCTGTTGAGAACCTTTATACAAAAAGTGAGAGGGGAGGCCATGGTTCAATGTTAATATTTTAGTGGCTTTCTATGTTCTTTAAGTGCTACAGTATTTTTTGGTTTTGGCAGGGATATATTTTGCAGCAGTAAAGATCATCTTTCTACATAGCATCTTACATTTTCTAGTCATAAATCCTCTCATGAAGCTCAGAGTAAAGAGGTAGAGAATTTAAGACAAAGTAAAAATTTTTTTTCCCAGAATGACTGATAAACAATCAACGATGACCTTCATCCTGGGAAATGACCTACTTGTCTCAGAATGGATGCTGAGGGAGGAATGAAGGATGTGAGGTCTGTTCCCTACTTTTAGGGTTCCAGTTATGAGAGTCTTTCATTGTATTCTTAACCAACCATAAATGACAGTTTTAAACAGAAAGCCAAACTGTAGGCCCCCAGTATTTACTCTAAGATTCCTTATCATCTCTAGTGTTCTTCTCCCCGAAGGAAAACCAGGGCGAACCATCCCTTCTGCAGGCTCCTGTCAGCCCATAAAACTAAACTAGTTTTATCTTGTTCAGGACACTAAGTTAAATTCTTTAGCCTTTACCCCATTCCTTTTCCTCTACCTGTCCTTTGATCTAGTCCAGGGCTTTTCAAACTTTAATGGACATATGAATCACCCGAAGGGCCTTGTTAAAATGTAGATTCTCAATCAGAAGGATGGGGTGGGGCCTGAGATTCTGCATTTCTAATAAGCTCCCAGGTGAGGCTGCCGGTGCTAGATTCCACCTGACCAGCAAAGGAACTAGAACTTAATCTCAAGCTCCTGCTTTTACCCCTGGATGCCATGATATTGACCATAATAGTGAAAATAACACTAACAGTTAACACATGTATTCTATACCTACTCGTGTTATATCACTTAATTTGTTATTTTCTCCAGGAATGTGGAAACTGACATAAAGAAAGATTAATAATATGACCAAAATCACACAGCGAATGAAGGACAGAGTCAGGATTCAAACCCAAGCAATACAGCTCCAGACCTGCTACACTGTGGGTGCAGACCTGCTTTTGAACTTCAACCATACTATAGGCTTTTTAATTTCCCTTTTAGCCTTCGGACTTCAACATTTCCACAGGTTTTCTGATTCCCCTGTGCTTATGACACCCAGCATCTCCTAGCTCGCCAGTAAAACATACCAATCAGGTTTCTGGACACATTGCACCAACTACTCCAAGGAAATTGGGAAATTGAACAAAAGAAAGGGTTCCGACTCACTTCAGTTTAGACTGATATATTTCATAAATTTTTCGGATCTCTGAATGTATACTTCTCACCAGAACTAATCAGACATATATTACATACATGCAATCAACAACTTTACTGTTTCTATCCCAAAGCTATATTAACTCACTCAACATACCAAGTCTGGGATTTACTGGATAATGTACTTTGGGATCCCAACATGTCCAGTTGCTGGCAGAGTCCTTTAATGGCACTGATAGTTATAATGGCCCAAGGGAAGACTTTAGCAGGATCACTGTGTCACCTAATCTATGCTACTAAAGAAGGAGCCATCATTAATACTTAGGTCAACAGTATGATCTATAATAGATAGATAAATACCATGACACGAAAGTAGATTGCACTGGTCAACAGGCATAGAAAATGCACATCCCACCATCTTCATAGTTGCTCTCAGACTGGAAGGCCAAATCCATGGTCTATATGCTGATTCTTGGATGTAAGCTAAAGTTATACAAGAAGCTAGGTTTCCTTGAGAGATGGTATTATTTTGTAATCATAATTGAGGAGTTATAGCACTTCCCTCATAAGATACTCCATTGAGTAGTCATGTGATGGTGAAGAAATATCCTACTCAAAATATCCAGGGCAAGGTGTCCCAGATAGTAGGATATTTGCAACAGAGTTCATAAGAATACCTCCTGTGCAAGACAGAAGGAGTCTATCATTTTGGTATAAAAGTAGTCAACAAAAATGTTCTCTGCATTGTTTTCCTGCGGGGTCCTTTATCTGTTGTCATAATTCTAAAAGACTATATTTGTGGTTCTCCACCTGTTTCTAGCATCTCCAGTCTATCACCACATTATTCTTTATGCTGAAGGAAATATGATTGCAAACCTGAACTTTGACCAAGCACCTCCACTGCTGTTTGAAAAATGGTGTTACATCACATGCCCAAAGACTTAACTCTTCAGTTTGAGATTTCTGTCAAGCCTGAAATAATCCAATGGTTCATGGTCTTTTTAAAAGCAGACTCCCAACACTGATACTATGTTTTGATGATATGCTGAGTGTAAGAGCAACAGGGAGTAAACTGAAGAAAAGACTTTAAGCATCCCACATTGTTTTCAGCTATCTCAGAAAGAAGAGAAAGAGATGGAGGGAAGGAGGAAAGAAGGGGAAATTTTATTGAATCTTCCAGAGCTATTTTCTTAGATGATACTGCTGATATCGGGACAATCCTTCTAAAATATGTGCAATTTTTTCCTTCACTCAGTAAATATTTACTGAAGGCATTCTATGTTCAGGACACCGGATGAGATGCTAAGGATTCTTACTGCAGTGAACAAGACAGATGTGATCTTTGCTCTCAGGAAACATTCAGAATAGCAATTCATCTTCAGTGTGCAATAAATCCAGTTCAAATATTTTTAAACTACTTTAGTTTTCTTAGGGTTTTTATATTCTACCACTATTTTTTTTTAAGTGAGAGAGTTATTCCGTAGACCCTTACAAGAGTCTAGCAAATATTGAATAGTACATTTGCACTCATGCATTGTTATTAAACCTATCCCACCTTGGGCAATTAGCAGGGAGACACAGTGGGAGCCCTTGAAGATGGTAAGCCAGAATTAGAAAAGCAAAGTTGAAAATAGAGGATGGGCCAGTATTATATGTTTCAAAGAGCTTAACAACAACAACAACATTAAGGCTGTTTTAGCACTTTACACATAGTATCTATCTTTTTAAACTACCATAACAACCTCTGGAGCAAGTACATTTATTAAAACCACTTTTCAAGTAATACAAAATGATGCTCAGAGAGGGTAAATAATTTGCCCAAAAATAAGAGCCAAGTCTGAGAACAAACCCAAGTGGTCTAATCCAGAGATAAAGCACTCGAATGCCATGATATACTGGCCTCTCAGAACCCAGCAAATGGTGATAGAAAAGTAGAACATGGGCCAAATCATTTATAAGTCAGTTAAAAGAAGATGCCAAGTTCAAGTGTGGTTGAGAATAATAAATCAGATGCCAAAAGCTGATCGAAAATCATAGATGATTTGGTTTAGGGAAGGAGTGAGGTGAGTAGCATGCCAAAAAAGCAGACAAATGTCCTTGGATTCACATTCTCTAATAGGATCCTTTCAGAAACTCGATGGTGTTCACCCTGAGCATGTGTTTCAAATAATCTCCAAGGCTGAGCATTCCTGTCCCAGGGATTTATCTGATTTCAAATAATCTGACAAATCCAGTTTCTTACCACTAATGGTTCGCCTTATGATACTGCCGCTGAACTCAGTCACAAAGCACTATTAGCACTGAAGTCACTACCATTTCTCCCCGAACAGTGTCATTCAACCAAAGACAGTGGGGGTACAAATGGACTTTTCCATTGCGGTGAAAGATGAGGGGTTCCCCTGACAAACTACAACTGTTTTTAAAATACCTACCAATCATAAATCTATGGTAATAATTTTGAGGGAGGAAATGCCTCAATCTTAAATACGTCAGGCCTAAGGACTTCTCCTGGTGCTTTGGATAATGCTCTTTCTTCTCCATGAACTTGGAGGAGAAACGTAACCCTGAATCATCTAGGGCACCTCCTCTAGCAATTTTAGTATATAGACACTTCCCTCATACTTATTTTGATTAAGCAAGTGCTATAAATAACTACTTGGGATCTCAGGTAGGGATTAAATTATTTGGGAAAGGGTGACCAATAGTAAAATGTACTGAAACATTTGAGAAACTTTTTTATAAAGTATCAAAATGAGTTACCTGTCTTATGGATATAAGGATGCCTTTCATAGAAAAATAACATTAGTACAGAAAACATGATCTTGGCCATATTAAATGCTGCATAACCAGAAATAGGCCACACAGAAATGCTGACAGTCAGTAAGGTTTTTTGCTTAGAAATTTGACCACCCCTACCCAAGTCTTCCCGACTCCAAATCAGTTACTTTTAGTCTTTCTACTGGATTGAATAGTCTGATCTGACAAGGTGAGAAATTTAGGCTTGATTCTGTAGACATGGGCAAGCGAGGTGAGCATTTTAAGATAAAGGAAGAATTGACCGAGCTGATTTTAGATAATTAAGGTTAGAACTGGGAACAATAATCGGAGGGGAGAAGGGAATGAAAACAGGATCTGGAGCTATTGCAAAGATATAAATCTTATTTATAGTTGCTTTTTAATTTAGATTTTCCAACTAGCTCGTGCTCAGCCCAACTCCTTCTCTACCTAGCCTCCTGAAAACTCATTTTGTCAGTTTCAACTAGTTTCTAATTAGCCTCAGAAAAGAATATCAAAGTTCTCCTAGTCACTAAGATGTAGATCTTTGCTGTTTCTCTATTTGTCTTGCCTTAGGGCAAAAGGCAAAAATATGGTTAAATGATGTTACTACTGCCATGTAACAAACTACCCAAGTTTATTATATCTTATGATTGTGTAGGTCAGGAATGTGGATGGGGCTTGGCTAGCCTACTCCAAATCTTGATGACTGAGGTCACTCAGTAATACTCAGGGGGTGGCTATGCTAGTTTGGAGAAACCAGGATGGCTTCACATACATGACTGTGTGCCTTGGTTGGGCTGGAAGGCTGGTCTCAGCTAGGACTGTTGACAAGAGCTTCTAATATGGCCTTTCCAGCATGGCAGTCTCAAAAGTAGTCACACTTCTACCATGGCAGCTGGCTCAGACATGTCTCAAGAGAGCCAGGCGGAAGCTACGTGGGCTCTGGGCCTTTTCTGATCAAGCCTTGGAAGTCATGCAGTATCACTTCCAACATATTCAATTGGTTACAAGTGAGTCATGGCCAGCCCAGATTCTAGGGGAGGGGAATTAGACAT
This sequence comes from Hipposideros armiger, assembly GCF_001890085.2. Classification (NCBI taxonomy): domain Eukaryota; kingdom Metazoa; phylum Chordata; class Mammalia; order Chiroptera; family Hipposideridae; genus Hipposideros; species Hipposideros armiger. Next base: position 199,962 of record NW_017732655.1, read on the forward strand.
CAGCTCTTGATGGGGAATGGCAAGCTTACATCGTAGAAGAGCTTGTAGGACAGGAGATCATGTTGTGGTCATCTTTGAAAACTACCCTCTGTCACAAGAGCAAAGAGTGGAAGTCAAATAGACCTGAGTTCAAATCCCACCTCTTTTCCTTTCTAATTTTGCAACTTTTGGAAAGCTATATAATCTCACAGAGCTTATTTCCTATATTATGAAATGGGATTTAAAAAATGCCACCTCTCATGGTCAGATAAAATTAAATGAGAAAGATACACACAAAGCAGCCTGACTATAGTAAGTGCTCAAATGTGTGTTTCGCTCTCCTCTCTCTAGAACCTGTAATACTACAAGACACAATCTAAATGACTCTTACATGGCAGAGGTCTCCACAGCTTTCTTGTGTCCCTTGCTTCCGAACAGCTGACTCATTTCTACTGCCTTCTCTTTTTCAATCTCACCTTGTTTTTGTCTACATTTTTTTCATCTCCCAGGATGCTGACAGATGGATCATTTACTACAAATCAGCCCACACAAACACATCCATTTCCACAGAACATTGTCGGTACTCTTGGGTCAATGAAAAAAGTAATATTCAAATGCTTATATACAGAATGAGGAATCTTTTTATCCCCTGACAGAGAGAAAAATTTCCTATCAGTCCCCATCTAACTCATCACAAATTCTAACTTTATAGGTTTATATTTACCAAAGTTACATAATGATGGCTGTTTTCTAGTACATGGTAAAAGAACAAATATCACTTTTAATACCAAATATAATTATCAAATTATAGTATGTGCTTTTGTGTAAACTTTCAAGCCCAGACCTTAAAAAGCGTTGACAGTAAACTTGTTAGGATAGGTTTATAAATCATTTCTAATAATAGCACCATGCTCATTTATTTCTATTGTATATTGACCAAGTATTTATTTTACCCTTTCTTTCTTCCTGTCTTCCTTCCCACCTTCCTTCCTTTTTTTCTTTCTTTCACTCTTCTTGATTGCGACAACATGCCTCCTTGTCAATGATGTATTTATATTCACTCATTCTCTGGAACACATAAAATTGTGATAAAAACAAAATCTGGGCCAGGCCAACATGAAGCAACCCCAGACTAGTTTTTCTTTTATTTGAATAAATAACACAAGGAGCAGTGGTGGAAGTAGGTCTCCTTTAACTTCACTCTCTGAATGTTCTGTAACATGGTGAGAAACCTGAGTGAAATGAGGCAGATCGATACAGCTGTCCTAGGAAAATGTGATGTTTTCTCACAGCTACCCATGAAACAAGCTTAAATTCATTGATGACTCTTTTTACTGAAGGCACAAAACTGCATTCACTTACTTTGAAGAGACCAGAGAAAACTGACTAGGGCAGTGGCCCTCGATAGCTTGAGCTTTGTTCTTTACAAAACAGCATGTGCTTGAAATAATAATTGGATCAAAAAATGACTTTACCACTGGGGGTCTCGAGTCCCCAAACATTCAATGCAATCAAGATCATGACTTAGCAGTGCCCTCTGCAGCACACGCCATGAACAGTCATGTAAATACATACAGTCTTGCTCATCTTTATGTTTTTCTTCTAAGAAAGGCAAAGATAACCACACTTTTTTCAGCAGTTTGTTTGCATCTTGTCCCTTCAAAGAGTGTTGGCAGTCCTGTTTGAGCAGACATGCTGTGGCCTCAGACAGACCAAGAATAATTGGAAGTTAATTTACCATGGAAATCTTAATGATATTTGAAATCACAGATGAGTGCTTCAGGGAGATAACAGGAGGAATATTCAGAGCAGGCAAGTAGGCATATCACTAGTGACAATCATAGCGCTTTCCTCCTGGGCTGCAATGAGCCCCCAGTAAGCCTATCAAGCAAAGCTCCTGTGCCCAGATTCTTCCAAAATGATTAATGCTATTTTTTTAACTAAGTTCATTTTAATTGTGCATGCATATGAAAAAGGATTTATGAAGTATTGGAGAACAGAGACACTTCTATTCCCTGTACCTTTTGAACACCAGGTTTGGTCTTTAGTCATTCCCTGACCTAGGAATGTATTCAAATAACTGTTCTTTTCTGCTTTTGAATTTCATAAACTCACAGGCTTAAAAGGGCCTCATGAGCTAGGCTGGTAGAGATGAGCTTCTTGAAGCTTAGCTGTTTTTCTTATCCTAACGAAACAGCATGATAACAGTTGCGAGTCTTGAATTGCTCAAAGCTTACAGGTGAGAAGCAGAATGGAGACAAGATCCAAAGCCTCCTCTGGCCTCTCATTCCATGTGAATTCTCCGTCATAATGATTCCACATTAAATCTATTTTACTCCAAAACCCAGACCATCTTTTTCTTTCCAGTTTGCTTAAATACCATATCTCAGCATTGGAGGAAGGAAAAATAAGCCAATATTTGATGTTGCATCTCACAATTTCAGTAGCATTTTTACAACATTTCTCTCCTACTTCCTACTTTGCACTTTTCTTACCTTATAAAAACATACTAGCAACAGGGCCTCCTCTTCAATCCCTCAGCTTTCCTTCTCCTTGGGTCTACTGGAAGAGGTCCATATGTGACGTCCTGAGAGATTTTATGCTGCATAAGTTCTATTTTTCATTATGCAGAAGCTAAGATGGCTCAATAAGTATTAATTGCTAATACAACAGAGTTTGCTCAATATGGCAGTAATGTAAAGTGGTTAAGGGTTTGAGCTCTAAATTTGGCCTGCCTAGTTTCAAATCTGGGCTTTCCTACTTCCTAGTAACTGATAGGTTATTTCATTTCTTTTGTCTCAGTTTCCTTATCTGTAAAACAGGAATAATAATATTGTCCCATGGGGTTATTGAGAGCACTGAATGAGAATGTTGTACAATATTGTCAGAGTGCATGGCACATGATAGGTGCTCAATAATTTCCTTTTTTTTTTTTGTTTAATTAAGTGGGCTCACAGTGCATTTTGTGGGATGCAACAAATACATGAGCACAGAACACAGGATTTGAAAACAGAAAAAGAGGCTCCTCGGTCACTAAATACTAAGGAAAGTTATGTGTTGGGATTGGAAGAGCAGGTGGGGGTGAGGCCTGGTCTCAAATGAGCTCAACCAGATACATCATGAAGCTCAGACATCATCTTTCAACCACTGCCCCAAGTGTCCCCTGGAGAAAACACTATCCCCAAAAGGCACAAAAGTCTTCAAAGGGTCAGAACAAAATCCACTGGGACACAGTCCACCACAAGGTAACTCCTGCCCAGTCATCGACCTTCAAAGAGGGAAGGGAAGTTCATGAAACACTTGGGTTGTTTCCCCATCCAGATTAAACAGGGGGTCTTGCAACCAGCAATGGCTTCCTGAAAAGGGTACGAGATTACATGTTTCACATATTCCCACCATGAAGTCATTCCTCCAAGTGTGGCATTGGGGGTTGGGGTGGAGGAGAGGCCATTTTTCCTGGACTTCCCTAATGGGAGAGAAGAGGGATAAATTTTGCCTTAACATTAAAGATAAAACAAACTTATCAAAGACTACCAGGGAAAATTGCTGTGGGATGATGCAATATTATGAGACACATTTAAGTTTCTTTGCTACTTCAACTAAATCATTAAAAAAAAAAATTAGGGCCGGCCGAGTAGCTCAGTTGGTTAAGAACTTGCTCAAGTGTTTGAGCTCTTAGCACAGCAGTTCGATTCCTAGCCCAAGCTGAGCAGCTGCTGAGCTGCCAACAGGTGGCAGGATGGCTCAGCTTAAAAAAAAAAAAAGAAGAAGAAAATAAAAATAACCTTTAACTTAGTTACCTTGTCTAGACAACTGAAGGGTATAAGGACTTCCATAGAAGTTATCTTAGTTTTTGCCCCATTTATAAACAAGTGATTCATTTATGTAATTTTTATCTTCTTCTGGAGACAATATGCATCAAGCCATGCATATTATATGTGTTGAGATGTTTCTAACATTCATGCCAGCTAATAGCCACAGCAGGAAAGAACAGAAGACAAATTCTTTATTTGCTCCATTTATATTTCTATTTCTAAAGCTAAAGTTTAAGTCTACCAAACAACCTTTATTACAAGCATTTTGAATGTGAAAAATTGTATTATCCCAGTGTTACACCATAACTCTGCAAACCAAGATGATGAATTATTTCCAAGCGGTAATAATATCACTGATAATAATGTACTTTAATTTGAGAAATACGTAATTAGCTTTGCATCCAGAAATGGATGATACATCACCACACTAAAAGGTAAAATGTTCTTTTTCTCCTGCTATGGATGTTAGGGATATTTCTTTAGTTGCATACAACGTACAATTCACTAACTTTATTATTCCTTCAAGAGAGGGAATCTCAATGAATTATTGCAAAACTCTTAAGGTATGAATTTGTCTACCTAATGATTTAAAATTGATCTATTTTCCTGAATTGTAAGGTTAGGAGTTCTTCTGAAGATCAACCTCCTTTATAGCTTTTAGTATTCTTCATGATCTGGCCTCTGCTTACCTTTCTAATCTCATATCTTACATTTCTGCCCCTTGTATTTCCTGCTTTGCCACCTAAGTTTTTGGGGTTTTTTTGGGGGGGTGGGGGGCGTTCCTGAGATAAGTGATGCTTGCTTCTGTTGTGAGGCCTGTGTACACACTCCTCCACTTCCTGAATCACTTGCTTCCACCACATACCCCTCATTGGTGCTGATGATGTCTCCCCCTAGCCTCCAGACCAGTGGTCCTGGTTTTATACCTTTACACAGCTTTATATATATACATTAATACAAAGGTTTATTTGTGTAATTATTTTATTATCTATCTTCCACAGACATCTGAAAGGTTTGTGAGAAAATGGATCTTGTCTGTTTAGCTTATTGTACATGCAATATCTAACATAGCATTTGACACACATAATAGAAGCTCAATAAATAATTGTTGAATGAGTAAATGTCTCATTTTTTAAAAAAAAAACCTCATCAATAGTCTGGCATTTTCCCAGATAGGAAGCCAAACAATGACATTCTAGCTAGGCCAGCTTTAGTAAAAAATGACAAGCTACAGATTAATATCTATTAAGTCCTGTGAAGTAATATATCATGTGCACCCAAGTTTATCTCCCCTGCTAAATGTGTCTTTTGTTTAATGATGTACATTTGGTTGGGCCCTGGGATCAGGGTTCTAAGTAGCCTATTTCAAGGAGCATACTAACAGAATTAGCTATTCTGTTGATAGTTAACATCTGTAGTAATGTCTACCACAAGATAAGAATGAAATGCTGAGATGGAGAAGAGAAGAATCAGGTTATATACTTGTTGATTCTCTGGGCATTATATTGACTCTGGGGAACTCTTAGTGCATAATCCAACAGAGTTCCTAGGAAAAGAGAAGATATTCTTCCCTGCAGCTATCTGTTCATTCCCATGGCTCCTGAGGCCTCTGCCACAAGTAGTAAAAGTTGTCAAACCACAGTTCACCATTTTGGTAGACCTGCCTTCTCAAGCAATGGCAGAATGTATGAAAAACCTTCATGAATCTCACCTCTCCCCCACCCCTCACACACACATACCTGTAAGCTCCTCTGTACTCTTTTCTCCTACCACAAAATAATACTAACATCCACTAACCTTAAAGAAATATTTCTAAAGTACAATGAATCAACAGAGCTCAGAAATTACATATACATGTTATTATAGAAATGTCTAAAATGATTAAGAAGGAATTCATTTCAGCTTCACAAATCTTTGCAGCTTTCCAACATCATGGAAAAATTAGCAGAAATAAAATACTTCATGACATTTCTCAAAAAATTGAAGACAATAAATTTCAAAGAAATAAGAAAGTGTCACCAAGAAAAACGTAGAGCAACAGATTTAAAATAGAACTCCTGAAGCTTAGAAACAAACAAACCCTTTGTATGCCTTGGTAACAGTAATGATGATATTCAGAATGATTAATAATAGAGTCAATACTCAAAGAATGTGAGTACCAAGGAAGGCATTCATGACTCGTTTCTCATACTAGTAGAGACACAACTTAATCTTAGGGTAGAATTCTTCTTTTTAAGAGTAAAGCCTTATAGGGTAATCAATTTCATGTCTTATCAAGACAATTGTCCTCCTCTCTTTTTATTTTTAGTTTTACTTATTGTAAACAATGCAAAAATGAAGCAGCACACTATTAAATTTTGTTTTTATTTTTCTTTGTTGAGTGTATTTTCTCCTCTTGGTTAATATATAATTTAGTTCAAACCTTCATTTAGACATAATTTTCAAAGGATGCTTTTCCAAATACACGGTTTTAGTTCCTTGGATGTCTGCACCAAATACTTTGACAACACTGTTGGGGAACTTAATCACAGGTTTGAGATTCTGAACTATGGTACAAATTCAGCCAGTAAATCATGGCTGTCTGCTCATAGTTACCTAATGGGGCAGAATCATCATCAATCACAGAAAAATTTTTGTTTACTTAAAACCAGTTAAGCAAGGAAGAATACCCCCATTTTGTGTGTGACAAGATTCACATGGAATTTAGTATTTCCCAACCTAGGATATAGGTTGATGGTCAGGTTCCTACTTTGTACTTGAATTACACCTTCTCCCATCTAGTCATAATCAAGCTCCTCCTAAACACAGAGACAGAGACCTTAATTTCCAGACTAAGCGCTGGCCTGTCTTCTTGGCCAACTCTGTTTATTCCTGGTGAGAGCTTCTTGATGAGCTTACTCATCTTTTGGGAGTTCTTGGGAAGAAAGAGAAAAAAGCCTTTAAAAGATTAAAAAGAAATCCTTCAGTTTGAAAGGTAATGACACAAGAAGGTAACTCAAATTTAAAAAAAAAATGAAGAGCTAGAAATGGAAAACATGTAGGTAAATATAATACAATCTAAAAGCATATTTTTACGGTCCAGCCAAGTGGCTCAGTTGGTTAAGAGCGTGAGCTCTGAGCAACAGGGCTGTGGGTTTGATTCCCACATGGGCCAGTGACGCTGTGCCCGAGCTGACCTGTCACTGAGCTGCCAGCAGGTAGCAGGATGGCTCAGCTGGTGTAACAACAAGATTGCCTGTTCGATGGTGGGCTACACCCACCTGCAGCTAAGACTGAACTCGGCACCTTGAGCTGAGATGCTGCCCGGATGACTCAATGGCTAGAGCGTGCACTCTTAACAAGGCTGCTGTTTCGACTCCCGCCTGGGATGGTGGCTACACCCACCCGCAACTAAGATTCTACACAGCACCTTGAGCTTAGAGGTCACAAGCTGCCGACGGGAAGCCAGATGGCAACTGGCGCCCTCCACAATGAAGACTGAAGAACAACAACTTGTCTGTTCCCCTTCCCCAATTCCCCAACACTGTCCCTCTCCCCCAATTCCCCAATAAAATATTTTAAACAAATAAATAAATAAAAGCATATTTTTTCCCATTTCTTCCCTTAACATCCTTAAAAGACATAAGATTGTATAAAGCAATAATTATGACACAGTATTGTTAGATCAATAACAACAGATGTAATATAGTAACAATAAGAGTAGAAAGAAGATGAGACTAGAGCTACATTGGAGCAAAGTTTCCATATTTTACTAAAATTAAGTTAGTTATAATCTACAGGAGATTATGATACATTAAGATGCATTTTATAATTCCTAAAGAAACCATCTAGACAATAACTTAAAAACTAATTTAAAAACCAACAGAAGATTTAAAATAATATACTAAAAATATTTACTTAAAAAAAGAAAGGCAGTAAAAGAACAGAGAAATAATTAAATAGGCATTCAACAGTGATAACTGGAGATTTCAATACCCAAGATTCAATAATTGCTAGGGCTACTTTATAAAAAAAATCAGCAAACATACAGAAGAGTTGAACAACACTATCAACCAACTCAAATTGACTGACTTATGTAGAATATTCCACTCAACGAATGCAGAGTGCATGGTCTTTTCAAGTGCACATGGAATATTTTCCAGGGCAAGACTATATGGTAGGCCATAAAAAATTCTAAATAAATTTTAAAAAGATTGTAATCATATCAAGTATGTTTCTAACCACAATGGAATCAACTTGGACCATCAACAACAGAAAGAAACCTGGGATATCCTCAAATATTTGGAAATTAAACAACATACTTCTAAATTTAAAAAAAAATCAATGAAACTAAAAGTTAGTTCTTTGAAAAGATCAACAAAACTAACAAATCTTAACTAGACTAACCAATTAAAAAGAGAGAGAGAGAGAGAGAGAGAGAGAGAGAGAGAGAGAGAGAGAGAGAGAGAGAGAGAGAGAGAGAGANAGAGAGAGAGAGAGAGAGAGACAGAGAGAGAGACAGAGAGAGAGACAGAGAACACAAGCTACCAAATTCAAGTCATAGGAGAAAACACTAGGAAAATTAGGAAATGTTTTCCATTAGAAGAAAACAAAACCACAACAGGTGAATGCTTTCCTAGGTCAGTTATGGGATAGTATCTGCAAAGGAGCAGAAGACGTTTTGTGGTACTAGAAATGTTCTAAAACTGGGTTGTCGTGATGTTTGTTTGCACAACTGTAAACTTCCTAAAAAAAAAAAAAAAGAAAGTTGAATTGTACACTTACAATGGGGAGAATTTTATGGTATATAAATTATGCCTCAATAAAATTGTGGTTTTTTAATGACAAATAATATGAAAAAGTAATGGCTCTGTTTGGATGAAAATGCCTGATTTCTTTATAAAGAGCAAATTCAAAGTATAATGAGATATAGTTTTTACAACTCAGATTTACTAAGGTTAAAAAGTTTGTAACACAGTTGATAAAGTTGTGGATAGTAGGCACCCTTATTTATGGCTGGGATGAATATTGATTGGGAACATCCTCTCTAGGAAACACTTTTGCTTTATCTATCAAAATTTAAAATTGCATCTTCCTTGACTCAGTAATTACATTCCTACTCTCACTGATGCCAAGTGATGAATGTATATTATATTCACTAGTTCCAAAAGATTACAAACAACCCAAATTCCATCAACAGAAGACTACAATAAATTATGATACAACCAATGTAGAATTTAATGCATTTGTAAAAATATACATCTCTATTTGAAGTATTGGGGAAAGACCTACAAACTCTACTGCTAAAAAGTGAAAGCAAGACAGTGTGTATATAGTATGCTTGTGAAGTATGAGTAAATATGGCCATATATAGGAAAGACATTACAGGTAGCTTCTATGCTTGCCTTCAGGAAACAAAGATGATTTCCCTAAAACACAGAGAAATGATGAAACTTTATTTTAACTGTCGAATCTTTTATGCTTTTAAAATGTGTGTCATGTACAAAAATTCAAGAACAATAACACTATGGTAAGTTATCTTTAAAAGGGAGTTTTGAATAAGTTTAAAAGGGATATTGAGGGAGAAAAAGAGAGAGCACTGGGCCCATACTAAATGGAATAGAATTCTGATTATAAATCTAAAACATTAAGACATTCATGAATATATTGGTTTAGTATAAGTTCTTGCTTGTCACTATAGCAATAATTATAAATTTGACTTCAAAAATACTTTCATTTAGGAGAAATTTCTATTTAATTATCAGAAAAGCTTTTTAATTTGAAGTTGATTCTTTGCATAGTAAAAACTACTTTTAAAAATCAAGAATGGCATTTCAAAGTAATTTTTTTGTTTTAAGTTCAGGGTTTATTTTCCTATTATCCATGACTTTAAAAAAGTCAGTCAATTCAGGATATTATTTGAGAATGCTGAAAGTGTAGAGAATAATTATACTAAAAACTAAAAATGAGTCTTTGACACAAACCTTGAGAGCAGAAATCATTTATTCCTCCTCTAATAGAATTGATGGTAATTCGGCATACTTGAAGCAAGAATTTCTTCCTGGATAATCTCACATAGGCACATGTTCTCTTTCAAACCTTGTTACACATAAGTATTTTTAGGTCTCTGAAGCTTTTTTCGGTTGCTCTTTCTTTCCTGCCAAAGATTTTTTTTCTTTGATATCAGCGCTGTCCCTTCTATCAACTTTATCATGACTTCTTGAAACTTGAACATTTCTGAAAAACTGAACAAAACATCCAAAGCTGCAGTACCAACAAGTTGAAGAATATTAGAGAAAATAAAATGCCCAAAACTCACAGAGAAGGCAGGAAGGAAAGCTGGCATCACCATCTCTCCAAATGGCCTTTTCTACGACAGAAGCCCACACTGTCTCCCAAAGATCCAGGACAAACCACTGACTCCCGACCCCAAATGCTTTTCTCTTTTCACAACCAAGTTTACTTAGAATTTTTCTCTCTGCCATTTAGCAAACATTAGTCAAGGGTCTATGTGTCAGAGACCGTCTGCTTAGCATTAAAGATGGGAAACTAAATAAGTCCCGGCCTCAACCCACCAGGAACTCAGAGTCCAACAGGGAAGACAAACACATACGCACATCATTATAATAAAGTGCGATTTGGGCTGTAACACAAGTGTGCTCAAGGTGAAGGGCACTGTCAATGAGGAGGTGATTGATTCTGGAAGGAGAGGAGGAGGTGCTCACAGAGGAGTGGTGATGTGTGAATAGGTTTTAAAAAATGAGCAGAAATCTGTTAGGTGCTCAGTGCAGAAAAGCATTCCTGGCAGCAAGCAGGGAGCCGTGAGCCTGCCTGGCGTGTTCAGGGAAATACCAAGTAGGGATACATTGATGAAAAATAAACATGAGGGGCGGAGGTTCAATCGCAGCGATGGGAGTAGTAAGGTGGTTGACTCCCCATGGGGTCTACCATCGTACTTTCTCCTCGCTTACCTATAAAGTTGTGTTACAGCACCAGAAGAATTTTACAGGACTCGGAGGAATTCACGTATTACATTGATAGGTAGCTTGTAGGCTGTAAATTAATATACAAACACTCTTTACAGCATTGTTTGCAGTGGCAAAACAACCTAGTCGTTTACCATTTGGGGTCTGATTTACAAAAATCATGATAGCTCTGTAAAATGTAATAGTATAAAATTATTTTTTAAAATAAGGTAAACATACATGTATTAAAATGGATCTTGCTCCAGGGTATAATATTCAGGGGAAAAAAAACCCCCAAAAAACAAGGGGCTGATCATGTGTACACTACCTTTTGTGGGGATTGTTCAATATTATATACACATTACTAGGTTATGCACTATTAAGTACAAAATGGTTATGAGTTTTTACAAAACAGCTCAGGAACTGATTCTCTTCCCACCTCCCCTTTCTTTCATCTGTGAAAATGAACAAGATAATACTAACTGGGACAGTAAGAGGATGAAAGGTAGAGCAGTTAAGAATAAGAATTCATACTCAATTATAGGTTTTCCCACAGAAGTTAAATTAAATGTGGTCAACAGAAGCACAGCATATAATACTTCAGTTAGTTTTTCACCAGCACACCATTCTTTGATCAATGAATTAAATCTTATTTTTATTTCTTCTGGGCATACAATTGTCATGATGTTGGAGCGAGAGGCAGAGGCATGGGGGCTGTCAAGCTGGAAGATTGTCCCCTGAAACACGGAGACTCTGTCTTCCACGTATAAGGGTCTGAGATCAGGGCAGCAAGTAGGTCTATTTAACAACAGCCTGATGCCAAAGGAGGATAAAATAAACAGTGTGCATGTTTTCATAGATGCTGCAAGGTGCTGCTGTACCATAGATATGACTGTGTTACAGTACTTTCTGTCTTGGCTATTTATCGCCATTTTGAATTTTGTGCTAGCCAAACATCCTAATATCTGTTATCTTTCATGTACCAAAAAGGTTGAGCCCACTCTTAAAACCATCATTCTAGCCCTCAACACTAACACTTTCAGATATTTAGCCTATCTTAAGTTAATTATAAATATATCTGTAAGTATTCATGGAAATACAGTAATACCTTGGTTTGCGAGCATAATTCATTCTGGAAACAAACTACTCGTATTGCAAGACATCGCTCATGTACCACGTTAAAATGTATTAGAAATGTTTGCTCATCTTGCGGAACACTCACAAACCAAGTTACTCGCAATCCAAGGTTTTGCTGTAATCTGAATTTAAAGGAGGAAAAAAAATGAGTTATGGGTGTAAGAGCAAGACCTGACCACATAATACATAGGAGTAATTTATTATAAGTGTAATGCTTCAAGTTCAATGTGCAGAGCTCTTTATTCTGCTTGGAAAGAACCAAGGAAAGAAATATCCTGTGTTCATCCTACTGTACTCCATTTCATAAAGCGCTGTTGTAAATGCTATCAAGAGTTACCAGTCAAAATGACCTGGCAGGTTCCACCTATATGCCTTGGAGGTTGGAGAGCCCGGCTTTGTAGACAGGCAGGGAAGGGGCAGTGAGTGAGGACATTGCTTCTGTCTTGACCTGACAAGGCTCTTCTGGGGGTTGTCAGGATGCCAGCTGTGTCTGTTGGATCTTCAGCACGAAGCTGTGAGTAAAACTTATCATTCTATAGAAATCCTAGGTGCTAACGGCCTCACTAGTTTTTATTAGTATCTTTCATCCATTCCCAGGTTTCCGGGAACATGTGGAATTTTTCCTGCTTTGACTCCTTAAAACATCAGTTCTTGCCCCAGTGGACTATACACCACTCATTTGTCTTTCTGTGACTTCCTCCTTCTAATGGATTTCTCATTATAGACCTCAGTTCACTCTCCGAACCAATTTCTGTTTGTCACCTTAGCTTGAAGATCCAACTGGCTGCCTGCCTGAGCTCCAGGTCTTGTCTTTTGTGAGGTTAAGTGTGATCTAACCTAGGAAAGGTTAGGGTTTTTGTCGGCATGTCCCTAAGGCCACACACACTTGAGTTTTCTCTTGTAGACAATCCTTTTGTGCTTGTTCAGCATTGTAGACCATATAAGGACATGAAAGACCCTTATACCTTGAGTTTCTACTTTGCTCTTTAATTTTTAAACTGGTCTGATCATCCTTATACCTCACCTCAAACTTCTCATAAAGGCAAGCTTCAAACACAAAAGGGGGTTCTAAGTGATTGCCTTTGGCTGGGTTCCCTGGAGAGAAGCCTTTGAGACGAAGATTGGCTGGTAGTGTGCTTATCATGCAATGCTTTGGGGATCAACACCTGTGAAACGGAGAGGACGGAAGCAGGATTGGGCAGAAGGAAGAGTTAGGCTATGATGCTGTCCCGGTGAAGGCTCGGCTCAGTCAACCCCGTGCTGAACTCTGTAACTAGGAGGGTCCCTCAGAGTTGTACTAAGTTGGGACGAGTGAGCTCTCTATGACGCTTGTGCACTGGTCAGCCGCTGAGTGAGAGTGGCCCGTCTACAAAGAGATGAGGGGGGACCTCTTTTGGCGTCTTGGGCCTTGGCTCCCTGGCATAGTGGCTTTGCTCACCATTTCAGCTTTGCCATCCCCGGGTCCTTTTCCTTTCTTGGGACCAGAGAACAGCTTCATGCCAAAAGGGCAATGAGGTTGTAGGCTCTGTGGATCAGCTAAGTTAAACTCTGGAGCGTAAACTACCTCCTTCACTGAAGGAACAGTTCTTCCAATCACTGAAAATGGATTACTTCTCTCACTGCATTTGGGGGTTAGATAGAGCAAGGAGGGCAGGTAAAGTTCACTTACGGATTTTTAATGTTCTCAATACACAGCTTATACTTCGATACCTACAATTTTGGGACTCTGAATTGCAAACATTCCATGAGTAAAGCAGAAGTTAGTGACAATCTAGAAACTTTAAAAAAGAACTTATAGAGGGATGGTTAACCAAGGTGAGAGAATTCCCCGCAAACCCAGGCAAAGGAAAGCCTCCAGGAACGTATCCTTCCTTTTGAAAGGTCATCTGCTGCTCTCTGTTACTGTTTATCCTCAAATTTACTAACGTAGGCTTCAACCTTTCAGCAGTGCAATCATCTAGAAAAGTGACGTGGCCACAGCTGTCACAAAGCCCATACACGACTCGGAAGGGGATAGAAATGTGGCTCTATTGGGTTCCGCAGGGTGTCAATTCAGAATTTAGAGATTCACTACCATTATTAGGATGTAACTGCAAAGCCAGGAGACAGAGTTGCCCGTATTAAAATGTAATAGATGGGAGGTGCTTTGTGTAACATGAGCAAGAGCATTGTGCTATTAGAGCGAGTGCGAACATTGATGACATGATGATAATTTTACGTCGTCAAAAAAAAAATACACTACTTTCAGCTGTGCTTTTTAACAAATAAAGGAAACAGAGTATTTCGGAAAAGTCCCTATTTGGAGGGGTTAAAATAAAATAAAATTTAAAACAAGAGACAACCCTTAAAGGACAACGGGAAAACTGGATTCGGGGGTGGTTGGGAGGGGGTTGGGGAGACCTCCCAGGGAAGTAAAGTGTTCCTGGGCGTGAACTGAAATGTGTGTGAGTTGCTAGATAGACAAAGGCCTAGCGCTCCCAAAGGAGTTTCCCTTCCAAGCCAGAAAAGGTGTGGAGTCCAGTCCTACTGCAGGTGAGATGAAAGGCAGCTCACAGGTGACTAGCTGGCCTTTGAGCTCTATTCACAAATGCTCTGTTTCCAGTACAGAGGAGCATCAGCACAGCCCCTGAGCTGACCAGGTGCTGACAAATGAGACGAGAAACATGGATGGTGATATACTTTCTGAACAGGAATCGGCAGCCACATTTGGAGCATGAAGCAGGTTTCTCGAACTACCTGAAGTTTTGGTTGGAAAGGGTGTGATCAGGGATGAGAAGTAGCCCCCACCTATTGGGTCATTCGGAAAAGTCATGATGTATTTTTTCTATGTATTCTATGCTAAAATGCGTCGTGACTTTTCCGAAGACCCAATAGAAATGCCGCTCTTTATGCCCAAATTTCCTTTTCGTTCAGATGCTCCGCCAAGGTCGCTTGGGTCATTGCTTGACCCAGGAAAGGCCCCCTTCCTACTTCAAGCAAGGAGAATGGCCCTGTGAAATTAGGGCTCCAGTGATTCTACAAAGGTACTATTTGAAATACCTTTAACCTGCACTGATCTTCCAGTGCTAGGAAATGCCTCTCCAGAGGGCAAGTCTACACTGGCGACTGTGTGCTGTAAAGGTGGGGAATCTTCTGTTGGGCTATAAATGGTATTAGGTGCAGCAACAGAAAATGAATGACAATGGCCACATGTGGCAATATAGATGAATCCCTCAGACATAGCTCTGATGAAAAAAGCCAGATGCTTACATGTAGTTAACAAAATTAGTTTATGGGATTAGAAGTCAGGATAATGGCTATTTGAGAAAAGGGGGTGTGAGGAAGCTTACTTGAGTGCTATCTCGTGACCCGAGTAGTGGTTCAATGGGTGTGTTCACTTCGTGCTAATTCATCAAGGTGTACACTGATGAAGCTTCGATAAAAGTTTAACAATGACCAAAAAAAAAAAAGTGTGGACCAACGTGCCCAGCTAGAAAGTGATAGAAGTGGGGTTGGAATTAGGTCTGCAGGACCTGAGCATCCTCAATGTGCTTACGGGGCCTTTGCGTCTTGGTGGACAGTGAGCTCCAATATTGGAACCTCAGGCTGCAAAAGTGTTGGAAGCTCTTAGCTTCTCAGGCTCTTCTCCACTGCTTCAGGTGTACTTGTCTCCAGGGGAAAGGAAGGTATCGATCTGAAGACACATGTCCCTAAGCCTCCGCTCAGTTCAGGATTGTCTCTTTATGACTTCTCTGAGAAAGAGCTGACTTGGCCGCTATCGGTTTTCTAACTTCCAACAGATTATTTTGTCAATATTTTATCCAGTTGAAAGGCATCTGTCTGCAACACTGCATTCTGCCATCACAAGAAGTGGGGGGGAAACTTGCTTAATTTGTTTCACCTTCTTACCCAGAGTTATCTCATCATTTGTTTTATAAATTATTCAGCAAATATTAATTAGACACCCACTGTATTGCAGGCACCATCCTAGGATAGATGCAATGGTGAATAAAACCAAAAGACACAACTCTTATGGCATTTGCATCGATCAAATTAAAATAATAATTACATCTCCTTCACTGAGATTAAACTCATTAATGAGTGTAGCACACACAACACAATGCTTGGGACATAGCAAGTGTGAAATATATTTTAGGCATTATTTGTACCTTACACACCTTAAACATCCTCATCAGTGTTCCCAGTTCGAGAAGAAAAAATTGGGCTCCATTTTAATCATCTTCTGTACATTAGTACAAAATAGAAAAGGGGAGATATTTTTAATCTGGCAGCATTTGGAATCCATAAATGATCAAAGCAATATGACACGTCTCAATTCTACTCGTAACAAATGGTCCAGCTAAAAGACCTATAAAGACCCCTTTTCCTACGTCCCCTCAGCTCCGCAGAAAATGTGGAAGGCTGAACGAGGTCTCTGGTTTCATTGGGTACAGGGCTATTCAATGAAGACAAATTAAGAAAATGAATGGGGTCACTCCTCTGGCCCCTCCAACTGTAAATTATAAACACTCTGCTCTGAGGGAGCAATGCTCTGGTTTGCTTTTATTAGACCTCAGCTTTCACTCCTTTATCACCTCAGCCTCCACTGCCTGCGCCTTCTTAGCAGCCAGCCTGACCCCCAGGGCACTTTTGTTTTTTGCTAGAAAATAACTTGGCCAAGCTGAAGTCTGTGGCCACGTGAACTCCAGGACTATCTCAGCCAGAATTCAAAAGGGCTTTCCTCACCTGCATGTGTGGCCTGCTGTTACATGAGAAAGCAGTCCAGGGCTTCCCCTCTCCCAGCAGCTGCAGTGTGTCCCCAAGAGTAAACATGTCAGAACAGAGGTTTTGCAGGCTAAAAATACATGACCATGTTTTCAAAATAGCAGTCACCAAGCATTCCACGGCAGCCTGTGTTGTCTATCCGATTCTCCTAGGAACAAAGCATTCAACTCTTGTAATTCTCCTCTTGCCTCTTGTTCACACACAAAAATCAAATTCCTTGAATCAAATGTCTGAGCTCTGAAATACACTATTAGCATAATAATGCCAAAGGGGCACCTTGAGAGGTTACCTACCAGACATTAGCAAGCAGTTTTCCAAAATTTTATCTTACAAATACTCTAGACAGAATACCAAATTAGCATTCAGTTCTCCTACATTTCTAAATGGTCTCCTTTCAACCAACATTGATTACTCACCACACCGTGGAGCAAAAAAGACATAATTATAGACTGCTGCTTCTCCAGAGAAAGATTCTCATAAAAAAAAACCAAAAAAAAAAACCCACTGAAAAAGCTCACATTCTTTCAGACCATAGAACAAAATCTGAGAAAATTCTCCACTGCCATTACAAGTGACGCATTGTTGTGCTAAAAATATCGATTTGGGAAGGATGAATGTTACCACTCATGATCGGATTCAAGAGGCAACAGAATGGACCATGGTCAAGACGTGCAACACTCTGAGAGCAGACAGAGTTCAAGTGTAGATCTGAGGGTCTGGGAGGTTAACTGAGGCGAGCAGTTAGAGAAGGCCAGTGAGGTCCAATCCTTCTGTAAGTTCCCTGACAGCAAGGACTGTGCCCTGACCATGCTGTGTCCCTGACATCAGTACAATGCTTCGCTCAGGGCCCCGAATGTACAGTTGCTGCATGAAGAAAGAATGAATGATGGCAAGTACCAGTGCCTGGGAGATAAGTGAATTATAGCATCTACAGTAAAGTTTCTCAACAGGGCACTATAAAGAAACAGCACACTATTGTTTTCATTTACATTAGACACAATGCTCTCTGAATACTATAACACCATGACACTTCTGACACCTGATGTGTGGTTTTTTCCTACACATCAAACAATTCTATGACACCAGCTGGGTGTCCTACAATTGAACTCAACTGTGACACTATCTACCTGGAGATAGCATCAGATCCCATGGGTTAAGGTCTCAGTCCGACAAGACTCCCCCTCCCCCAATTTAGATGTCAATCTCAAGTCCAGGTTGTCACTTGTGCTTCTGACCAACTGGCTATAGATCAGAGGCTCCCTCAATTCCCTCCTCAGGTTTGAGTACTTTGCTAGGACAGCTCACAGAACTCAGGAAAGCGAATTAATTACTAATAGATTATTGGTTTATTATAAGAGGAAGTAACTAGGGACAGTCAGATGGAAGAGATGCATAGGGCCAGGTATGTGGGAAGGGAGGTGGAGCTTCCATGTTCTCTGGGGTGACACTCTTCCAGCACCTCCAAATGTGCACTAAAGGAAGTTCCCTGAACCCTGTCCTTTTGGGATTTTATGGAGTCTTCATTACATAGGCATAATTGAGTAAATCATTGGTCCTTGGTGATTGAATTCAATCTCCAGCCCCTTTCCCCACCCCAAAGGTCAGACGTGCAGCTGAAAGTTTTAGCCTTCTAATCACTTGGTAGGTTCCACTGGCAACCAGCCCCCATCCTTAGGTTACCTAGGGGATTTCCAAAAGTCACCTCATTAACATAAAAAACACACTTTGATTTTGGAAATTCCAAGAGCTCTATGCCAAGAACTTAAACAACAAATATGAATTTCTTATTATAAATCACAGTCTCACAGGTACTATTGACATTTTAGATGGATAATTCTTTCTTATAGAGGACTCTCCTGTGCATTGTGGGATATTTAGTAGCATTCCACGCCTGTACCCACCCACCCCCATTTATGACAACCAAAAGTGTCTTCAAATATTGCATCCCTGTGTCCCTTAGGGGGTGAAATCACCTTCAGTTGAGAACCACTGATCTAAAGGAACAGAGTAGGGAATTTAGGGAGATCCTCAGAATCTAAGAGCTCTGACAGAAGGATTCCAGGCAGGGTGGCTGACATTTAGGGACAAATTCTAGTCTCCAGAAAAGACTTGAGAAATATACCCACCAGTATCCCGTTAGCTGCAAGTAAATCAACCTAAAGTGGCTTAAGTGATGAGAGACAATCTATCAGAACAGTACCTAAAAAATCCAGAGCTATGCTAGCTTCAGATACGGTAGGAGCTGGGAGCACAAACAATACTGTCAAAACCCAGTTTTACTCCATCACTGGACTCTGATTTCCTGCATGGTGGCAAAGTGCCCACAATGCTAGGTCTACATCCTACCATCTCAATAACCAACCCTGACAGGGAGAGAGCATCTCTTCCTCAATAGTTCTAGAGAAAACCAACAAACATTCTCACAATCGAGTCTCTTTAGACCAACTTGGGTCATGTGTCCATCTCTGACCAATCAGAGTTAGGGAACTGATCAGTTGTGGAACACACCAAGTGCTCAGGTCCGAGTCACATGCCCAGTCCTGGCTCTGGGAGTGACGAATAGGCCAGTTCCACCCCAAATGTCTGAATGACACTGGGGAGTAGAATGGTTCACTGAAGAAACTTGACATGATCACACCAGAAAAGGGCAGTGGTAAGTGCTGAGCAGGTAAACCAGGGTAAGCTAGCAGTCCCCTCCTGCAAAAACTAAGATACTGACCCACATATCAAAACAAGGGCTGCTGCACTTGCATAAATACAGCGAGAACCCAGTGCTGGCCTCAACGCACAAGCTGTTCAGGTGGGATACTATTTTTAACTATTTTCTCTGAAACTTTCTTTCCCAGATCTGTGAGTACTTATTAAACATGAAGAGGTTTATGCATTCAAATAACAACATTTAATCTTTCCCTCTGCCTGGCTCTATTTGCATTCCTTTGCTTTCATTCTGCCCTTTCTGAAGATCCCCTTGGGTAAACTCAAACTTGGAACAGCTCCTCCCAGCTTGATTACAGACAGTTTCTGTTTTCTGCTGCTCTTAGACACTGACATACGGATCACAGAGTGGGGTCTGCCAAGTCCAGGTTGAGGAAAAGGAAGGGAGGCTTGTCACATCTTGGACTGGTGGTGGTGGGAGGAAGAGGTTTCTTCCTGATTTAGCTAGTGAGTAACGTCTGCCCAGAAACAGAATGATGACCCCCTAATAATGTTCATAAATTGTGGTCTCCTTGATACTCCCATGCTATTTCTACTTATTTAAATGCTAATTCCTTTTACGAATCCTATGAAGCTCTCCTCTACAGACGCTATCTTGTCACATCAGTCTCAGATGACGTTATATGGGCTATGAGGAGACCGGCCACACATCTCTTATAAACTTGCAGCCTTTCAATCTCATTGTGTCTGGTCTGTTCTCATAAGCTGAAGGCTGTTCTTCACAAAGAGTAGCTGTTCCTGGAGGACAGCAACTTTTGTTTGTTTCTGGCAACTGCTGTCTGTAGAGGGACAAGCTTTGATGTGACTGAAGTCTGGATCATAGTCTGCTGATCAAAAGGGGTTTTGCCTGCTCTGGAGGCTGGGCTCCTGGATCCCCAGTGTCCAGATCTCATCTGTGATAAGACCTGAAAGAGATGAAGTGCATGAATTCTTAAATGATATAAACACAGTTATTAATTTACGAGTTTAAGAATATTCAGTGGATTCAAATACCAGTCCAGGCAGCTCCCTCATTAGAGGCCTGAAAACAACTCTGACCTTTGGTTGTGGCCGTTTTCTGGTTTGGGCGCTCTTGTATTTTGCAAGCCTGCCGACCCTCTTTAGCATATCAAATAAAGCCTTGTCCTGCTCTACTCTGCACTGAGGCATGGCCCGGCAGGTCTGTGGACTCACACAAACCTCGTTTTGATTCTTTGTTCTGCCTCCCACAAGTTTGTGACCTGAGGCTTGTTTCATCTCTTTTCTCTCCTATGAAATGTGGGCACACCTGTGTGAAAGGATTGTGCTGAGCTTTACCTATGAGGCACGTGTAAACGTTTGCCACAGTCTAGAAGCTCTACCCACGGTGGCTGCTGTACTGTGTCAGGGTCTTAGTTTACTATTTGAAAATAATGACTTCCACCTCTGCAAGTGTATGACATGTTCTTTCAGTGTTATCTTTACAGAGGCTTTGCCCCTCCTGCTTTGTCTGTTAACCCAGGAATGACTGGGGTTTCTCTGTGTGGTCTGCAGCCAGTTCTGGCAGCACACTTGCACATGCCTAGAATGGCTCCTGACATTGGGCAGCGTGCTGTTGCTCCCGGAGCAACACCAAAACACGGCTCACAAGAAGAGCATGCTAGAGACATGACAGTTTAATCATCCCCTGCCTGATATGGCGTTGGCTATATAACTGTGTAATGTGATGTTTACAATCCAGGTATACACACACATACATCTTAGGAGCAGAACTGATGCTTTTTTAAGTAAGGGCTGCCTCCTCCAGGAATTGAGCTCTGTTTGATACAGAGCATCCCTCACTACTGACTAAAACATATTTGCCAAGACCTCTTCATCCCATTTCCTTTGTCTTCTCTCTTCATTACTCCCCAGATCACTTTTTAAAGAGAACTCCATCATTTGCCCACCCGAAGTAAATATTGTAGAATCAGCTCATGAACACATCTCTGGTAAAAGAGACCTAGATAAAGTTATGTTTCCTTAGAGGCTATTTTCATATTTTCTGTATGCATTCTCAAAATTCTTAGCATCTGATATGTGGATTGTTTTCCTGGTGGTCAACCTCATCTTTCATGTGTATATTTAGCTCTAAACTCACCCCTCAGGGGTTTATCCTCTGTCCTATATCTCCCCTTAGGCGATTTCTAAACAACCCATTGATTTAACAAACATATATTGAACACATCCTAGCTATAAGACTCTAAGTCCAAATGAACCATTGCTGGAACACAACATAGGATACAATGGCTGATATAGTAAATGCGTGAGTATAAGCCATGGAAGCTTAAAAACAGCTCATCTAATCAGAAACTAAGCTTTGTGTTCCCCTTGTCTCTGCTCTGATGCTAATGTGTACATGGCTAGATAAATGCAGGGGTGGGGGAGATGTGATCTGAGAGGCCATGCTGCAGACAGACATGGTCATACAGGCACAGGACTCCACTGGTGGCCATAGAACTGGCTAATAAAACAGGAGTGCACATTCTCAGGGATTCAGCTGCTAAACAAATCAGAAAGGACCATCACACGAGGGTCAAAGGGTTGATTACATATTTCTTTGCTCATCTAGATCTCAGTTTCAAGGTTGTCACAAATGATTCTTCATATGTGAAAGGGATTTATAACTATTGTATTCATGATCATTACTGGGTGATTCTCTGACAGGAGCTGAGAAAAAGGCTGAGTTGCGAAAATAACCTTACTTTTCCCTTTGCCAACCATTCCCTTTCTACTCTTTGATTTCACACCATGATGGTCTTTGAGGTAGTAATGGTTATACGTGTTATAGCTGTTGTTTTATTTCTTAAGAAATAAGGGTATTTCTGCTTTCATGCTTTGAAATAACTCTTTGCTGTGTGTTTAATAAGCACTAAATTAAATTGATAGAGAGATTAAGATAAGAAACATCCTTTGGAAATTACGTGTTTAGGGATCCTTAGGTAAAGCTAAGAGTATAAGAAACCCTGAGGCTAATTCACATAAAGACATGATTCTTCAATTGACCACAACTGAACCTCTACCAGGACTGTTTTTATAAGCAGTATAAATCTCAGATAATGTAATTAAGGACGCAAAGCTCTTTGTCAGTATGCTTCTTGGAAGCCTGTAAGCTTCTCGTTCTAACCAGAACTTGAAAAGCAAGTTCCAACAGGATTTATAGAAAGCAAGACAACATCCTCTGTACCAACAAAGCCTGTCTCTTTTACATCCAGTCCATAATGAAAATAAATGTAACTTCACTCTATTCACCTACTATTCACTCCACTCTATCTACTTCTGTTCAAATCCAGTACACTCTATGTGCCACTCATCAACATCAAACATTGTTACACTGTCAACTAAAGTCTAAAAGGTGAGTTTTGAACGTGTCAGTGTACCATCAAAAATCTTCAGTGACTCCTTCATTTTATTTGGGTTCTCACAGAAACAAATTATTTTTTTGGCTTGGGTCCTTTGAGGCAAGGACCTGAGTTTAGAAAGTTTATTTAGGACATGAAGAAAACACCAGCAGGGCAGTAGGGAAGTAATAGGGGGAAGGGAAGGAAGCCAATAAAAGCATTATAGAACCAGCTACTACAATAGGCAACCAGAGCTTACGCCTATGGAGAAACTCTGGGAAATGGCATGAAATTCATACCACTGAATTTTCCCACTCTAAAGGCTATGGGTTGAACTATGTCCCTCAAAAAGATACACTGAAGTCTTAAACCCTAGAACCTCAGATTGTGACATTATTTGGAAATATGGTCATTGCATATATAATTCGTTAACTAAAAATGAGTTTATACTGGAGGAGGATGGGCCCTCAATTCAATATGAATGGTGTCATTTTAAGACAATGATGGGAAGATATGAAGAAAGAATGCCATGTGAAGATAGAGACAGAGATTGGAGTTATACTGCTGGAGCCAAAGAACACCAAGGATTGATTGATGGCAACCCGCAGAAGTTGGAAGGGGAAAGGAAGGATGCTACGCAGGGTCTCAGAGGGAGCATAACCCTGCTACCAACTTGATTTTGGACTTCTAGTCTTAAGAAATGTAAAAGAATCAAATTCTCCTGTTTTCAGGCCCCCAGTTTGTAGTACTTTGCTATGGAAGTCCTAGAAAACTAATACACTAAGTGAGGGACCTGGGGTATTTGTACACTACTATTAGTCATTGTTTGAGGGCTGCAAGTTAAGTCCACAGTGCTTCTTAACTTGCTTGCACAGGGAAAGCAACCTTTCAAAGTTCCAGAAAAGTCCTTAGGCATGGAGATACAGATTTCGGCAGTTGGAAGTCCACTGAGCATACTGAAAGGATCTAAGAGATAAGGGCAGGATTCTCCTCCCTCATTGCCTTGAGATAAAGCCCAACTCTCTAGGCAGGTGGCAGGAGAAGATTACAGAAAGAGAGGCAGCAAGAGAAGAACTCAGCAAACTCTTGCTGGTTTGAAGATTGAGAGGACAAAGGCCTCTAGGTGAGTGGCTCTTAACTTTCTTTCCTCCAGGCAGGAAACAGGTTCTGCCAACGACCTGAGTGAGCTTGGAATTGGATTCTTCACCCAACCATCCAGATAAGTGCCAGCTAGCCAACACCTTGACTTTGGCCTTCTGAAGCCTATTAAGTCCACTAAATTTTGGTGTGGTTTGTAATGAATCATAGATAACTGAAATAGGCCTTTTATGACCTTTGTTTAAAGGTGAGATGTTTCCGCAGATTAGGCAAGTTGTACACATCATCTCTAACCTCATAATAACCTTGAAACGTGAGTCCTGAAAAAAGAAGAAAAGTGAGTCCTGTATAATGATCTCCATTTTACAGATAAGGAAACTGAGTTTCACAGAGGTTGAGCAATCCATATATATTTACCACCAATGTCCCTGTTATTTCTTTTCCTGCCTCTTACTGACAAAACAATACTCAAACCTCTGCTTTTATAACATCAATTCCCAAGTTGTGCCATGTAAAGAAATTCTGGTAAAACCACTGACCGATCAGTGTCTTGCCCCCTTGGAAAGGAAAGTATCACTGCTATGAGGCTTGGATAGGCATATGCCCAAAAGCATCCTGACCGCTCCCCAGGAAAGCAGTTGGAAGCAGATGTCCTATAGGGAAGCAAGGGTGTACCTACTGCTCACCATATGTCACCTGATGACAGATCAGCATTTGTCTAAGAGGTAAGCACTCCAAGTGTTGCCACCTGGGAGCATATGGCCATTGGGATAAAAGAAAAGGCCCAGTAACATGTCAGGTGTTAAATACCAGTTGCCAAAAATATATATTGTTTATGACAGCTTTTAATCTCTAGAGGAAGGTGAACAGGCATCTTTCCCCCTCGGCAACTGGTAGAACTGCTCAGCGACACTCAACAAGCTGCAACAATTACATACAGGCTAAATGGTCAGCCCTGCACGACTGGGGTTGTTCCACGCTTTTAAAAATATGGCCCCAAATTACAATCTAGGCAATTAAATATTATCATCCAGACAACCTAATAGAAAAGTTGGCAAAAGATTAGAACAGACACTTCACAAAAGCAGGTATTCAAGTGGTCACTAGAGATGAAAATGTGCTCAACTTCCTTAGACATCAGGGTGTTGCAAGTGAAAATTCCAGTGAGATAGCACTGACAATCCACCAAAACAGCTAAGATGAGAAAGACAAATAATGTCAGTTGTTGACAAAGATGGAGACTCAGTGGAATTTCAAATCCTGCTGCTGGAAGGAGTACTGGTACTTTAGCAAAATTTTGAGCAGCTAAAGTTGAATGTACTTTTACTATATGACCTAATCACTGTCGTGTATACCCAGCATTGTGTATATGATTACCGAAAGATATGTGAAAGAGTGTTCATATACACATCGGTTTTAATGTGGTGATTGAAAATGAACACTCCATGTATGAGACCCAATCAATAGCTTCCAGGTAGCTGTTACACTGTAACATATTCTCTGTAGTATAGTGTACTGAGAGCTCCAGAATCAGGCAGATAGGGATTAGAACCCTGGCTCTACCATTTAATTAGCTAATGCTCTGGACAAATCATTTAAGGATAAGTTTGCCTGTCTTTAAAATGGAGGCCATAGCAATACCTATTTCATAAGATTATAATAAGAACTCTTTATGTTAATGCAAATATATCAACTAGAACAGTGCCTAGCACATAGGAAATGTTCCATATATGTAGATGGCTATTGAGCTATCTCTCTGTTCAGATTTATACATCTATATGCTCAGGTATGCTTCAGGTATATTCAGGTGGGTTAAGCTAGAAGTGAACTTCACATGAGCACTTCGGTCAATGGACACATAAGCAAGTCTATTAATTGATAGATGCTGACGTTGATAAGTGACAAGAATAAATTTCTAAGGATGTATACATTTCTGAGCATGTATCTTTATAAATGTTTTAAATTAAACCTGAAATGTTGATAATGTGCTTCATTAAACATGCTATTTTGAACTGAATATAGTACATAAAATATTTATATTAATTGTATACATATATGAATATTTGCTTAATCAAGTTTTCATTTACTTTCAGCTTTACTAATTTAATCAAAGGTTTACAAGTTTGAAGGCATGTAAAAATGTATGATAATCTTAAGGTCTTAGTGGAGAGATGGACTTAATCACAGAAATAATATAAAAGTCTGTGGCTGAAAAGATAAATAGACAGAATTAAAAAAATAGAAGAAAAATTTGAAGAATAAAAGAGAAATACAATTGCATAAACACAACAGAAACACTAAAGATTGATGGCTAACAACCTACAGTAACGTAGAAAACATAACATGTTGGGTTTTGGTTTCTTTTGCTTGTTTCAACTATAAATTCTGCATATGTCTCATTCCCTCTGATAAAACATGCCTTTAATAGTCATCTTCTAGGTCTTGAGCCTTTCTAGTGACCATCAACAGTGACAGGGACAGTGACAGGATAGAATGCTTTTGTACCTTCCAAGATAATGTTAATATTTTGGTCTCTCAGGAATTCCAGCATTGGAGAAAGAAAGTCCCTGGATGACAGCTATGCAGCAAGCTCAAAAACAAGTCCTGGATTAGCACAGACTTCCCCAGAGAAAACGGAGTTGAGAGGTTGCTGATGTGCTGGGCTGTGTAGAGAGAGCTTTGCATCAAGATCAGAAACTGGGATGGGGGTCAGGGGTGGAGAAGCACAGAATTAATGATGGGAAAAGATTAAACTAAGCAACAGAAAATACAGTGAAATTATTAAAACTCCAGAGAAAAATACCTGAGGGTAGAAGAAAAGAAATGTAATCATATTGTACAATTTGGCTCAGCTGGGAGTAATATTTACATAAATATAATAATGGAAACACAATATTGATTTAACACAATATTATGATAAGACTATAGTGTATTAGGAGAGTTTACAAGGGAGGGAGAAAGTATGAGAAGAACAAAGAGAGAGCATGTTTGTGCCGTAGTCTGGGTTAGGGAAAGTGAGTAAAAAAAGTAAATTATTTCTTAGTAGAAAATCAAAAGGTAGTAGTATGATTATATGAGATATGAAGGTAAATATCTAAAGTAAATCGAAGAGTTGATAGTGGCTAGGTTTAGAATGAGAATGGGAGGATTTGAGGGTATCTCTTTTTCATTACATTTGCAATATAATTTTATTTCAAAACTATATACCTATATTACCTGATTAAAAAAAATACTAAATTAAAAAGGGGTTAATCTAGATTTCCAGTCAAGAAGGAGGAGTAGGTAAATGTTGTGCTTCCCTCCTCTCACAATCACATCAAAATTATAACTAAAGTACAGAAGAACCATTACTGAGAGTCACCGGAAGTCTAGCTGAACAGAAGTTTTACAACTAAGGGCATACAGAAGTAGCCACCCCGAGACTGGTAAAAGGGTTAGGGATATGGAATGGGGCTGGCCCCACACCTGCATGTGGCAGTTAAAAATCAGGAGGCATATCTCAGCTGTGGAGGTTCCCCCTGAGGAGCGAGGTTCCCAACCCCACACCAGGCTTCCCAGACCAGGGTTCCAGTGCTGGGAATAGAAGCTTGCACAACTTCTGGCTATGAAAACCAGCAGAGACTGTGGCTGAGACAAAGGGCAGCTGCAGTCCCAGGCATTCCTTTTAAAGGGCCACACACGGACTGACTCACTAATGGACTCACTCACTCTGAGTTTCAGTGCTGGGGCAGCAGCTTGAAAAGTGTCAGGGACCTACGGGGAGGAACTGAATTATCTGGCTTCAGGATGAGTGCTGGAGGGGAAGCTTTCTCCCAGACAGAAGTGCTGGCAGTTCTTTGTTGAGCCCTCCCTTGACAAGCGTGCAGTCACAGGTGGCCACCATATCTGAGTCTCCATCAACATGGCTAACACCACGGGACCTGCCCTAGTGATTCCCTGTGACCCTGCCCCATCCAACTTGAGGACCCACCCAACCTGCTTCCAGAGGCTTTTCCATACAAATGGCCTATCTTGGCTCATGCCGCAGACTTTCCTAAAATTTTTCAAAGGTTCACAAACCCCAAAGAAACAGTGTCTGACCTCAGTGTGCCCCGTACCTCTTGCTGAGCAGCCCCAAGTCCAGCACTGGCAGCAGCCGGCCTCAGTCCAAGGCTTAGCTTCTTCCCATGCACCTCCAAACCCAGCACAGGTGGCGACCATCTGTGGATTGCTTTGTGACTCAGGCCAGGTGGCCCCAGGCAGGGTACAGGCTGTAACTGAACTTGACCTGTGGCAGGGCCCCTCACAGGAGGCCCTAGCACCAGCATACCTGGTGGTCAGCTTTGACAGAGCTGGAGCACCACAAGGCCACCTCCAAGAATGACACACCTAAAGGGCAGACTAGGCATGCACAGAGCCCTGTTAAAGCAAATCCTGCCCCATAGGGTCAACTCCTGCACCAATGTAGCCACAGCCAGTCTTCCCAACTGATCAGCCTGAGGGTTAATCCCTCCCAGTGATACACAAGCAGCAACCAAGTCTCAACTACAACAGGAGGGCACACACAGTCCACACAAGAGACACACCTGGTGCACCTAGCTCAGGTGACCAGAGAGATTGTGCCACTGGGCCCCACAGGACACTTACTAAGTCCATTCTATCAAGACCAGGAGACATAGCAGCTGTACCTTATACATAGAAACAAACACAGGGGGACAGCCAAAATGGAGAGACAAAGAAACATGTCCCAAATGAAAGAACAGAGCAAAGCTCCAGAAAAAGAACTAAACAAAATGGAGACAAGCAACCTATGAAGAACAGAGTTAAAAACACTGGTTATAAGAATGCTCAGTGATCTCAGGGAGAACTTTAACAAGGAGATAAGAAACATAAAAATGGAGATAGAAAATATTAAAAAAAGAACTAGTCAGAAATGAAGACTACAATAACTGAAATAAAGAATACATTAAAAGGAATTAACAGTAGATTAGATGAAGCAGAGGATCCATGCAGTGATTTAGAAGATAAGGTAGCAGAAAGCACCCAATAAGAACAGCAAGAAGAAAAAAGAATCCAAAAAAATGAGGATAGTTTAAGGGACCTCTGGAACAACATCAAGTGTACCAACGTTTGCATCATAGGGTTACTAGAAGAAGAGAGAAAGCAAATAATTGAAAACCTTATTGAAGAGACAATGACAGAAAAGTTTCCTAACCTGGTGAAGGAAATAGACATACAAGCCCAGGAAGTGTAGAGAGTCCCAAACAAGATGAATCCAAAGAGGCCCACACCAAGACACATTATAATTAAAATACCAAAGGTTAAAGACAAAGACAGAATCTTAAAGGCAGCAAGTGAAAAGCAGTTAGTTACCTACAAGGAAGCTCCCATGTAAGCTGATTTCTCAACAGAAACTTTGTAGGCCAGAAGGAAATGACACAACATATTCAAAGTGATGAAAAGCAAGATTACTCTACCCAGGAAAGCTATCATTTAGAATTGAAGGACAGATAAAGAGCTTCCCAGACAAGAAAAGCTAAAGGAGTTCATCACCATCAAACCAGTATTACAAGAAACACTAGAAGGACTTCTTTAAGAAAAAGAAGGGGGAAAGTGATAAAAAATATGAATAAAATGGCAATAACTACTTATATATCAACAATTACTTTCAATGTAAATGGATTAAATGTTCCAGCCAAAAGACAAACAGTGACTGAATGGATTAGAAAACAAGACCCTTATATATGCTACCTACAGGAGACTCACTTCAGATTGAAGGACACACACAGACTAGACAGTTAAGGGATGGAAAAATATATTTCATGAAAATTGAAATTTAAAAAAAGCTGGGTTAGCAATACTTATACCAGAAAAAAATAGCCTTTAAATCAAAGGCGATATCAAGAGATAAAGAAGAACCCAGTAATCCCACTTCAGAGTATTTATCCAAAGAAACCTAAACACTGCTTTGAAGGAACATGTGCATCCATATGTTCATTGCAGCATTATTTATAATAGCCAAGATATACAGGCAACCTAGGTGTTTATCAATGGATGAATGGATAAAGAATAGGTGGCACCTATATACAATAAAATATTACTCAGCCATAAAAAAAGAGTGAAATTTTGCCATCTGCAACAACATGGATGGACCTAGAGGGTACTGTGCTGAGTGGAGTGAGCCTGACAGAGAAGACAAATGCCATATGATTTCACCTACATGGAATCTAAGGAACAAAATAAACAAACAAACAAAACAGAAACAAACTCATAGATACAGAGAACATTTTAATGGTTGCTAGATTTGGGGGTGGGGGGGCTTAAGGGGGTCGGTGAAAAAGGGAAAGAGATTAAGAAGTTAAGAAATACAAATTGGTAGTTACAAAATCGTCATGGGGATGTAAAGTATACCATAAGGAATATAGTCAATAATATGGTAATAACTATGTATGATGTCAAATGGGTACTAGATTTATCTTGGTGATCCGGTCATAAGTTAGATGTCTAATCACTATGTTGCACACTTGAAATTAATATATTGTTGTATGTAAACTAATTGAAAATTTTTTTAAATTAGTTTTAAAAAGGAGGTTAATCTTGGGACTCACTGAGGATTGATTCTAAAAAAAAACATGGCTGGCAGTATTTGTTATAAAATATAGCAATGCATAAATGAAATGCGTTAATATTTTATAGAAAACCATTTGGCTCCATTGGATGGCTTATATGATACTCATAAAAGTGTGGTCCCAGACTGGCCCCCAATTAGCCAAAGCCTGCCAAAATTAAAATACAAGAAGAAGGGTGCAACATGATTATAATACTGTAGTTTTG
>NW_017732655.1:231905-232629 GCF_001890085.2 Hipposideros armiger
TATACCATGCAGTATTTGTCTTTCTCTGCCTGACTAATTTCACTTAACAAAACATCCTCAAATTTCATTCATTTTATTGCAAATGTCAGAATTTCCCTCTTTCTCATGGCTGAATATTTCAATATTTATGTGTACCACACCTTTGTCCATTCATCCATTGATTAGCACTTAGGCTTTTTCCATATCTTAGCTATCACCTACTAGGCATTTATTTATCTTAGACAAAATATTTGCTTTCGGGCAGTCCCGTCTGCACAGTACTCAGAAATTTTGCTCAGTAATTATGGAAAACTACACTCTCCTGGCTGCCATCTTGTGATCATGAGGAATCAGAAAGTTAACCTAGGAAAGCAAAGCGTAGACAATCGCAGAAAGAAAGTTGAACCCTGAATAAACCATTCCTGAAACCTGTCTTATCTCTGAACTTTTTGGTAACATGAGACAATAAATCCCTTCTATTGTTGAAGCCAGTTTGACTCTCATTTTCATTTACTTGCAACCAAAGCTTCTAACTGATACAGTACCTGAATGGACTGAATGCATGAAAGGAGCCAAAGGATGATGAAATTTTGAGCACCGGGACAGGGGATTGAATGCATCTTAAAATAATCCCATTTAAACAGAGTCCAGAAGACAATGAAAAATTCAGTGCTGGAAACTAAAGATAATGACTTAATTACAGGTTGGGGACAGCACTTTTAAAATGGAGCATTCTACCCCAATG
>NW_017732655.1:235474-236519 GCF_001890085.2 Hipposideros armiger
AAAGGAAAAATCCAAGAGGTGATAGCAAAGCACTCTAAGAAATGCTGCTTTACAACACTGATAGCACAGAGGACAATACTTTCTGGAAAAATTCTAAGATCTTAAAGCTTTATGCTGTAGTTCATCCGTTTTCCTTTCTTAGGGATAGATAAAATGAGATATGTGCAGATTATTTACCTATTGCTCTCAGCCTCAAACCCACTCTTATGTGCTCTGTGATGCTTGGGGTTGGCTGTCTGAACCACAGATCCCCCATTCTCCTGACCCATGAACTTCCTGGCAGGCTCTGCCAAGGGGAGACCTGACAGGGAGAGTAGGAGGTAGCGCAAGAGGAGAAGAGACTTATTTTCTGTTTCCAGCTCCTGTCAGCATTTCTCCAGTAACAGAGGACAGTTGTAGCTTCAGCCTCCACATTCTTTTGGCAGTTCCAGAACCAGCCTCAGAGCAGGCCTCTAGAGCGATCACCAGCCATTCTCACATCAGCCACACTACAGAGGTGCACACTACAGCCCCTCAGAGGTTCAAGCACCAGCTGTACAGGGCCAAGCAACTGGCTTGATGAACCTACCTCCCTTTATTCCCTACTGTGGTAGTCACTTACTGCGATTTCAATATCTAGGTAACTTCACCATCTACTTTTTCACTTCTGGCCATCTATACCTGCAAATCCAGTTCCTGTATTACATTGCCTCTATTAAAAATACTGATATGTATTTTTATGGACCCTGACTAGTATAGTGTCTTAGATTAGGGGAAATAAAGTAACTTGAAAATATTTAAGTACATCTAGATATTCTGTTTTTCTCTACCTATAGGGTTTATATAAACCACTTTATGGAGATGCTTTGCCTCAATTATCCACTTCTTTTATTTGGAGTTGTGGAGTTTATTTTCTGCATACTCCTTTTAGTCTTTACAGTTTCATAATAACAGATTAACTGGTTTCATATTGTCTTTGTAGCTTCTGACACCCTAATGCACTCAAAGCTTTATCTGTAAAAGGTAACCATATACTAAGAAATATATACACAGGTTCACCAAGGGT
>NW_017732655.1:238719-243166 GCF_001890085.2 Hipposideros armiger
AGATTCACTATTACATTCATAAGTCTGTAATATAGTTGGTCTTCATTAAATGTTTGTTGAATAAACAAATGAATAAGTTAGTATATGCCTGAACATCCATTAGTTCTCAACCAATAATGTGTATGGAGGAAAGGTGATATTGGTCATGAAATTTGTAAACAAAATTAGTTCTACCCTAACCGAAGCAACTAGAAGAAATATACAGCTTAATGATATTAAACTGGACTTGCCATTTCATCTCCTACTTGGCTCAATAGAAGGGTAAGTTTTCAGCTCTGCTCCCCATCAGGAAACTACACCCCCAATCTCTTCTACTATCACAGTATGGCAAGGAACACATACATGAACCAGAGCTAGAGTTAATAAGACAAGTATGGAAACAAAGACGCCATTGCTTCAGAGTACCTTTGAGGGTACAATCTTTCTTATAATATTCACCCAATTATACATTCAATTAACACATACTTTTGACATTCTAATATTTGTCAAGCATTGTACTAGTTGCCAAGTCTAAAGTGCTAACAAAAATGTATGATACAGAAAAAATAGAGTGGAAAAATTAAAGGAAAAAAAAGAAAAACCAGTCTTTGTCCTCATGGAGTTTATAATTGACTGTGAGCATACAGACTTTAATCAAATAATCACACAGATAAAGATAAAACCCAACTTTGATAAATGCTTTGAGAGATAGCTGCATGGTAATGTCAATGTATATCACATAGCAGTTTTACCAAGTTATCCGAAGGATAGGTAGGAATTAACTGGGATATCAAAGTGTGGGGAAAGGGTAAAAAGGGTGTTCTAGGCCAAAGGAAAGGCAGTGCAAAAAACAGTGTTGAGGGAAACAAAGTGTATTCATTAGAGAAACTAAAAGAGGACTGCTAGGTTGATTGCAGGAGTGGCCCCGATTTTCACATCTTCCTGTGTCCACACCCTTTGGTAGTACCCTCCCACACTGATCCTGAGCTTGGCCGCATGACTGGCTTATGGTGGAAGTCCAAGCACAGGCCTCAAGACACCTTGAACAGTACTGCTTGCTCTCGTGAACTGTGAAACCACCATACGAACAAAGCTGTGCTAACCTGGTATGAGAGGCCACACAAGGCGAGCTGTGTCATCCCAGCCAAGGTTATTCTAGACCAGCTAGCTCTCTGCTGGCCTGACCACAGAGGCAGAGAAAGTCAGGGCAGGATCAGACAGCCCCACGCAGATCAGCAGAACCGCCAAGCTGATCCGTGGACTAATGAGAAATGCTAAATAGTTATTATCTGAAGACACTAAGTTTGGGGGTGGTGTTTTATGCAGCAGTAGCTATCTGATAGGATGGCTATTGTGGCTAGGATACAGAAAGGAAAGGGGTATGCTGTGCTAGATGGAGCAGGAGAAACAGGAAGGAAATGGACAATGTGAAGCCTGGTGTACAAACATAATAGTGAACATTTGTATCTCTTCCTCGCCGGATACATTTTCACTCTTCTTAAAACAAGAATGCCAGTTTTCCTACAGGTATCTGTGCTCCCCCCACTCTCAGTCCATATGGTTCCTGTGAGGCAGAATCTAGGTAAAGCATGTGATTCAGCCCTTGGCCAATCAATATATCCTATTCCCATAGCCTCAGCAATTGGTTCAGGAGTGAACATGTGACCCAAGCCAGTCCAATCAGAGTGAATCCCAGGGTTTTGGCTGAGACAGCTGAGGTAAAGGTTTATCCCCCTAGCACATACATTACAGTTGCTGGTGGTTGTGTTATAGCCACAGGGAGAGATCTCATCTGAGAAGAATCAACATAGAGAAAGAAAAGATGGTGGAAAGAAGCAGGTTTTTATTAAACCTTTTGAAGTCCTGAGCCTTGATTATTGGGTAGAATTATTCAATAACAGTTCCTCTTTCATTTAAGTCAAATTGAATTAGGTTGCTTATTCCTTATAATCAGAAGTCTGAATTGACCCACATTAAGTATTTTTGTCTTCTTTATCTTAGGAACACCAGGAAGACACTGAAGGCTTTTAATCATGGGGATGGATGAGTCAATTCGCACTTCTAAAAGATCCACTGGCCGCTGTGGGGGAAATGGATTAGAAAGCTCCAGGGTGAATTTAGAAAAGGGTTAGGATGGTTTTGCAGGAGTCCAGGTGAGAGTAGATGGTAACTTGGACTAAGGTCAGGTAAAAATAAGGCCAACTTGAACAATCACTTAACAGAAATAAAGGCTATACTATATGAAAGAACATTCCAGGCATGTCAATGCACCTCTAGGCCTGTAAACCAAGCCAGGTAGCCCATTCACAGAACCATAGAGGCCACGCTGCTGACATGCATCACACACAATTGTGGGGACTGCTCCCCGTGACCCCTTATCTCTCTAAGCTCAGTTCTCCTCACACCTTCAGCTCTGAATAAACTTCTCTCACTTAACCTTGGGACAATCCTCCCTTTTAGGAACTTTAACACCGCAGCATTTCATGTGTTCTGTTACTCTTGACTCTATCTGTCCTGATCTTCTACCCTAGTTTTGGTCCAAGATCCTTACTTATTTTGTATGAAAATCTTGCATCATCATGTAAAGACAAATCCTAGGAAATAAGCTTGTCTAAGAGTAAATGTGGTTCATCAGAGCATTTTTGTAACAGTGAAAACTTCCACCAATAGGGAATTGTTATGTAAATATGGTAATACGTAATACATAGTATGCAAACTTTAAAGTGACCCCTGTGAAGGAAAGATGAGAATCTTAAAAAAAAAAGCAAGATATAAAATTATATGGTCAATATATTTATATTTAGACAAAAAATTATACAAAAACTATAAATGAATGTGCAAAAAAATGATAGTAGTTGTGGTTTAGGATGCTTGCACAATGGGGGTAATTTTTCCTTCTGATTTCTAAACTCTGATTTTATTTCACTTTTCATTTCACTAAAATTCGCAGAAAAAGAAAAGTAAAATCTAATCCTCCAGCTCATCCCATTAGCTAATAATCTATAAAAACTCCAATTTTATAAAAATGCATTGAATTCATTTAGACATAACATTATACTTGCTACTAATGTTGTGCCCACTTTATGAATTTGGGAAGTACCATCCGGGGAGAATACGTTAATGGAAATGTTAGGTCCACAATCACTTATCTGCAATTTTAAGATCGAAAAATCAATAAAAACTAAAAGGTTTTTGGAAAGAAATGGCAAAACCTGACCTGAACTGACATGAGGCTACACTTAGCACTTAGTGTGAATATGCATCCCTTTCTCTGCAGATAAAATTGGTGTGTGTGTGATTACAGCGTGCTGGCCAGTCTCTGATATGTTATGTGATATGTGCACCATATTACCTTTCAAAAGTCCAAATTTCTGATCTCAAGGGTTTCCTATCAAGGATTATGAGCTTGTACTGTTTCTTCTTCAGGTTCGAGTTATGGTCATAATAATTCTCCTAATCATAATATGATTGTAGCCTCCAGTGCTGCTATTTTCACATGTCTACTATGTGCCAGCTAACTTTCTAGGTTCATGCTGACGCCTCCGCATAAGCTTATTTCATTTAACCTTCGCAACAACTCTATGAAGAAGTTTTTATCATCTCAGGTTTACAGCTGAAAGAAGTGATGTTTTGAAGGAAGTAACTTGACCACAGCCATACAAGGACCAGCAGCAGAGTTGGTGGTACTCATGAGATTTCTCTGGGCTACTTTAGCAATAAAGCTAACCCCACTTCCCGATTAATTTTGTTTCTATGATTAATTAGACTTCCATTCCCTCCATGATAGGCAAACTCCATTCCTGTATCTCTTCTCTGTCCCTTAGCCCTGATTTAAGTCAGGCACAGGATTCACCTCATAAATTGGCCGCTCTGTAAAATGCTTAACGTTGAATATTCTGATCCTTTCTGCTGTGTTGGGGAAAGGAGGTATCATTTACGAAGCAGTCTCTGCATGTCAGACACACTGCATTCCACGCAGCATGTTTTCCTCTTCCCAGCAGGGGTCAAGGGAGATTTTATTTCAGGTTTTCAGTGAAGATACTGAAGCTGACCATGAGGCTGATCTTGGAGTTGTTCCAAAAGAAACTACTGCCTGTTGAGTGACAACATAATATAGGGTAGTATTTATCAAAGTACGGTTTGCTGATAAAAGGCACCAGAACCATGGAGATCCCTAGCCCTTTCTCCAGACCAACCGAATCAAGCTATCTTGATCTGGAGCCCCGGATTCTGCACTTAAGCTTCCACCGGGGCCGGCCAAGTAGCGCTATGGTTAAGAACTGGCTTGGGACGCCAGAGGGCCGGTTCGGATCCCACATAGGAGGGCCAGTGACACTGCCCTCTACAGCTAAGATGCTGAACAACAGCTCAACCTGGAGCTGGGCTGCCGTGAGTCGCCGGCGATGGCTAGGCTGCAGCCCCTGTGGCAGTGGGTTGCCATGGGCTACCGTATGTAGCCAGCAGCCAG
>NW_017732655.1:245226-246707 GCF_001890085.2 Hipposideros armiger
GATGGTGCCAACTTGGGCCTGTGAAGCAACGTCCTCCACAACTAGACTGAAGAACAAAACGACAGCAACTTTTTCTGTTCCCCTTCCCCCAATTCCCCAGCACTGTTCCCATCCCCCCAATTCCCTAATAAAAATCTTTAAAAAAAAAAGAAGAAGAAGAAGAAGAGTGTGTGATGTGTTTTGTTTTGGTTTGGTTTGGTTTTTCTGTTTTTGTTTTTGTTTTTGTTTTTCCCTAAAGCCCAAACTCTAGAGTCTGGGATGTCCGGGTTTGAACACTAGCTCCCCCAACACACACACACTTCCTGTATCAAGGAGACAGCTTTTGTTTATCCTTTGTTAAAAACAAGACAGGCCCAAAATGAAGTCACTTATGCTAAGACCCACATCACCAAACTGAGACTTAACTTTATTATAGTTTCAGCTCTCCAAGAAATGGAATCTTACTTAAACCAATCAACCAGGAATCACTTGATCCGCATTAGTTAGGCAATCTGCCCGACAGACCCTACCATCCCCTACAGGAAAGTAAATTTACAATAACCTACCAACTTTTTTGCCTAGATTAGCTTCCTTGTTCCTGGTCCTTCTGATGGGGGAAAAAGTCTTATTTTATACAGCTGCTTTGAGTGTCTTTCTATCTGTTAGACTGGCTGCTGCTGCCCAAGTTGAATCGATTTTGCTCAAAAAAAATTCTTACAGTTTTTAATATGCCTCAGTTTATCTTTTAACACCTTGTATGGAATAGATGTGAGTATAGTATTAACTTCTTCAAAGGCCTGCTGGGGGGAAGAAACAAGACACATGGAGTGTGCTACAAATGTTTATTTAATTTCTGAGTCCCTTTTTTTCTTCAATCTGGAACCTGATGTCCCCAGCCTAAAAATTACTGTTAAATGCACTGGCTGAGAGCCTGGGCTCAGGCCTTAGATGACCTGAGTTTATATCTTTCTCTACGACTTGCTTGCTGTGTGATTTTGGATCAGTTAATTCACCTCTCTGTGCCTCAATTTCCTGCCCTGTAAAGTGGAGATAACAGTATCTACTTCACAGGGTTGTAGGTAAGTCAATGAATTAATATATGTAATGCACTTAGCATGGCACACAGTGTTAATTGTTATCATTATCATTATCATTATCCTCTCTAGATTGAAACTTTTACACTTTTGGAAATTGTGTTCAACTCAATAGACCACTACTCTGATATTTAATAAAGTACTTCAGTGTACCTTGTTTAAAAAGTTTTTCCCGAGCCAGCCGAGTGGCTCAGTTGGTTAAGAGCTCGCTCAAGAATGCGAGCTCTGAGCAACAGCAGTTCAAGTCCTGGCCAGAGCTGAGCAGCTGCTGAGCTGCCAACAGGATGGCTCAGCTAAAAAAAAAAAAAAAAAGTTTCTCCAAGGGTTCTAAATTATAGTTGCAGATTATCCACTGAAAGAATCTACTCGATTATTTATAAACTCCAAAGCAATTCAGAATATTTTTTT
>NW_017732655.1:247463-255111 GCF_001890085.2 Hipposideros armiger
TAAAAAAGCACTTTTCTCTGCAGGGATTCAGCCCTTAACGCAGATTGAAATGGCGCCAGGGCGTTGCAGGGCTCCCATCTCACCAGGCTCAACCTGGGCCTTGCCCTTTACTAATACCCATTTCATTTTTGATAAGCAGGAAAGGGGATACAAAGTTCATGCTTTTGCAAAACGCTAAACCAGCATCCAGGCCTGACATGGTCTCCCCATAGCCTGTGATCTGGGGTCACATTGACTCTTCCGATTGCTTGATATTTAGGGTGCTGTACCTTTGAAAGAGGGGCAGGGCAGCATGCCTAGCAGACTGGTGGCAGCATCACCGTGATGGCAGGGCCCCGGAGGAATCATCCCGCAACGCTCGTTGCTGAGGCTCCAGCCCTGCCCTGTGTTCCCTCCTTCTTCACCCAGAGTCACCACTTCCATCTTAAATTCTGTGAATGCCCCCTCATCTTTCCAGTCTGTTCCTCCTTCTTAAGTTAAACAATGTTCATTTCTGTTGGTGGCAACAAACGTAATCTTACATTTAGTCACTGAACCTTATTATACGTCTCACACTGGCCCATGTGCGTTTATCTCCTAATCTCCACAACATAGTACTCTTATTATCATCCTATATTTTACAGAAGGGAAACTGAGGCAGAGAGAGGTCATGCTCCTTTCCTAACGCTGGTGGAAAAGCTGTGATTTGAATTCATGCAGACTAGCTCCAAAGTGCAATGAACCCCCATGCTCTACCCTGTAGGAGTTGCCTCTAGGCAAAAAGCATTTTGAACACCTACTGTGCCCAGAGAGACAGGTGAAATTACAGCTGAGATAAGAATGATGTCCCCTGTCTTATTAAGTAAGATCAGAAAGATGTGTTTTCCATTGATTAAAAATAAAAACAAGAAAAAGACAGGCGCTTCCTAGATAATGTGAAAATATCCATGTCCACAGATATAATTCAGGCAGAAATAAAATGCAGCCAGCTTCCCACGAGCAGAATCATAGAGAATGTTTCTGAGGTAACAGGAGGCTCACAATTCCAATTATGATAGTGAAAACAGAACCAGGGATCTCTCTACACTGCCTCTTAACCTCCACCCCCACTCTGTGCTCACCCTGCATTCCCGGGCGACACCTCCAGCTTCCTCCCAACTCTGTCTCTGCAGGTTTCCTCCCTGCTTTGGAGGTTCCAACTCATTTCTACGTTTTCTATTTCTGAGCCTGTCCTTTCTTAATCCAGGCTGCCAGGTCACCTCTGAAGGAGGCATGTGAACTCAGAGAGGCTTGGAATGGAATCACCCGAGGAAGGGCTTGTAAGCAGAGACAGTGAAAAGCATTCATCACGCGCAGAACTACCATTTATTGTGTCTCCCATGTGCGGGGCACTGCGCCAAGCTCATTACTACGCTATCTCGTTGCATCCACACCTCACTCTGTCAGGTAGGCATTATTTCTTCTATTTGAGAAATGCAGAAACTAAGAATAGGAGAGAGTTAAGGAACTGGCCCAGAGGTGTATTGGCCAGGATTTCTTTGATTCCAGATTATAGAAACACATCTGGAAAAAAAAAAAAGAAAAAGATAAAAAAGCACAAAAGGGACTCTGTTGACAAGACATTGGTAGCTCCCTGTGCTCATGGAGAAGCAGAGAACAAGACAACTTCCAGCATCAGGAATTACTCAAACAGCTTATCCGATGTTTCTATTGGGATAAATGGGCTCCACCATATTTGTCAGACCTTACTCCGTACTTACGGCTCAAATCCTAGGAGAGCCATGGTCCTAGTTTGTCTAGGAAAGGGCAGTACACCTAGATTTATAGTCTCATCAAAACAGGCCACAAAGGGGGTAAGATGTTCCTCTCCTCAAGGGACATCATGTGCTGTTAGGAGGGAGGGTGGCCAAAAAAACAAACAAACAAAAAATGCAATCCATATCCTTGATACTCCAAAATGGCAGAAATGGGATTTGAACCCAGATCCTTCTGACAGCAAAGCCAGATCACTCTTCTTGATGTTTGTGGAGGGGTGGGTAGTGGGTTGACAGAGCTGGTAAGAGTTGCTAGGGGCTCAACATCTTTAAGGGAACCGACAACGAACAGAGCTCAGTGCTGAACACAAAGCTTGATAAGTTCGTGTTGCATGAATAAATCAGAAAGATGCATAAGAAAGCTAGCAAAGCTGACATTCTGACTCTCATTCTCCCTGCCTCCCACCCTTGGGGGAACAGGCACATGTTTATCATCCTTAAAGCTTATCTGCCTGAACCATTCATAGTTTCAGGGTCTGAGTGAAATGAAAAACCTGAGCTCTTCTTTTCTTTCTGAAACCAGGCATCCTCAGCATGACCCCCGTGGAAACAAACCCCAAGCAGACTATGTGATGTACACAGGTCTAAAAGCTTCCTGTGTGGAGGTGGAGAAGGTAAGCCACAGCGCCCACACAAGCAACCCGGATGATTCTTACAGAAAGTGCTATGGACCCAGTATCTTATGCTTTCTTCCTAATTCAGAACCTCAAAGAAGCAGTACAAAGGGCTGCGCTGTTTTGGTGAAACACAGAAGGGAAGAAGGATCATATAATTAGGGGTCAGAAGGAGCATGCCATTCTCATACCAGATTTCTCTGTTGGAACTTCCTTGGCTATGGAGATCTAAGAGGGGACTTTTGAAAGCACTACTTGTGTTTAATGGAAAAAAAAATAAACGCTGAAGGAGCCATACCTTTTCTGTTGACCCCCATTGATCCTGTGACCAACGGCATTCACAGGGTCATACATCATTGGAGCTGGAGTGATTTCCTGTTCATTTAGGTTCAAAATGAGACTTCAGCTGTGAGAGTAAGAGGCTTTGAAAACCACTAAGCTCATTTCTGTCATTTGCAAGGTCAAGCTCCAACAGTGATGGCTCCAAATAGTTCATTGCTGAAAGACTACGGAAGCTGCAAAGATGAACAAAGATGAGGGAGGCCCCCAAAATCAGTAGCCCATCAAACAAGCTGAATGTTTCTCTAGGTGAGAATAAAAAATTTTAAGGATATGGTTGCATACTCTTGTAAGAAACTCAAAGCAAAACTTAGGAAACAGTTTAATTTTATGACTGTCATTCAGAGCTGAATATGCTTGTTTTGTGGCCCTTGCACAGGACGTGGGAGAAACAATATAGGCTTCCTCTTTCCTGTGAATTAAAAAGCATACTATGACTGTTCAGAGAAGACAAAAAAGGCAATAGTGCTCTATAACCTTGAACTAGACTTTTCTTCAACTTCAGAGACATCACAAGTTCTACAGGTTTTTTTTGTTGTTTTTTGTTTTGTTTTGTTTTGTTTTAATAATGAGAACTATAGGTAGGGAGGATAATTCAAAGATCATTACTATGTTTTCAGTAATATACTTTAAACCAAGGTCACAGCACAAGGGGTATGCCTCATGTACTGTTACAGGCATAATAATTAAGTTTCATTATGAAAGTCCAGTTAGGGAAAATGAGAGTTTCTCAGTGCCCCATAGTTTGCGAGATGCTTAACTTCTTACCCCTCGCTACATGGTAGAAACATGTAATGTCACAACTCAACGTAATTCAAAGCACAAATTTTGGCAGAAATACCTTGTCTTGAGCTTCCTAAGAACTGTTTCTGTGGAAGTTTGGAAGGACAGGAATGTCAACAAGTAGTCTTCATTTGAAGCGAACCTTGATCTGGGTTCTTATTGCCTGGTGATTATTTTATAACTAACTTTGGGAGCTTGGAAAACAATAACTTCTTACTAAATTCTCTTTGAAACAGGGAAAATCAAGTACGTTTTCAACAACAACAGCAAAACAAACAAACAAACCCAAGACATACTTAAGGACTACCTTAACTAATCTAGCAATGATTCATTTAATCATTGAGCTTGTTAAGATAAAAAAAATGTAGCTTCACGAGATTCAGTCATCCACTTATTCAATAGACACTTGGCGAGCACGTGATATGAGCCAGGTCCTCTTCTACCAGGCACTAAGGAGACTGCTTTCATGGGCTTACACTCAGGACGAAAGACAGACAATGGACTAGTTACCAAGTGATGCTGTCTTTCCTGTCTCGAAAACAGCGTTAAAGAAAACAAAACCAGTTAACATGATAGAGCATATATTCTTTAATACATGTTTACTTAGCATATATACTTTGATTAAATACATCTTGGTTTTATTTTTCATGCATTTTTCTACTATCACTTCCCTTTCTTGTCATTATAACCATTCGTTATGTTTTTCTGACCTGAATAAACATCAACATGACTCTGTTTCTTCTGGGATGAACTGTATGAGTCTAAATTAATTTCAAAGAACTTTAGTACTTCTTATTCCAGAACGTATGTCTTAGTAAACTAAGACAAGAGCTTTAGAGTCAATGATTCAATGGAGCAGAAGCCTGATTGCAAGCTTTGCTTTCACAAATAACACAACAGAAAGCGTTCATATTTACTACGCTACCCAGGAAAATAAAAATATATGTTTTTAATAGTTCTAATAAATTTTGGATATAGTGCTTAAAGCACTTCATTCAAAGTCACAGAGACATGAAAATAAAAAAGCAAACCAGTGGCAGAGAAATGAATTATAATCTTAACTGAAGAACTGGATTTAGCTTTAGCACATGAAATGTGACAGACTCCCATTTCTTTCCCAGTAGTGGCAGTATCAGTTTCTGGTTGACAATTCTTATAAAAACTATTTCTCGTACTGATACAAACTCCTTAAATTCCTCAATGCACTTTCTTTATTTAAAAGAATCTCTTGATTATCCTCATTAATGGGAACAAGGAGATTCTGGGAAAGGAACATTCGGTTGCAATCCACAAACCTAAATTTTGCCTGAGACCCAATCGCTACCAACTCTGACCAGAGCTGCCAACAAAACAAGGGAATGCATACTCAGCTTCCTTTCCTTTGATTTTCACCGTCATGAAAATACTTCAGTCACTGAAATGGCCTGGAGGCAGACAGGAGAAAATGAGAGAAGCAAAATGTCTGCAACATCCACTGGCTGAATAACCCAGCCTCAAGATTAGAGTTGATTATATCATATAGACTTTAGGATTATTACTTTACAAAAAACACTAAAACTCTCAGAAAAGTGAACAGGATTGCTGTGTCAGTAGAAAGAAAATGCAACTCACTTTTCCTAAAATCCCCATCTCTAAGTGAAACCATTTAGTTTCATTCCACCAGCATTAGTGTTGGGGGGAAAGACAGAAAAAGTGGGAAAGGGGCGGGAACGGAGAGAGAGAAATCCAAGCTAAGGTTAAGAAATCTGGAGAAACAAGTCTCAAAGCCCAGTGGAAAAGGCTACCCTCTGTAGGAAAATGGCTCCCAATGGCATCAGCCTCACTCAGATTCTTTAATTCA
The DNA here is from genome assembly GCF_001890085.2 of Hipposideros armiger. NCBI lineage: Eukaryota > Metazoa > Chordata > Mammalia > Chiroptera > Hipposideridae > Hipposideros > Hipposideros armiger. The sequence continues at coordinate 252,833 of NW_017732655.1, forward strand.
ACAGAAAGTGATCCTCTCCACCATGCTATAAATAGGAATGAAGGCATGGTCTTCTCTCAATTTGGGAAACTGAATACGGACTGTGTATTAGGTGACATTAGGGAATCACTATTGATTTTCTTAGGCGTTACCATTGCACGGTGGTTATGAGATAGCTTGTCCTTATTTTTGAGAGCTGTGTGCTGAAACAGTGATAAAGTATCATGATGTCTGACACATTTAAATGACTCAGTGAAAATAAAATACATATCTCACAAAGTAAATGTGACAACATAATAACAAATGTTGAATAAAAGTGGTGGGTTTGCAAGTTGTGTTTCTTGTTTTATTCCTTCAATTTCTCTGTAGTATTGAAAACACTCATACTAAAAAACTGGAAAAATATTGCAATACAAAAATGATATTGTAGTTTCCAATAGAGAAGTATAAATATACAATTAATTATAAAATGAGATACAGGAAATAAGTGCCAAAATTTAACTCTTTTTTTTTTTCTTTTTTTGCTTGTTCATTTTAAGTATTATCAGGGCTAAAGAGGATAGATAGTAACTACCGATTTCGGCAAAACAGAAGACTCCACAAAGGAAGTGTTATATAAGCCCTAAAAATATGAGGAGGTTTTAACAGGCAGAGCAGGGTGAGAAGTGCTCTCCGCAGAGGAGCAGCATCAGGAAACACAGAAAGACATTCACATCCTGTGATGGGGAAGGATAAGTGTGAACAGGAATCTAGTGTGAACGAAGTCTAGACTATGTGGAGGTGCGCAGGCGCAGATGAGCCAGAAGGCGGGCGAGGCCAGGCTGGGGAGGGCTTTGAATGTGCTAATCATGACCTCAGACTTTATATATTGGGGAAAAGGAGGTACTCTTGAGCTTTGTTTGTTTTGCTTACTTATTTGTTTTTAGCAGAAGAGTGAGGCCATCATTTATGTTTTCCTCAACATTTTATTATGTTTATATGCTTTTTTTAAAATATAAATCAAACAATAGAGATGTTCCAAGTATAATAGTTACCATCTCCTATATGTGCATGTTCTGTGCCAGGAATGGTTCTAAGTGGGATGTATGCATTACCTGACTCCACTATCATCACTTCCCAATGAGGTTGGTATTGCTATCACTGTTCCCATTTTATAGAAAAGGAAAGTGAAGCATAGAGCCCAAGGAAATTGTTGAAAAATCACAGAGCTAACAAGTGGCTGAGTGAGGATTAGAAGCTGGGCAGAGTGGCTCACACACACTACCACACAGCCTCTCTTTGTAAGAGAAAATGGAATATATAGAAAGAGAATCCAGTTCTTGAGAAGCCACCTCAAGAAACTCTTATCCAAGAAACGCTATTGAAGCTAAAAAACATGTACACATATAATTTTAATTGTTCATTATATAGGGGTATATAAATAATTATGTATTTATTTATAATTATATAAATTATATCATAGAAAAATACACACACAACACACATACACACAGAGATAGACAGAGAGAGAGAGAAAGAGAGAGAGAAGTTATAAAGATAATGCTATACATCTTATTGCTGTGGAAGCAAAATATGATCAAAATTTTCATCCGTATATCAAAGTAGACAAAAGGGAGCTGAACCAAAAGGAGTAGAATTTGAATCTGACGAGTTGTGAAAACTTAAATAAAATAATGTAAAACTGTCCCCACAGGCAATCACCCAGCTTTAGCACCTTCCAGTATATCCACACAATTGAAAATGCCAACCCATTTTCATCCCACCTCCCCTCTATGATAGAAGCAAGCATGAAATTCTTTGTAGATGTAAATGTGTAGATGTAAATGTAGATGTATTTATGAGCATTTCCATTGACCTGAGGAGGATATGGCTATAGCAGATGAGATATAAAATGTTCCTGGTATCATGGAGGACAACTTGGTCATTGTCTATGGGCTGATAGTAGGGAGGAACCCCCCCTGAAAGAGCAGATCTCAGATTCTTCTTCAGAATAATTAATTTTCTGAAATATTAATATTCGTGTCTTCCTTTGTATTATTCCCTCTTCCATTCTGAAGTCAAGTAAGCAGAGAAATGCAGCCAGTTGAAAAGAAGAGACTGTGCAATACACTTCTTGCCTTGACTCTTGGTTTCAAAAGTCTAAGTTGGTTGAGGTGGTATAACAAGAAAGGAGAAGGGAAGTCACAAAGAGTGAGATGGACTCAGGGGAGCGTCTTCCAAGCAGTGGGCACTGGTGCTCTGCTTCCTGAGAAGTCCCAAGCAGATGGCAAACCCTCAGAGATAGATCTCTGTGGTGTTCC
>NW_017732655.1:257622-259200 GCF_001890085.2 Hipposideros armiger
CCCCAGTTCCTGTGTCTTCCATCTGAAGCCTCAGACATCGTGGGGTGGAGGCAAACCATCCCTGCTATTCCCTGGCTAAATGTCCCACCCACAGAACCCATGAGCATAATACACAGAAGCTCTATGCCACTAAGGTTTGGGGTAATTTGTTACACAGTAACAGATAACCAGAACATCCATAGAGGATGTGGGTGCCCATGGTAGAACCCCCTTCTAATTCTAACACCTTTTAGGAAATAAGAGTTAAAAGAATACCAAGAGCAACTTTGACTGGGGAAAGCTGCATCAAATAGGCATCCAGATGTCATGAACACATTTCTAATAGTTGCATGCTTCATTCTGAGCCCCTGCCTTCTGCAACACTAGATGTGATGGTCAGAAAAACAGCCTCTTTCTTCCCCATCCCAAAGATGAGAAGGGCAACTCCAGGACCACTTCCCATTATCTAAACTGAGAAGCAGCTCTCCACAGATCCAGGCATGGACTGAAAAGCTAGCTTTCCAAAAGTCACCCAGAACTTCTTTTCATACCCACAATCTTGTGTATCAAGAACCTTTGCAAGCACTCCCAGTATACATATTACCATTGTCCCACTGACGACCTTTGTTTGCTTGCCTTGTATCCATTCCACCTCTTGATAGCGTGACTCCATATTCTCTTCAGGGAATGATCTTGTGGTAGATTGAATGAATAATGCCACAATGACCTACCCCTCCCTATATCCTGGGCTTTGTCATGTGACTTTGCTGTTCCTCCTGCTAAAGGCAAGAAACGATCCCCAGCCTCATAGGTGTTGGGCTTGGCCATGTGATCTGCTCTCGCATATGAATGTGAGTGAAAGTGGCAGTGTGCTGGTCTGAGCTGAGGTTTTAAGAAGCCCACATGTTCACTTTCCTTGTACCTCTATCATCACCATGAGTTTACCTCGAGTGGTGTAACCTAACAGCAGAGGACTGCTGGAGTTCATTTACTCTGTTAGAAGTACCCTAAAAAAAATTTTGTTTTCACTACCTAGGTTCTCAGAAAACCTCATTTCTTTCTGATACCTGGTTATTCTGCCTTTCTTTTAATTATACCAATCACTCTGTATCCTTTCAATAAATTCCTTTTATTAAAGTTAACCACTAACAGTGTCTATTGCTGGCAACCAAAGGGCTTATAAGATGAAAGTAAGATGAGGAGGGATGTTTGGAACAAATCTGTCTGTTGAAAGAAATCTTCATTTAATCCTCCTTAAGCAAAATAGCCTGGTTCAGAAGGAGGCAGCTCTGGGAAGAAAAAGAAAAAAAACAAAAACTGGATGTTAAAAAAACCAACCTTTGTCAAGCACCATGGGAGATGGGGTGGGACTATGGGATGTAAAAGGAGCAAAACTTGACCTTAACCAAAAGATCCATTGTGCTTGATGTTTATGCAAAAGCCTCTATGTTCACAAAATGGGATATGTACCATGGCTGGTCATTTAAGAAAAAGAAATACTCTGTAAATCATATACAGACTTTAGCTTTCTGCTTGCCAACCAAAGCAACTGAATCTCTAATCAGTATGCACAGTGCGCACACACGTACACAACGCGCT
>NW_017732655.1:261680-263346 GCF_001890085.2 Hipposideros armiger
CTTAAGTCCTTTTCTTCCACACCAGAAAGTATACTATTGAAGGGAATTAAAATGTTGTCTCCCCGAAGTTGCTTTTTGGGATATTGATTTTAAGCTGTTTATTAAGAAACAAGCCTCAGGAAGAACCTTTCACCATGCCCTCATTTCCTGCCCAAGAGATTCAAGCAGAGAAACCAGCTTCCGGATGGAAATCTTAGAATGCTACCTTAGCCTAATTTGAATTAAGCATGGTGAATAAGTCGGCTTCAGACGCCTGCCTGTTAGCTGGACATCCACTGTGTCCCATTGCTTCTGAGTTGCCAAGCAAGATTTTGCCTGCTATATATGTTCCTCTCTTCCTCAAGTACCTGAAAATCACCCATTCTCACTTGTGAAATCTAGTAACTCCTGCCCCCTCTTTTCTCCTTTGTCCAAAATGTCATATATACCCAATGTGGCCTCATTGTCTTTGGAATTTTCACACTTATGTGAATTTCCCATGTGCATGTATTAAACACTTGCTTTTTTTCCTGTTATTCTGTGTTTGTTAATTTGATGTGTAGCCCAACTAGAAGAACTTAGAAGGTGGGAGGAAAAGCATTATATTTTTTTAGCCCCCACATTATGAAAGGAGGAACAAGCACTCTTATTAGTGGTAAAGCTGAACAATGAAAATTTCAAACTGACTTTTCTCAACACAGAGATTTAAAATCTAGGTTAACTAGANAGTTGACCTTCCTCCAGAAATGTAATACAAAATATAATAAGCTTGGTATATATTTTTGAGATCATTTTAAATCTCTTACATGGGCACAGACTTGCTTTCCTTGGGACATACTGCAACTTTAATGATCAACTTCTCATTTGAATTCAGTGATCATTAAGGTCGCTGCCAACACTGAGTTTCTTTCACTCTAGTTAAGTGGCTCTAGGAATGTTTGATTACCAATAAGATAGAAAGATTGTTAGGATCGAGAAAAGTGTTGTTAGCAGAATGCCCTCTTTGAAGGAGAAGTAACATACATCTTTACTGTGATGCCTGAGTCAGGAAATACTTAAATACCTTTTAAGGTATCTCAATATAGGTCTTTCACCTAGTAAATTCTATAGGAAAGCTGGAGTAACACTCACCCAGCAGGCACACTTAAAACACAAAACTGAATAAAGTTACCATAGACAGTAATCTAGGCAAAGCTTCAGCCCGTATGCTTAGGTCTTGCCCTCTTTCCCATAAGTGGTTGGCCTTGAGCCTCCGCAGTCCAGCTCTGGCTCAGCTTCACAGAGCATGTGTCTAACACCCCTTATCTATTAGGCCCAGCAGTTCTTCAAGTCCCTGCAGCAACCATGAAAGCATAGAACTAAAGCATCCCTAGCTGTCCATTAGTACACATGGCCTGCCCCCAGCTCTCTTTCTACCCTACAAAATGTTTCCACTCCAGTTCTCTGCTGAAGGAGCCTGGATCTCGGGCTCACCTGGAACCTGTGTTGAATTTTGACAGCCTGCCACACTTGGTTTGGACCAGTCTTGGCATATCTCCCTAAGTGCTGACTGATCAGTGTAGTGGGAGCTGGGAGGTAGTCCCTGACGGTGGATACAAAAGTAAGCAGGGCCCAGGACAGCTGCTCCTGCATCATGGCCTTCCCAACCCTGAGCCTGAGTTAGATGACAGGGTTCTGGGCCTCAAGT
>NW_017732656.1:0-3347 GCF_001890085.2 Hipposideros armiger
AGGAGCAGGAAACAATATAAAAAGCACCCCAGAGGCCTATTCATGCCTTCTTGAAGACCAATTGGCCTGTTATGGTCTAATTGTGTCCCTCCCCCAAATTTATATATTGCAGTCTTAACTCCCAATGTTGTGTGCAGATCGGGCCTTTAAGGAGGTACTTAATGTTAAATGAGGTCATAAAGAGGGATCCTAATACAATCGGAAGAGGTAGACATACCACAGAGACATGCACACAAAGAAAAGGCCACGTGAAGACACAGCAAGAAAGCAGCCAACTGCAAGCCAAGGAGAGAGGCCTCAGGAGAAAGCAAACCTGCCAACGCCTTGGTCTTGGACTTCCAGCTTCCAAAGCTGTGAGAAAATGAATTTATTTTGTTTAATGCACCCAGTCTACACCCCCACCACTAGTGAGCAAGGGTCCCTGGTTCCCCACATCTCTACAAACACTTGGCATTATTCAACTTTTTCATTTTTGCCAGTCCTGTGAGCCTGAAATAACAGTTCACCGTTGTGTTAACTTTCATTTCTCTAATTATTAATGAGTTTAGGTAGCTCTTCATAAACCTATGAGCCATTTCAATTTCTCCTTCTGTAAATTGCTTACTGTACACTTTGGCCAGTTTTCTATTGGGTTCTCTATCTTTTTCTTAAACACTTTATAGAATTTCTTGACTATTCCAGGTTTTGTTCACATGTTGGTTTTAGATGTGGCATCTGTTTATGGCATTTTTCTATAGTAGGTTTTCTCAGTCTTGGTACTGTTGATATTTTGACCAAATAATTCTTTGTTGTAGGGCTGTCCTATGCACTGGAGGATGTTTAGCAGAACCCCTGGCCTCTACCCACTAGAATCCAGTAGCATCTTCTGCCTAGTTGTGACAGCCAAAAATGTCTCCAGATATTGCCAAATGTCCTGGGATAGTGGGGGCAAAAATGCTCCAAGTTGAGAACCATTGATCTATAGGCTATCTCTCTCACTGGATTATGGTTATCTAATCCCATTGATTAGAAATTCATAATCCTGATTTTAAAAATGAAATTCATTAATTTTTCATATTATGTTTTGTGTTTTGGGGTCTTGTTTGAGAAGACTCCTCACCCCTAGTTCTTAAAAAATCTTCCCCTACATTTATTCAATTAGCTTTATTGTTTAACCTTTGACATTTAAGTTTTTAATTTATCTGGAGTCCACTTTTGTATTCTGGGAAAAGTAGGGATACAGTTTTATTCTGATNAAATACAATGAAATCTAACGTTCCCTGTTCCCTAAGTCACCTGTTCCCAGAGTGCAATGGGATAGAAGACACATTCACAGTTTTCTGCCCAGAAATAGTTTTCAAAGCTGCTGGGTTTTCTTTTCTTTAAATTATGCTATGTTTCAAACATTCAGAAAAATGCAGAGGACCATACAGTACATACTCTCACAGTAACTCAGATTTAATAAATGTTGACATTTTGTCATATATATACTTTGGACATTATAAGACAATAAAATGTTACAGATACATTTAAAACCACTTCAGTACTTCTAGTCCCCTTCCTCCTTCCCCAAGATAACGGCTCTCATAATATTGGTATATACAGCTCTGTGCAAATTTTTAATACACACTATATATATGTTGTTCTGTGTGATTTTTCTTACTGTGGTAAAACACACATAATAAAATGTCCCATTTTAACCATTTTAAAGTAGAAAATCCAATGTCATTTAGGACATTCACAATGTTGTGCAACCATCACCACTATCCTGCTCTAGAACATATTCATCACCCCAAAAGGAAACCCTCTAAGCAGTCACTGCCTCCTCTCCCCAGCCCCTAGCAACCACTAATCTGATTTATACTTCTATAGGTTGGCCTGTTCTGGATATTTCTTATAAATGCAATCATACAATATATGTTTTTTTTGTGTGTCTGGTTTCTTCCATTTAGCATGATGCTTTCAAGGTTTATCTATGTTGTACCATGTATCAGTACTTCATTCTTTTTTATGGCCAAACAATATTCCATTTTATGGGTATATCATATTTGTTTATCCATTCACCTTTTGATGGACATTTAGGTTGTTCCCTTTTTTGGCTATTATGAAAATGCTGCTATACAAGTAAATATTCGTATATAAGTTTTTGTGTGGACGAATGTTTTCAGTTCTCTTGGGTATATACTAAGGGTGGGATTGCTAGGTCACATGTTTAACATTTTGAGGAATTTCCTATGTCCAAAACTCCACATGGTTTTATATTAGTATCATCCTATATCTGTTTTTTCCACTAATCATTATGTTTATGTTTTAGAGTTTCCTCTAATTTAATGTTTAGCTGTATTAAAAATAATTTTTTTTTATTTTAAGGGTGCTATAGAATCCCGTTGCATGAACAAACCACTGTTCATTTACCACTCCCCTATTGCTGGATATTTAGGTTGTTCCCAGTTTCCCACTGCCATAAATAACATTGCCATGATGGGAGTTTCAAAGGTTGCAGTTTGTGGACCACATCTGCAGAGCAAGAGACTCTCACAGACCACTGATAGTACCTATTCTTAGTTGACAGCCCCCAAATTTCCCAGGATGATGGTTCTGGCTTGTGGGTGGAGAATCAAAATGAGAGAGCTGAAGGGATGCATCAGACCATGCCTCCAAAATAGCCAAAGGGTGGTCAGTGTATTATTATTCCCAATTATTGGCTGTCCTCCCTGGAAGAGAATGATCTATCCCCACTTATTGCTCTGTGACCTGCAGTGCATCCTTGGAGGAGGATAGTCCCTGCCCCCGCCCCACCCCAGACATCAGGCTTGACCACGTGATTGGTATGGCCCTGGGATATGAGCAGTAATACTGTATGCAAAATAGGAGCTGGAGCTTTGGGGTCCATCCCCTGCCTCTTCTTTCTGCCTGGACCCCAGAATGAAGAAAGCACATGAAATAGAGCTACAACTAGCCCACAAGGACCTACAAAGTGAGCAAAACAAACTTATTGTTATAAGCCTCTGAGATGTTGATGTTGTCATCGCAGAATAGCTTAGCAAAAGCTAACGTGTGAGGGCTCTCTTCTTCATCCTCATCCTACTGAATTCTCTGCAATTTTGACCTGAATGTCCACCCACCTAATTTTAAACCCTTTCAAGCATCATTCCCACTAAAATGCATTTACCAAATTTGTACTCTGCCCATTACCCAGCCCAGAACTTGGCATTGAAAAACACAGGGAAAATAATAATAGCTAGCATTCATGACAATCTGCTCTGGGCCAGGCCCACTTGGGCAGGCAGCATGTCATTTGCCCTCATGTCGCCCGAAGGAGGCAAAAACATTGCCATTATCCTTATTTTACTGATGATGAAATTGAT
>NW_017732656.1:4293-5031 GCF_001890085.2 Hipposideros armiger
AAATAAATAAAAATTGTGAATAATAAAATGGCAATAGCTACATATCTATCAACAATTACTTTAAATGTAAATGGATTGAATGCTCCAATCAAAAGACATAGAAGAAATGAACGGATAAGAAAGCAAAACCCTTACATGTGCTGCCTACAAGAAACTCACTTCAGATTGAAAGACACACACAGACAGAAAGTAAAGGGGTGGCAAAAGGTATTTCACGAAAATGGAAATAAAAAAAAAATTCTGGGGTAGCAATACTATACCAGACAAAATAGACTTTAAAACAAAGGCTATAAGAAGAGACAAAGAAGGACCCAGTAGTCCCACTTCAGAGTATTTATCTGAAGAAACCCAAAAATGCTACTTTAAGGGGACATGTGCATCCATATGTTCATTGCAGCCTTGTTTACAGTGGCCAAGGTGTGGAGGCAGCCTAGGTGTCTGTCGATGGATAAAGAGTAGGTGGTACATATATACAATGGAATATCGCTTGACCATAGAAGGAAATGGGTTCTTGCCATCTGCAGCAGCTTGGATGGACCTGGAGGGAATTGTGCTGAGTGGAGTATGTCAGACAGAGAAAGACAGATGCAACGTGATTTCCCTTATATGTGAAATCTAAGAACAAAATTAACAAACAAAACAGAGAAAAACTCATAGGTACAAAAAACATTTTGATGGTTGCCAGATGGGATAAGGGTTGGAAGTGTGGGTGAAAAAAGGGGAAGAAATTAAGAATAC
>NW_017732656.1:6186-7182 GCF_001890085.2 Hipposideros armiger
TGACCACTGTGCTGTACGCCTGAAGCTAAAGCTGAATAACATTGAATGTCAACTATAATTAAATATATAGGTAGATTATAGATATAGATATGGATATAGATATAGTCACTGGATGTGGAGTACAGCATAGGGAATAGAGTCAATGGAACTGTAACAGCTATATACGATATCAGAGGGGCAGTAGATTGGGGGGGCTATCATTTTGTGAGGGGTGCAAACGTCTACCTATTACATTATTTTGTACACCTGAAACTCATAAAATTTTTTAAAAAGAAAACAGAGAAAAGGCAAATAAAAAAAATAAAAGGAAAAAAAGCCTCAATTGCCTCAACAAAAAGTAAATCAAAGGTGGAATAAAGAAGAAGGCACCCGTAAAATTATGATAAACACCACAAGCACATTTTCTGCACTCTAAGTCCAATTCCCACTTCCTCAAAACATACAAAGAAACAAACTGACCAAGTCACTCCCCTGCTCAAACTCTTCAGTGACCCCATTGCCTTCAGAGAAGAGCCCACTCTTCACCACAGCCTTCTGGGTTCTTTACGTTCTTGCTCTGCCAGCCCTTTCGTCTTCTTGCCTGAACTTGGCACAGGTTCAAATGTATCAGCTTTTACCTCACTCCTAGGTTTTTGCTTAGAATGCTGCCCTTCCCCACATATCCTCACCTGCAGAACACCTCCAGCTTCCTGCTCAGTCATCACCTCTGCCAGGAATCCTCCCAGAGCATTCTCGTACCTTACTCCACCCTCAGGCTCAATTAAATGACCCTCTCCTGTGCTCCTCCTGCCCTTCATGTGTCCCAGCCCTTGACACTCCATCTCTTCCATTGCCAGGAACCCTTCCTCGGCCTGAGCGTATAGTCATGGACTCCAATCAGACTGCAGAATGAATGACAACCTGACCCACAGAGTCACACCATGGAAACAGCCTTCCCCTGATTAAATATGCAAAGATATAGGAGTCAGGCTTTGCTTTGAAGGCCAAACCTTTTTT
>NW_017732656.1:12668-17540 GCF_001890085.2 Hipposideros armiger
TAGTCAGGGGATCACTTCTTAAATTATATAAATAAATGTCTAACCACTATGCTGTGCCTCTGAAATTAGTAGAAAATATTGAATGTCAACTGCAATTGATAAATATAAAAAGACGGGGGAGGAGAATAAGAGGTCCCAATTTCCAGGTATAAAACAAGTAAGTCATGGGCAGGTAAAGTACAGCATAGGAAATACAGTCAATAGCATTGTGATAGAATAGTACAGTGTCAGATGGTTGCTGAACTTATCATAGCAATCACTTCTTTAGGTATATAAAAGTTGAATAACTGTGATGTACCCCTGAAACTCATATAATATTGTACATTAGCTATATTTGTAATAAAAAATTCTTTTTTTAAAAAAACCTTCCTTTCATGTCCCTTAATTGAATTAAAATTTTTCTTTCATAGAGGACTTGTTTGTTTCTTTATAAATTAATTGCTAGGTAGATACAGCTTTTGTAGCTATTGTGAATGACATCATATTTTCCATTATATTTTATGATTGGTGGTAGCTGGTGTGGAGACGTGCTATTGGTTTTTAGTAGTTGATCTTGTGATCTTTTGCTGAATCCTCTTACTAGCTCCAAAAGAGGGACTGCTGGTCCAGTTGTCTTTCTATGTAGATGATCACAGCACTTGTGAATAATGATAGCTTTATCCCTTTCCTCCAATCTTCACACCTCTGTATTAGCTTGCTAGGGTAGCCATAACAAAGTGCCATAGACTGGGTGGCTTAAACAGCAAAAATGTATTTTCTTACATTTGTAAAGACCAGAAGTCTGAGATCAAGGTGTCAGTAGGGCTGTTTCTTCAATAGGCTCCCTCCTTGGCTTCTAGATGGCTGGCTGTCTTTTCCCTGTGTCTTCACATGGTCTTTCCTCTATGCATATCTGTGTCTTAATCTCCTCTCTTATAAGGACACTAGTTATTTTGGATTAGGACCCACCCTAATGATCCCATTTTAACTTAATTATCTGTTTGAGGACTCCATCTCCAAATATAGTCACAATCTGAGTTTCTGGGGATTAGAACTTCAACATATACATTTGGGGGATACAACCTCTCATTGCTTGTTCTTAGCTTCAACTGCAGCGATAACCCAAGGTTCCCCCCAACTTTTCCGTCTCACAGTTGTGCCAGGCAGGCACTGATGGCCGAGGTAAGGAGTGGGAAAGAGGGGGGAAAGGAGCCAAACCTGTCCCTGGTGAGGCTCTCTGTCCCCCTCCGCCTCTGGCTCACTTTCCTTCCACATGCTGAGCAGGATATCCTCCCCAGAATTTTCCCACTAGGATTTTTTGCCAGTTCTTTGGCACCTGCATGCCTCCATCTCCTTCCATAGTGTCCCCAGAGTTCAGGTTTTGGTGGCAGGGGTGGAGTAAGGGCACAAGGAGGAGTGGAATAAACCATCCAGCCAGATATCCCCATGGTTTAATTGTGCTTTTGAAAGATCTCTTTGGCAGCAGTGTAGAAATCGAATAAGAGGCGGGCAATAGTGAGACTAGATAAGGGGCTATTGAAATAAATGAGCTGTTGATTCTCAGTCAGAGGTAGTGGCCATGGGTAATGCAAAAACAGATGGTGTTGATAGGACTTGGTGATTCTTTACATGTGAAATAGAAGGCAAAAAAGATGTCAGGAATAAATCCTAGGTTGCTGGTTTGGGCAACTGGGTGGATGGCAATGGTTCTCATTATGATACAGGACACAGGAACAAGAGAAAGTTTGGGGTGGGGGAAGGACTCATGGAAAATGACATGCCCACAAACATGCCTATCATCCAAATTGAGATGCTTACCAGGCAGGTAGAGCTATAAAGCTGGTATTCAGGAGAGAAATATGGACTGGATGACCTTGGAAGTCATCAGCTCCTGAATGGTAATTGAAGCCATTGGAGAAGAGGTGCATAAGTGAACTTCCTGGGATGATGTGAGGAGGAAGAATAGAGGACCTAGGACATATCTCTGAGGATCACAACACTTAAGAGCTGCTCTGAAGAAGAGGCAGCAAAGAAGCCTGAGAAGGAGTTGCCAGGGAAATAGGAGGAAGCCCAGGAGTGTCACAGAAACCCAGGGAAAAGCGTGTGTTAAAAAATATGACCAAGTGAGAAATCAGATCAGATGAGGACTGAAAGGTGTCACTGAATTCAGGGAGATGGAAGTCATTGGCGACCTCAACCCCAAAAAAAGGAGGTTGTCACTCTCACCACAGTGATAATAATAAATGGCCACCAGCAATAATATCAACTTAGAATGATATGATATTTTATACTTCTGTAAGCAGTTTATATTCCACAACGTTCTTTTGTTTTATGGAAACCGTAGCCGACAAGAGAATTTATGAAGGAACTAAGGAAGCTTTTCTGCAGAAGAAAAGACTTGGTGGTTGGGAGCGACAGCGGGGAAGTACTTGAATTTAAGAAAGGCTGCCTGGAGGCTGAGGGAAAGCAGGACCTCAGAAGTCTGCAGCGTCGGAGCCGTCCAACAACAGAATGTGTTGCCTACAGAGCTGAGGAGACCCTCACCGTCACCCCATCCATGCCAGCTTCCTGAGTCCTTTCAAGTTCATTGTTTCATTTCATCCTCAAGGCAGTTCTATGCAGAGAAAGGGGATTTTCCCCGTGTTTACAGATGGGGAACCTGAGGTTCAGAGATGTTCAGGGGTATGAAGAAGATCATGCAGCTCGTATGTGGAAGAAGTGGTGCCTAAGCCAAGCCTCCGCAGTCCAAGAGCAGGGTTTTGGCCATACCTCCCATCAGAGAGGTTCTATCCAGGCTGACCAGCTACCTGACAGGGAAGCGCAGGCAATTACTGCCTGTGGGAAGGGAGAAGGCATGTAGGGGCCGGGGTCCCCCACCAAATGAGGTTGAATCCAGCTAGGCAATCAGCAGCTATGATTTTCTTCATCATATGGGGGCAACTCACTCCTTCCAGATTAGGAAACCAAAACACAGAGGCTAAGAGACTGCTATTGAAAAATGAAGGTCTACCTCCATTAATGCTGACCCACAAACAACTGCTTCTAGAGGCTTCAGCAACAGCGTGCCAACCTCACAGGGTGGCTATAGCCAAGGTTATGATCAACTTATCTGAATCAGTGTCTTCCGGGCCGGTGGGACTCTGGTCCGGGAGTCTTTGCCTCTATGCCCTGCTGAAGCACAGCCTTCATGACCGGGCCTCCGCATGGATTCAGCCATGGCCCAGGCACACACTCCAGGTCACAGCTTTTTAATTCATACCCACCAGCTCAGCTGTTCTGGGGTTGCCACCATATCAGGGACTAAGGACACAGAGGACAACGTAGAACAAGTTTTGAGCAGTGACACCATGTAACTATCACAGAAGAGAGGGTGGCCCCTTGACTCTTGGGCAGAACTCATCCCTTACGACTAAGAAAGTCTCTAAGATTCCTAGCCATTTTGGGGGTTAGCGTACAGCGTCAAAAGGGGGACCTAAGGAACATCCAGCTAATCAAGACAAGGAGAGCTCCTGCAGTTCATTTGAAAGAAATTAGAAACAACCCAGCTATCCGTCAACAAGAAAATCAATAAATATTAATAAATTACAGTATATTCACACAGTGAAGTACTTGTACAGCAGCAAAATGGGTGAACAAGGGTAATCAAGTGTAAAATACCATGTTGGGTGAAAAAAACAAGCAATACAAATAACAGCCAAAAAGTACATGCAATATGACATAATTTAATGTAGCTTAAAAGCCTACAAAGCAGTGCCATACAGTGCTTAGGATACATATGCTCTGGCGCAGTAAAAGTCTGAGAGAAATGACTGGAACTGAGAAAGACCTCATTCAGGGNCACAACCTCTGTCTGTGAAAAACAGTGGATATTCTGATCATTTGGATGGGACAGAAGGCTGCAGGAAACCCAGATGTCCTCTTAACCAGCCTGTGCACAGACTCACTCACAGGCACTCACCTTAGGCTCCAGTGGAGGGACTGTGACTTGGGGGGCCTCAGAGACATACGAAGGGAGCAGACAAGTGTGCAACTTTGGGGGCAGGCTGGAGGACAGTCTGCATTTTCCCAGTGAGAGGTCCACCTTCCATGCAGCAGGCAGGTGGGTACCATCTATCCTGTATTGAGCCCACCCTCTCTGGCCAAATCTAAATCTGATTGGCCTGGTGAACTTCACTGCTCCACCCTGCTAGCTCACTGGGACCCCACCCCAACCAACTCAAACACCACCAGAGGCACTTTCTCTGCCAGCAGCCAATCCCAACCGCATTACACTCTTTCTTGGAAAACTGTTGGAGTCCAGCCGGCCCCAGGCAGGCGGCAACTGGCCTCGGTGTGCTCTGAGACTTTAACTGAGTAGCTCTAGGCTCAGCACTGGCACCAAACCAGAATTTCCATTAACCTGGTGACCACAGCCTTTCCACTCTAGTGATTCCCTGAAACCCTGACTCACCCAACTCCCATACCACACACGGCTCTATCAGCGGCTGAACCTTAAGGGAGCTGGCAGGTAGCAGCAGGTCTCTGAGTGCCCTGACTTTTTGCAGAGCTACCCCAGGCCTGGTACTGTTGGCAGGTGTCCTCGGTTCCCAGCATGGCCTCTCCCATGCACCTAGCACAAGCAGCAAACAACTGTGGATTGCTTTGTAATTCATACCACATAGTCCCGGGCTGGTCACAGGCAGTAGATGACCTGGGACTTCACTGGAGCCCCTCCCAAGAGGCCTCAGGACCAACATACTTAGAGGTTTGCTTCATACCACAGAAGAGCACTGTTCAATTAGCCCCACAAGTGGCATACCCAAAGGGCAGTCTCAACATACACCAGAGCCTGGTGAGGCAAATCCCACTCAGTGAGTTAAGCCTCCCCCAGTATCCCATAAGCTGTGGACATGG
>NW_017732656.1:18429-19110 GCF_001890085.2 Hipposideros armiger
TAGCTTTATTGTTTAACCTTTGACATTTAAGTTTTTAATTTATCTGGAGTCCACTTTTGTATTCTGGGAAAAGTAGGGATACAGTTTTATTCTGATATATATATATAGTCAACCATTTTCCAAAGTCATCTACAAGTCAGTGGGACCTTTTCCATTGACCTGCAGTGCTGTATTTATCATACATCAAGCTCTTATATATGTGTGGTCTGTCTCTAAGTGCTCTATCCTCTTCCATTGGGCTATTTACCTGTCCTTCCATCAAACTACATAATCCTTTCATTTCTATGAATTTGTAATATATTTTAATATCTAGGAAACAAGTCCCTCCTCTTTTTAAAAGTTGGCTCAACTATTTGTGGACCTTCACACTTATTAATTTCAAAATAAGTTTGTCAATTTTCTCCACATATCTATTTGGAATTCTGATTGTAATTGTTCCAAATTTATAAATTATTTTGAAGAGAATTCTCAACGTTATGTTATTCTATCATGAACATGGAATATCTACCCATTTATTCAAAACTTCCTAGGGAGTGATCCAAGATGGCGGAGGAGATAAATACTGTGCCTGCGTTCTTCCATAAACACATTAAAATTACAACTAAACTATAGAACAATCAACCTGAGAACCACCTGAAATCTAGCCAAACAGAAGTCCTATAACTAAAAATATAAAGAAGA
>NW_017732656.1:29242-36211 GCF_001890085.2 Hipposideros armiger
ACAAAGCAGTGCCATACAGTGCTTAGGATACATATGCTCTGGCGCAGTAAAAGTCTGAGAGAAATGACTGGAACTGAGAAAGACCTCATTCAGGGAATTGGCTACATTTTTGGTGAAGAGGTGATGGGGGAAGTTACAATAGGGAAGGGATACCTAGGGCTTTCCACAGTATCAGAAATGTTCTGTTTCTTAGGATAGGCTGGGTACATCCAGTTCACATGATTCTTTAGGCTTTTTTCTTTTTAAAGTCTATTTCCTAGTAGCTTTTTATGACCATGTTTAAACCCAAAGACTGGTAACCCAAATCATAGCTATCGTATTTGTTAATGTATCTGTCTCCCCAGCTGAGGGGTGTGGATACACACTCTTGAGGCCAGAACCCCACCCAGCTAAGCTGCTCCAAAATTCCTAGCCCATTAGGTTTGGGGGAAATTTATTACACAGACACAGAAAACTATTATGAACAACCACTGAGTACTCTTGAGCAAAGCAGCGACACTATAAAAGTTGTATTTTACCAGGCTACCTTGTGGCCTCCAAAGACCAAGTAGCTAAATCAATTTATTTTTGATCTGCAAAGGCCGAGGTGGTTAACACAAACCCGGAAGAGCCTGCAGCCCCAGACTTCTTGGGCGGGGCAGGCAACACATTAGTAATTTCAGTGTGGCTTCAGCCGACCATTTTTGGTCACCTCTGCACTTTTTTCAATCAAGTCTACTTGTTCAAGGGGACACCTCCTGAGAACAAAAAGAAGACCTTCCATCTGCAAACCTTCAGAGTTCAGCTAAGCATAGGGGAGGGGCAACTGGCTTTCGATGCTTCTGAGGCGATGAGGAAAACACCCCCATCCAGGCCAGGAGATGCTGTGCAGCCCTGAGGGACAGAGTGGCCAAGAAAGGAGCCAAAGACCCCTAACCTTGCAGCTCTCCTTGCAGCCTGGTAAGAATCACCCCAGGTTTGATGTCCCATTTACCATCTTAGATCCAGGCTTCCAGTAAGCCCAGAGGGGAGGATGGGGCAATGATGAGTAAAGGGATGTTCGTGAAATAAACAGCCATAAAGGAAAAAGAGAACGCATTTGGCAAAGTAAAGGAAGCAATATCTTTCCCTGGGCTGCCGTTTCCAATGCTGATTCAAAAAGAAAGCTCTGCTGTCAGGTGTAAAACTGGGCTTTACCCTAAAATGAGATCTAAAAATTGTCCAAGAACTGAGCACTCGTTGAGGGGGAGAGGGGTGAAGTTGGTAACGGAAATAGATACAGTCCCCTGGATGGAAAATGTGTGTTTTCATCCGACTGTGCTGTGAATTGCTCAGCTCATGACCATAGCAAGGGAGCCTGTGTGCTGGATTAGGGATAGTGTTGCCTCAAAGCTAAATTTCTCTTCCCCATTTCTTGGGGATGGAGTAGAGGAGGATAATCAATTATATTTGGGCACAGGGCACACTATAATGAGAAAAAAAATGCCCTCCTCCTAACAAAAAAGGATTGAGAGAGTTGTTTGCTCGGGGTGTTTCTATAATATTAAATAAAGTCTTTTAACATAGATCAAAACTAAAAAGGACAAAGGAAGACAGAATTTTACCCAGAAGACAGAAGCCTGAGCTTCATCCCTTAGAAGCTCTCTGAGGACCTCCTTCGTTTATAGATGGAAAAGCGGAGGTCCAGAAAGGGACAGGCGTGGAGCCAAGGTCATACAAACGCTGTTGGCAGAGCTTAGACCAGAACCCAGGAACCTGCCAGGCAAGGGATAACGCCCATGAAGTATTTCAGCTTTCCCAGTTCATATGGAGAGTGAATGTGAAGAGTGTGCATCCGTTAGCCATTACTTCCTGTAATACTCTTGGGGACGGCCTGCCCAGGTCCCACAAGTTGTTGGAAAGGAAGGATGGAAAGTAGGAGCTAGCTGACCCAACAGAGCACCTACACAGGAGAGCAGCACCCGGGTCTCTGGGAATTGAGTTTGCTGATGTCTGGACCCAGCATGGACTGCCCCAGAAGCTGCGCCTGGGGACAAATCAGAATAGAAATACGGCAGGGAGTTCTTGAAAAGTAAGGGGTTCTGGACTGAATAAAAAGGCAGCAGGCAGAGTGACTCAATACCAAAGAGACCTGGGTGTAAATCCCAGCTCTACTTCCAGCTTGGTGGTCTCCTGCAAGTCACGGCACCACTCTCAGGTTCCATTTCCTCCTCTTTAAAAGGGAGGCCATAAATACACATCTTGCAGTGAGCTCAAAGTGTGTATAGGAGGCTTAGTAAATTTTAACTCCTAAATCCTGAGCTGAAAAAGAAAAAGGGAGGAGACACCCATGCATGCACACACACAGCACCTGTCCCAACTGACAAGGCTTTTTAGAGCATCCTTTTAGCTGCCATAATACGTACCAACCTGCTGATGGCAGAAGTTCAGGCTACACCTTCAGTCTCGATCACCAAGCCTGCATGAAGGTCACCCAGACCCGCTCCCTGGCTCTCCAATGGGCCATTAAAATCCCAATAGGTTTTGAAATTAAGATACCCTATACCCTCATTTACATCTTCTCTGGCTGTGCCAGTGACAGCACAGAAGACAGAGGGCAAGAGCCAGGCAGTGGGTCCTGGAGCCAGGCAGAATTGGGTTGAAAGCCTGCCTCTGCCTCTAATTGGCTGACTGCACTTGGGCGAAGTGCCCACCTCTCTAGGTCTTGGTTTCCTCATTTGGAAAATGGCAATGATAATAAATACCCATTTTGCAGGGTTGTGATGAAGTTCAAAAGAGAAGTAATTAAAGCGCAGTTAGTGTTTGTGGTGGTGGCTGCTGTTAATATCCTACACTGTGGAATCAGGGCAGGCTGTGTCCCCAGAGGATGTGGCTCATCGTGGTGAGCCTTAGAAATTCTGCCTCAGTGGTGTAGTAGTTGTACAATCCTAAGCAAATCTCTTAACCTCGCAGGGCCTCCATTTCCTCTTATGGGCAATAAATATCATGCCTGCTTGACTTCAGGAGGCTTCTGTAAAGTTCAACTAAGATAATAGAAGTAAGCGTGGCTAGAAAACTGACTCCAGAAAGATCATCATTATTCAGATGTAACTGGACAGCTGTAATTCTAAAATGCTTTCAACCCATAATTACCCAGAATATAGGCAGAAAACAAATGAAAATGAGCAGTGGGAGAGGTAAGATAAAAAAAATCAAAGGATTTTGAGGTGTCTCATGGCACAAAATTCACTGGAACTCAAACATCAAACTTTCATCTTAACTATTTTTCTATCGTTATTGTTATTTTATTATGGGTTGAGAGTTTTACTTATGGTGTCAATTTCCCAGGAACATTTGTCTGTTTTTCTTTTCTTTGTTACTAAACAATAGAGGTACTTCAGTTAATAGCTTTAATAGGAACAATTGTCCATGTGATTTGTCAGGAGCCAAAATAAAGTCCTATGAAACATGAGGCCACTCAAAAACAATACTGTTCGTTCCCACGAAGGGAATGAAGAATCCTCAGAGCCACTTAACAGCATCAACTCCAGATGTTGGTTGACTTCCTAGATCTGGAAAAATGGTTAAGAGCGAGAACCTGCATCACATAGACCTGGGTTCGAATCCCAGTACTGCAGTTTAAAAGGCACGTGACCCAAAGTCTCCTCACGTGTCTCTGAGGGATGTTGTGAGGGTTAAATGAATAAACTATGTAAAGGACTTACCCAAGTGCCTGTCACATAATAAGTGTTCAATAAATGGTATTTAGAAAAGAAAGCTCCGCTTGAACCTTTGAGGTCTAACAGTACTTTCCTGTTTGTAACTGCTTTTCCGTAGAATACCTTCTCTTGCCCTCTCAACAGTCCAAGAAACTCTGTAGATTTGGTAAGATGCATTAGTGCCATTTTACTGTTGAGAAAACTGAGTCTGGGAAAAGTGAAAGGACTTGCCCCCATCACAATGGGAATGAAAAGAAGTGAAAACAGGTCCCTTCCAAGCCCTGCTCTAAAGGGCTGGTTTCTCGGGCCTTAGAGCCAGAGAGACCAAGAAAATCAGTCCCCACACAAAGTCCCCTACCCAGGGTGGAATTCAAGACGTCAGTACCCTTATGAGGAAGCCAATGTGACTCAGTTCCCCCAGCCCGACTCCCCCACCTCCCACCTACACACACACCCCTGAGCCAGGGCCTGGCGTCAGAGCTGCCCAGCTGACCGCAATTGGAGGTGCTGACACCTGCTCTGGATGCGCAGGCCTGACTGTGGCTGGAAAGCTAGAATGTTCTGCCCCACAGTTTCCAGGATCTGACGTGCACACCTGCTGCTCACCTGCTGAGGGAGATCTCTCTCCATGATCACATCAGCAGGTTTACCGTAAAGTCATCATCTCGTAGCTTCCAGCCCCAGCCCACCTAGTCAGTCATGCTCCCTCTCAATTCCTGTCTGATGGGACTGGAGAGACCCCAGAAATGAGGGAAGGCACTGTCTTTATTTGAACTCTACAAGATCCTGTGCATCTAGGCTAACAGGACCCCAGACTTCGAGACCCTGAGGGTTATAAAATCCCTCAAGAGGCCATCTAACCCAGGGATGGGCAAACTTTTTCTGTAAAGGGCCAAACAGCAAATATGCTAGGTTTGGTGAGCTATATTAAGTCTCTGCCACATATTCTTCTTTGTTTTATTTTTTAAAGCCCTTTAAGATTGTAAAAGCTATTCTCGGCACAGGGGCCATACACAAAGCGACCTATGGCAGAATTTGGCCAGCAGGCCATGGTCTGTGGACCTTACTAAACAGATGGAAAAACTAAGGTCCAAAGAATGTAAGTGTATTTGCCCAGCATCACTCAGTGACCAGGACTGTCACTCATACACAGATCTGACTCCTGGGCCACTCTGCCTCCAGAATTAAGAATATTTTGTCCTATTTCTTCAAAAATCTGTTAACCCCTGATTCTTACCCAAAATATGTGATTAATTGCATTTTCAATGTTCGGTAGAGCAAATGTTATATTTGAATGTAATAGAAGAAAATGTTCCTTGAAATCAAAACAAGCTGTTTCTGCCTTCCAAAAACAGATGAAATCATTTCTATCAGAAGAAAGATAAACCTTTTTAGTGCTGTCTTGTCTGGCCAACGCTGACAGGGCGAGAGAAAGGAACAGGCTGATATTTCAAAGCCTTTCCCTGGTTCTCCTACACCAGCGAGAAGGCAGGGCATGTTGAAGACTGCCGTTGCTTTGCAGAGTCTTTGCATGTGCAGGGGGGGTTCCCCAGGACAGGTGGCCTGTAGTGTCATTCTGCATGCTTCTACTGAATAAGAGGGGACCTGGGGGGCCTAAGAGGTGGGGAGTCCTAACAATGGATGGTAGAGGGAGTAAGAGGAGAAACAGCAAGGCAGAGGGAATGACAGTGTGGTGCAGACAGAATGGTAAGATCCGGAACATCTGGTGTCAGCATTAATTTGCATTAATACAACGTCAGCCCCCTTTATGCCCCTCAAGCCTCTCCTAGAGAGACTGTGCTGCACACAAAAGCCTTGTATGGGCGTTTTTGTTGTTTTTTGAGCAAAATGAAGAAGAGTTGCTGGAGAAAGTGGGGTAGGTGAGGTCAGCACACAGGGAAAACCCAGGTACTGAATGAACAAACTGAACCGAGGCCCTCCCTACCACAGAATTGCGTGCCCAATATCCTCTCCCACTTCTCCTTGCTTTCAGAACCCCAGTTCTGTTCGGGGCCACAAAGTGCCCAACCCTACCCAACATCCTCATTTTCCCAACTTTCTCTTGGAGCTAGGAAGGGCCATGTGACATAGCTTAGTCAGTGGGTAAGACACTGGCGGACATCTTGTAGGAATTCTGGAAAAGTGTTACTCTTCTTGATTGAAAGGAACAAACACAGCTAGCACCATCACATTGTATTTTTCTTCTTTCTTTGAACATACACAGTGCGCCTAGATGGCAGGAGCCATCTTGCTGTTGTCCAGGACAACTTTTTCAATGATGAGAATGTTCTCTCTCTGTACTGAGCCACTGCACTAGCCACCAGCCACTTGAAATGTTGCTAGTGTGACTGAGAAACTGAACCCTTTCTCATTTTTCTTTTTAAAGTATAACTCATCTGAATTTAAGTAGCTGCATGTGGCTAGTGGCTACTTTCTTGGACAGCGAGGCTAGAGAATCTTAGGACCTCTGACCCTGATGTTGTCCCACTTAGCTTCAAACTCTTAGGTAAGAAAAATAAATCCCTAATTTTTGGTCACTGTAAATCGAGTTTCTGGTACCTAATGCATTCTAACTGATGCTACCAGGGAGAGAGAATGGGAGAGCCCCTGGGTTCTTACTGCCCATGGGATGACACTGAAGGATCAATCCCATTTTATTTGCATCTCCACCAGCCTTGCTGAGGGCCAGATATGGGGAGAGCAGTCGCCTAGGGCCGAGGGAGCCCAATTCTCATAAACAAACTTCTTGAATGACCATTACAATTGGTACCTTGAATGACCTCAGACAGGTGCAATCTAACTGAAGCCTCATCACTGCCCCAGAGGTATTTATATACCCCCAATCAGAATGGGTCACATCTGAATGAAGTAGGTAGTAGGTTAGCAGGGCTTCAAAGGTAGCTTAGGAGTGAGGACCTGGGAAGAATAGGTTCCCTTCCAGGAAACCCAAAGAGAGAAACTCTGGGAAGCAGATTATTTGTGGGAAACAGGACCAGAAAAACAGCTTCTAAGCTGGAAGTATAGACAAACGTTTATATATCCCCACCATCAGCCCTTTGGGTAAACAGACTTGGGTAAACAAACAATGCCAAACAGACTTGTGTTGTAGTTATTAATAGCTATGAATTGTTAAAGGATAATTTCTTTAAATAGTGTATAATCATGACCCTTCTAGAAATATAAAAGAAACATATATCAAGGATTTTGGTTAGCTCATTAATTTGTGAGGGAACCAGTAAGATGTCATAATTAGTTCACAGAATCACACACACACACACACACACCACACACA
>NW_017732656.1:44245-46395 GCF_001890085.2 Hipposideros armiger
GACAATGTCTTATTTTATTGGTTCCTGATAATGTTGGGTTTCACTTTTTAGGCTTTCATCAGAACAGTCTTAAGAAATAATCTCTTCCAGAGCCCCGGGGGGTTAGCCTGGATATCAGTTATAAGGCTAAGTGAAGAATCACCATAAAAGGGGAGAGCCTCAAATCGGTAGTTTCCAACCTTTCTTTACAAGAAGCAGCTGCTAATTTATCCAGTGGGAGAGATGACTGATGACACACGCTCAGGTGTCAGATGTTAGAAACGGGGAAGTTGCTGCATGTTACACACCGATCACTCCTAATGGTGCTCCTTTGCCCATCAGCAGACAGAGAAAATATTGGAAGCAAGGATGTGGACATACCAGTAGGTAAATCTACGGACTTGGAAACCTTGAATCTCTCTTTCCCAACTGTTCTATAATTTTTTTTTCTGTAAGACTTTGTCCTTTGCCTTGTAACACCCTTATTTCCTGTCCCCCCTAAAGCTTGACACTATACAAGAGTGTGTTCCTACATCCCCTCTGTTTACGTTTTTCAAGCAGTGAGACAACAATAAATATCAATTTTACTCAAATCCAATTAAAGTATATTTATGCACCATCCTCCATGTATACATGGCACTGTGCTGGGATGTGTGTGTCCTATAAAGAGACATAATAAACAGTTCATAACTGCTGTTCAGAAGCAAAACAATAAAATAAAGGGTGGGGGCCATATGCTCGCCCACTGACATTCAGCCAAGTTACCCACCTGCACCTGGGTCAGGTAACATGACGGGGCTTTGTGAGCACAGACGCTTTCAAGGAGAGCATGGTGGGTGACTGCATAAAAGCAAGCAGGTGTGACATCGGGGAAGGCACAGATGTCCTTTTACAATACACCATGTGTGCGTCCCATTTCAGAGATGAACAAACGAGACTCAGAGAAGGGAAGTGATTTGCCCTGAGTGGGAAAGGCAGTAGTCTGAATCCACCTAAAGGGCAGTAATCTTTTGGGCCATGCACCTACTAGGTGACTTGGTGATAAGGGGAACACATCCTTGGAAGGAATGGGAGAGACTTGCATTTTGACTCTGGATGACGTGCTACCCTACAGCGCCTGCTCCTTCCCTACATATGCTCCCAAAGAAAGGGAGGAAGAGTAAAATCCAGCGCTGAGAGGGGCTGCCCACCAGGAGTTCCTGAGAAATCACCTGCGCTGTGACATTGTTCTGCGGGCCCCTCACAGGTGAAAGAGACTTGTAAAGGAGCACGTATCACCTCTTTGGAAACCAACCCCTTTCAGTTGCTGCCCAAGCAGCCCCAGAATGAAGCTCTCTGGCTCTGTCCCACAGCAAATAATGTCACTGTGAAGTTTCACTGTAATAAAGAGATGAATAAGTAATTACTCAGAGAAACCAGGGCATTTCAGAGATGTTCTGCTGGACCACAGCAGGCACACTGATGCGAACCTTGTCTTCCGGCTACAGCCTTTGCATTACGTGTCAGATCTGAGTAATAAGTGACATGCTAAATGACTGGTAACAGTATTTACCCTTCCCGCCTTCCCCATCCTGACCACACTCAGAAGTCAGCCATGGTGACAAAATTTCAATACCAAAACCTTCACTGAGAACAGTGAAACTTTTCTTCTCTCCATTTTCCCACAAGTCTCAAAATGATACTGGAAATTTTTTTGTCTCCAGTGTAATCAAAAAATATGTTTTTATTTAGAAACAATCCAAAAGTCAAGCCTGTTTTTAGAATGTGAGATTACAGAGGAGGATTTTTCCAAAAGGTTCTTGGGTATCGATTATGTAAGAGTCACAAAAGGGTTTTATTTGTGACACCTTGAGGCTTTGAAGGGAATCCAGTAGTTAGGATTCCTGGAAATTGAGAAGCCTAAACCCTCTGAAAGAATACACAAAATTTCCAGCTCAAAAAGTTTGGAAAGAGATGAGCTTACATCCAAAAGGGTGCCCTTCCATAAGCTTCTTAGAAAGGAAACAAACTCATTCCATAATATTTAAGATGTAGGTGATAGGTATGTTGCATATCAAGTCAGTATTTCCTAAACTCCATTTATTCACATATCATTGTGACTCTGCCTATTATCTCTATTATTTCCTTAATACTTTCCTTTAAGCCATCTCATTCTTTTACACTAAAATGTA
>NW_017732656.1:48580-56720 GCF_001890085.2 Hipposideros armiger
ATAGAATTACCACATGACTCAGCAATCTCACTTCCAAGTGTATATAACCAAGAGAAATGAAAACATATGCCCATACAAAAACTTGCACACAAATATTCATAGCAGCATTATTCATAAGGCCAAAAAATGGAAACAACCTAAATGTCTATCAACAGATGAACAGATAAACAAAATGTGGTACATCCATACAATGCAATATTATTTGTCAGTGAAAAGGAATGAAGAACTGATACACGCTACAACATGGATGAACCTTGAAAAGATTGTGATAAGTGAAAGAAACCAGATACAAAAGGCTATATATTGTAAGATTCAGTTTATGTGAAATGTCCAGAACAGGCATATCCATAGAGACAGAAAGTAGATTAGTGGTTGCCCGGGGCTAGAAAAAAGAGTGAATCAGAGTGACTGCTAATGCGCATTGAGTTTCTTTACGGGGTGATGAAAATATTCAGAATTAGATAGTGGTGATGGTTATACAACTGTGAGTATACTAAAAGCTGCTGAGTTGTATACTTTAAAAGTAGACATTTATAGTATAGGAATTATATCTCAATAAAGCTGTCATTTTAAAAGAAACTGAACTTAAAAAAGAATCCAATTAGAAAATAAGCAAAGACATAAAGAGACATTTCACCAAAGAGGATGTATGCGTATAGGTAACTCATTAGCCATGAGGGAAATGCACATTAAAATCACACTGAGATATCAGAACACACCTATTAGAACGGCTAAAATAAAAAATGGTGAAAACAGTACTGGAGAGGGTGCAGAGAAATAGAATCATTCATATATTGCTGATGGAAATCTAAAACGGCACAGTCCCCACGGAAAATACTTTAACACTTTCTTTTAAAACTGAAAATGGATTTACCGTGCAATCTAGAAATTGCATTCTTGGGCATTTATCCTACAGAAATAAAAACTTATTTTCACATGGAAACTAGTACTTGAATATTCATAGTAGCTTTATTTGTAATAACCTAAAACTGGAAACCATTCAAATATCAATAGATGAAAGGTTAAACGAATACATCCATGTCATGGGTTACCAGGTAGCAATAAAAAGGAACGAACTATTGAAACACTCTCTATATATAATTTCGATGAACCTCAAGGAAATTATGCTGCTGAGTGAAAAAAAAAACTCAATGATACATACACACTGCATGTTTCCACTTANAAACAAAAACGCTAATTCGAAAAGATATATGTACCCTTATGTTCACTGCAGCATTACTAATAATAACCAAGATAAGGAAGCAACATAAGTGTCCATCAATGGATGAATAAAGAAGATGTCATTGATATATAACATATTAGACATATATATTAGATATATTAGATATATATCAGTAGTAATAAGAAGAATGAAATCTTGCCATTTGCAACAACATGGATAGACCTAGACTATATTATACTAAGTGAAATAAGTCAGGAAGAGAAAGGCAAATACCGTATGATCTGTTATATGTGGCATCTAAAAATTAATAATAAAATGGATAAACAAAACAGAAACAGACCCATAGATATAGAGAAAAAGCTGATAGTTGTCAAGGGGCATGAGAATTAAAAACAGAAACCTTTTTTTTTTTTGGCCTTCTCTCTGCCTGACAAGTACTATAAGTACTTAAACATTGACCAAAAGAAGCTCATATTTCTGGGGTGTTTTTTTTTTTCTGACTTGGCAGAGGCAGCACTGAAACCCAGGTCCCTTGCTTCCCGGTTCAGTTCTCAGGCCACTGCACAACTGTCTTCATGTTTTGAATTAGTACTCTTTGAAAAGGCATCTCATCTCCAAAATATACTTTTCCCAACCACTAGGTAAAACTTGTGAAGCCTTTCATAATGACTCACTCAGGAGCAAAGATCCCCCAGCACAGAAGCAAGTCATAATATAAACACCCCACAGTCTGGGTCTGCGCCAAAGCTCCAGGCCTCTGTGTGCAATCCCCAAGTCAAGATGGCCCCAGAGTGGCTAACCTCAGAGAGCTTTAGACACTTAGGAAACTGCCCGTAGTGACTCCTATCCCCTTGTGTTGGACAAAGCAGATAGAACTTCCTCCCCCATCTGCCCTTTTTCCCCTCTTTCCATCCATCTGTCCATTCATTCAGTCATCCATCTGTAGTAAATTGGATCCATTAAGGTTCCGATTCTCATCCCACCCTATACCCTATACCTTTGCCATATAAGAGTGAAGTACCCTCCTTACTCTATCTCTGTGTCCAGCCATGAGACTTGCTTTGGCCAATGGGATGCTGACAGACGTGACAAAAGCAGAGGCAAGAAAAGCCTGCATGTATCCACTCATCACGTGTGGCCTCTTCCATTGGCATGGGCTAGCTTGCTGGGATGGGAGAGACACGTGAAGCAGAGTCAAGTCACCCCAGTTATCCCAGCCATGGCTACCCTAGATCATTCAGTAGCCAGCCAACTCCCCAGACAGTTATATGCCCTCAATGTGTGACCGGGCTCAGCCAATTTCAGCAGAACTGCCTAGCTGACCCCCCAGACACACGAGCAATAAATAGGCACTGTCATAAGCCCCTGAGGTTTTGTGGTTATTTGCTACTCAGCCTTACTGTGGCAATAAATAACTGAGACAAGATCCACCATTTACCGGTGTCTTCTATGTCTTGGGCTGGGTTCTGCACTACAAAGAAAAATCAGTCATGGTCCTTCCCACATAGGATTCCAGTCTGCAGGAAGAGACATACAGAGCACCCACCTCTTTGCACCTCTTTAGCTAAGAGGATCTTATGCCATTGTCCCCCAATAGAATTCCCAAGACCTAACTTCTGTCCTCTTAACAACAAGAAAATTGATCTGGAGGCAGAATGAGGTAATGGAGTATCAGTAAAAATAAGGACCAAGAGCATGTGACAAAACTTTTTTAAAAAACGACAGTTGTTAAACACACACAGTTTTATTCTCTCATATAAAAAGCCCAGAGATGGGCATTTCAGGGCTGGTATAGTGTTCTCCAAAGTCAGGCACCCAGGACCCTGCTATCTGGATGCTCTACCATTCTCCACACATGGCTTCCACGTCATAGTCCAAGACAGCTGCTCAAGCTCCAGCCATCATCTCCACATTCCAGGCAGCAGGATGGAAGAAGGACAAAAGAATGTTTCCAAAAGTCACACTGGACACTACCATTCATTTGTCACTGACCAGAACTTAGTCTCATAGCCACCTCTACAGCAAAGAAGACAGGAAAAGAAGTCTTTATTTCAGACATCTATGTGCCCAGCCACAAACTGGACGTTCTATTAGTAAGGGGAATGTAGAGAGGATAGACACTGAGAAACAATTGCAGTTTCTGCTGCAGTTACAAATGGTTTTGGAAGAAATGGGCCTAGATCCATAACACAGCTCAACTTGTAAGCTTGGGGAAATTCTTTCCTTCTTTAGGATTCTGTTCCTTCTTGCACAATGGGGACAGGACAGAGTTGGGCTGCGTGGGCTCTTAATCCCCTCTGGCTCTTTCCTTCCCAGAATCGTAGAATGAAGATCCTACGTTGTTTTGGCTTTCCATCAGATGCCGGTATTGATATATACCTACACAGACACCGAGGTGACATCCTCCCCTTCAGTCTGAAAAGCATTTAGTGAACAAAAGGGCAAACACCAAGCACAGACCTGTGTCAGATCAAAAGAGGAATCTACCTGAGCTCTCTTGTTGCTACTTTTAAAGTTTCATAGAAATGGCCATCTCGGGGGCCCTAGAAGATTCAAAGGCCGACCTCAGCTGTAACCCTCAGGCACCTGGTAGTGGTCAGAGAACAAAGATGTAATTTTGCTCCTCAGTCACTACACTGGACCCAGTACAAGGAAGCTGTGTGATCCAAAAAGATTTGAGAAGGGAGCTGACAGATACTTGAAATCCAGCCAGGCAACATTTCTGTGACCCTGTTTGGAGTGAGACTAGAGAGCAAATACATTTTAATTTGCCACCATCAAATTGTATAGCCCGTAGGCACTTTATAGAGGGAAGAAACGTTTACTCTGCATCTAATTAAGGCCTTCTACAAGTCTTGTAAGTAAAGCCTTACAGTTCTGTGATGAAAGAAACTACCTACTCCCTTGTAGGTTGGGACAATATCACGAGGCTTTCAAATCTGGTAGAGCGAGAACCTTGTCCATTTAATAATAATACATAAGAACATCTTCCAAAATAAGCCTGGGTCTGTGGCTTTGTCTTCATCTACTTTGAAATCATTGTTATTGGATTTCTGGTCAAAATTATTCTATGTTTATAAATCAGACTCATTTAATTTACAACTCAGAAATCCTCTNGTGGTCTCTTTCAGCTGCTTCTCCGTGCTCCCCACTGAGTGAATTTAACATGTGCCTCTGTAGCAGATTGGATTACTGTTCCCAATGCCTCCCTGACTTGCAATTATTATTAGGATGATATATGCTTTTTGCCTGTGACTTAACATTACCTCTGAGTAGAAGAGGTAAGTATATATCCAAGCCCATTAACACTGGTCGTGGGGCCATCAGACTTGTTTAGTCAATGGAACATGGGTGGAAGCGACAGAGCACCAGTGCTCAACAAGGGCCGTAAGAGGCATCACATGTTTCTACTCCCTTCTCTTGTACTCCTGCTGTTTGCCATGGTGACAGCTTCTGCCAAGTAGTTTCTGCCCCTTCAGCTTAGGCCCTAATATGAAGACATGTGAAGCAGACCTGCTCTGCCCCTCACCCCAGAGCTAAGACCTGCTTATCCCAACAGAGCCATATGAAGTTGACCTGCAAATTTGTAAGTAAGGAAAATATATGTTATCATAAGCCACTAATATTTGAAGAGGGGGTGGTATTTGTTATGCAGCATTATCAAGCAGAAAAGCTGAATAATACAGAAACAAAGGCTGTTATTTAGGTTATTCCATCCACAACATAATCTCTAAATTCAATCAATATTTTAGATCATGCAATAACAGAGAAACGAACAATTTCTTGTATCTTTTACACCGTTCTGATTATACACCATTGACACCATGGCATCTAGTTTGTACATCAGTCTCTTAGGAACTTGGACAAAAGGAGTTTGCTCCCAAGACTAAGCACTACTCAGGGGATAGCCAGAGGTTCAAACCATGGCCAACAACCAGAGATATAAAGAAAACAATGCTCATTGCTGAGATGTTATAGACAATGAGAAGTTTGGTGAATTATGTTTTCTTGCTCCCCCCTCTCATGTTCCTGGGAGTATTTAAGAACAGAAGTACTCAAATATCAAGCATGGGTCACATCTGTAAAAGCGGTGGGGAAGCGTTCAAGCTCCTTCTGCAATAGCAGAACCCTTTGTTTGAACACAGTCTTCCATGTAGTCTCAATTTACAAAATTGATAAAAATGGAGCTGCTCTGCTTGAAGCCTGAGCAAGAGGCCAGCCCCCTTTCTGTTCAGCATTTCCCTAATGCCCTGGGGCAGGAAATTCTACATGGATATCAGTTTTAGCAGTGGGGAAACTGAAGTCAGAGAAGGGAAAATAATTGTACAGATTCCAATGAGAAAGCCATAGGATTTTAGAGTCTCTGAAGACTCTCTACAGTTTCGCACCCCAGATGCCTTCCAAGCCAATAATCTGGAAGTAGTCGTTTTCATCCTATTTGCAAGAACACAAAATATTGATAAAGAAGTAGTTGTTAAATCTTGATACCAAAGACATGCCCAATCCTGGCCACTGTCAGCAAGTGAGGCAGGCACCGTTGCTTCTCTCTAAAGAAGACTCCAGCTGCAAGGTTTTGACTCAAGGAATCAGCAGATGAATCTCAAAATCATCTCCCCTACTATACTCGTAAGTCATCATTCTGCCCAGAAGTATTACTGTGCTATGTGAAACAAAGTGGCAGGACCAGAAGCCCTGGGCCACCCTCCTTCTAAAATCTATTTGGCTTCTGATGGAAGAAGATTTGAGGCATTCCCAGGAACCCTTCCATCTCTCAGCCGTCAGTGCCTGGTGCTGACACCTTCCATTTCTTGCCCATCCTGAATTCGGAATGAAGTGAAATCATAAACCATGCACCAGAACAAAGAAGGCATCTCTTCGATATTTCAGTGCAAGCCATGGAGGAACAGATAAAAGGATTGAGACAGAATAAGATAAACCCTGGTTCTCTTTAACAACCTTATGGAAGTTAGGCTGAGTGTACTCAAGCGACGAGGAAATGAAATAGGTATTGCTCCACTTTACCCCAGGGCAACATTATAAAACATCTTTTTCTCTCTTCTGAAAGCAGATATAGAAATACGGTTTGCATTAGTGCACCTAGAAATGGGCAAGTCACCACTTAAAGGAACATGAGCTCTGAAGGATGAAAGGAGGTGATTCTGTGCAATGTGCAGAGAACAAGAGTGAAGATCTAGTTTTCCTGGCGGTCCCCTGAGACTCTCATAGGCAAGTCTCGTTCCTCTTTCAGGCCTTAGGATTTCACAGAATTTAAAGATGGGGAGGAGCAGAAATACCCATCTCAGGCTTCTATAATTCAGCTCCTCAGAAATTGGTCTGGCTTGATGCCCTTGACCTTGACCCTGAAAACTCAGCAGGATCTGCAGATACCAAGGAAATGGATCTAACTTTGCCTGCCTTCAAGCTGAGTAAGCAAACAAATCGTTTACTTTGTGTTGAAGAGCCAGGAAAATTGCTAGAATCACTTGTATTTCTACAACAGAAGGAAAATGACCAAGTGAGTTGTTCACCCTAACACCATCCAAACAAATTAAGGTTTAATTTGAGGAAAACTTCATTACACTTACTGCTAAATTGCTCTCTTGCATCAACCGTTATGAAATTTAGAATCATTAACTTTCACACTAACGATGTTCTAATTTTCATACTAACCATTGTTTTATGATGTTAGTTCTTACAATGGCCATCATTTTGTGATTTACACAAATGTTTAAGCATTATTTTGAAAGTATTTGAAACAAATAATGATAAATGATTATATACATACAACAGAAAACTAAATATCAAATTTATTAATGCTAGAGGAATTTTCATCTCAAAAAATATGTATATATAGGGAATATAGTCAATGGTATTGTAAGAACTATGTATGATGTCAGAGGGGTATGATATTGGGGTGGGTTATCATTTTGTGAGGGGCATAAATGTCTAATTATTATGTTGTTTTGTANATCACATAACCGTGTTGTGAGCAAGTTGATCTCAGTTTTCTGCCACATTCTCAATTTCGGGGCATCCCTGATTTCTCTCTTCAGAGACATTCAGAAGAGACCCTAGGCTAGAAAGTGGTGGGGTTTTGTTTTGTTTTTTCCAACATGCACACTCACACAGACATGCAGTAGGGCCTTTCCCCTTCCCTGGGAGGAAAGTTTGCAAAAGCATCAAAGTCAGACAGGAAGGGACCCCCCCAAAGCTTCTGGGATCCAGTCCTCTGCCTTCTACCAGGTCAACTGGAGAACCCACTGTGGGCAGAATCCTAGCTGTCCCAGGACTGATCAAAATGCAGACCTGGGATGACTGCCTTTCCCATTTCTCTGATGCTTTGGCATTTCCAGATCACTTTCTTGCCTCAAAGAAAATTTGACCGTATTTTACCAGATGAGAAAAATGAGGTTCTGAAAGCCCAGATGAGTTGACTGGGGACACACAGCTGAGCAAGCACTAAAAAAAAAACAAAAAAAAAAACCCCACATCTTCCATCATAGATATCAGTTGTAGCAATGGGGAAACTGAGGTCAGAGAAGGAAAAACAACTTGCCTAAGGTCACCAGGTAGGTAACCAGCAGGGCTGAGAATGGAACCTGCAGCCCTCCCCTTGCCTCTCTCCTTGGAGATCTCTGAGGACAGAAACTCTGTCTGTGGCATCATGGACATTTCCTTTTAGAGAAAGATGATAAATAGTTTTCTTCTCAGGTCGATGGATTGACAATGGCTGCACAGAGCTCTTTGTTGAGAAGACTACAGGTGCATGTGAGCTCAGCAGGAAAGAAGACACTGGTGCAGCCACATCGCCATGAGTATTTAGGTAGACTGGTCACTCTCAATTGCCTGCCCTTGTCTAGATTCTATTCTCACTCCTTTGTCACCTATGGTGAGTGGCATTATTGAAGGCAGAACATGAAGATAATGAAAACAGTCAAATCGAGAGCTCAGCCTACT
>NW_017732656.1:57719-59144 GCF_001890085.2 Hipposideros armiger
GGTAACTGAAACCTCAGAAAGTGAAACTGCAGTATAAGAAACTGGAAAGCTTTGTAAAATTACTGATGCCCAGGCTCCACCTCGGCCTCTCCCTCGCCACACCAGATTCCAATTTGTTTGGAGTTAAGCCCCACGGCATTCTTAGGTTCTAAAACACCCCTGATGGATCTCACTTGCAGCCAGAGTTGAGAACCTTCAATATTACCACTTAGGAGTATGGCTTTACAAGGAGGTTTAAAAGGCTGTTTTACCCACCATCAAATACATACAATGGGTGGGTCACATCCCCTCCCACCTCAACCCTTACACCCCACCCCCATGACTTCCAAAACTGTGCTGAACCTTTGCTTTCTTCTGTGTTTGTATCTACGAGCATCCAAAGATGGCACTGATTGAGAACACGTTAATCTAATTTG
The DNA here is from genome assembly GCF_001890085.2 of Hipposideros armiger. Classification (NCBI taxonomy): domain Eukaryota; kingdom Metazoa; phylum Chordata; class Mammalia; order Chiroptera; family Hipposideridae; genus Hipposideros; species Hipposideros armiger. The sequence continues at coordinate 58,136 of NW_017732656.1, forward strand.
GCTTCCCCAAAAAAGTACTTGGTTATCCTAAATAAAGGAATTGAAAGAGTACCCGAGGGGGTGAGAGATTTTTTGAGGACTCAAATATAAAGTGATTCCCCTTTTTCTGAAAGATAGATTGGGAAGAAAAATGCCACTTTATTTTTATACATATTATTAACAACTGATTCTTCCATGTTTACTATAGCTAGGCACCATGGTAAATGTTTACCTATATTCATATACTGGGGGTGCCAAAAAATGTATACACACTTTAAGAGCTGTCATCTATGCTCAAGCAGTAGTTCACCATAATCAGAAGTGTCTGGACACTGATGGTAACCACTTTGCGCACCTCTTGTAATTGCAGAAGTCAAATGTGACTTGTATTCATCTTTTGTTATAGGTATATATTATTAGAATTAATACAGTTTTTTCCTCTCTTAAAACATGTATACATTTTTTGGCACCCTCTGTATATATATGACATGTAATTGTTTTAGTTATACCCATTTTAATAAACCCAGCTACAGAGTCCTTTTGTTACGATTACCACCTAGATGGTGTAAGAGACAGAATTTGGACCTGGTCTTCCAGGTCAAGTGCTGTACTGCCTCCTTCTGTCCCCGCCATCCTCAGGATGCTTTCACAAGAGGCACCAAAGAGCACTGTTCCAGTGTCCCCATGGCAAACAGCGAGGCCTCGTGGACAGAGGGAAGGACCACCAGAGACAGAGTCAACAGACCTTCTTCCTTCTCCCTGTCCTTGCAGTCCAGTCAAGCCTCTCTGACCCAACATTCTCTGGTTCCCTGGCTCTGTGACAGCACAGACAACATCCTCTCTGCTTTGCCAGCTGCAGGTGAGTGAGGCTCAAAGGTTAGACCTGAGAGCAGGAGTGGGTATTTGTTCTGTACTAAAGGGACACGGTTTTCATCCCTCCTAGACACCTTCACACTTTGCTACAGGAAGCAGACATTACTTCTAACTTACCTTGACCCCATCACTTTTCTCTCTGGGTCCCAGTCTCCCC
>NW_017732656.1:60384-67185 GCF_001890085.2 Hipposideros armiger
GTGGCTAAAGCTGAGTCTCTGCATCATAGCCTAAAGAATGGTTCCCATGGCTATCCAGCAATTATCCTAAACACTACTAGCTAAACAGGATCTCAAGACTCACAGGGTGCATATTTTTACTATTACTAAGAGACTAGCAGTGTGACTAAAATTGCTTTTAGTGTATAAAATAGAATTATAGTAATATATAAGAGTTACTAAGTTAAGATAAATAAAATAACCAATATCGGGAGGGGTGTCAGATCTTTATCCTACTGAGTGTGTCTAAAGGGGAATATAAATTTTCTAAGAGATAAAGCAGTATCTGTTTCTCAGTCAGAGCTTCAGAATTTATTACAATGGCAGTGTGCTTGGCCATGTCAGACACTGAGGTGCAGCCGGCTCCCACATTCAGACACTGAGGTGCAGCCGGCTCCCAACACTATGCTATGACAGTCTCTGAACAAAGCTGATGGCGGGTATTTACAGAGTTGGGAGGGTAGGTGTTGAGTTCATGAACAGGTTGTATTTCAGGGGCAGGAGGGCTTAAGAATGGGATACCATCAGCTCCCACTGTGAAAATGTGAATGTAATCGTGTGTCTATTACTTTCAGAATAGTCACCAAGACAAAGTTTCATTAATGGGTTGAATGGGCTTAAAACAGGTCTGGTAACTAGCTCTTACATAGTTACAGAGCAATTGTCTTTACTTAGAAGTGTGGGACCCTTTTTTATTCTCCGTCTCCCCATTTTGGTATTCCTTCAACCAAGGCTGCAGGGGAGACCCTCAGGGGTTGTCCAGATAGACACAGTTCCATTTTTCCACTTATAAGAGATGATTTCAGTTTGAGCATCGGCTAGCCTGCTGTCTTCTTGTTTTTGTCTTTGAGCTATCTGTGGAATCATACAATGAGCCAGTGGCTACATAAAAGTATTTGACTCTCTGGACAGTCCCTGAATGACTATGAGACAAACTAATAATTAAAACTATTTTAACAAGCGTCTGGAAGGCACTCCAGAATCATGACCCATGATTTCCCAGGCACAACCAAGAGATGAAATTTCCCATGATTCCCTGTGTCTACTTTAACAGCCATATTGCCTTATCGTTGGGCTTAGATATATTACATTAACCTCGTCTGTGGTATTAATCCAGGTACAACATGCAGTGCTGGCAATGGTGCACACTCCCCTTGATTAGCCAAAGTGAAAATCCAAAGGTACTCTAATATCCATAATTATTTGAGCTAAGGCTTGTCAATTGGTCAGTTGTACCCTAGGACGTGAGCTGTATTATTTACCATGTCAGCCCAGCTGAGGGAAAACGACCACCTTGAGTTGTCCAGCTCCTATTAAGGGATCCTGTCCCCAGAAGTCACTCCACCTGGGGGTATGGATGACCCCAGGAAGGGTTCATTTTTTTTCCAGTGCTGTGTAAGAAGACACAGTCCACCGTGGGTGTTGGGGAGTCATACACTTGGAGTGGTGCAAGTATTGGTCACACAGAACAATCAGTCTTAGTCCTAGTTGTCACAGAAGAGTCTGATAGCCACATAAGAAACAAGCCATGTCAATAAGCAATCCATATCATTGTCCATCTGTGGATCGACAACTCCCCTTGGAAGTTTAGAGGAAGGATAATGTTGAGTGCTAAGGTTTCCTCAGAGTTACATCCCTGGACAGATTTGAACAGCTGTCCTTCCACCATTGTGGAACATGAGTTCTTCCAAGAGTCTTTCTGTTCACAGTAAAGACAAGTGTCCTTATCGACAAGCTCCATATTCTTTAAGAACAAAGGCACTTTTGGTCCTGTGTTTATTTCAGGGGCCAATTGTGTTATCCAAGAGGCCCTCAAGTTATTTTCATTTCCAGCTAATTATTTAGGACTCTTTGAAAATGAAGAGATTTACATCGACATTTCCCCTTCCAATTAATTTTATCTCAGTCCCCTATGTCAGGTCTGAGCCATTACAAAACAAGAAAAAAAGGCTCCCTGAAGCTGGTGGCCTGCCCTAGAATGTTCTTTGAAAGTGTCCTGAAGTCTATTGACTCTTTTATTGATTTATCTTTATTTTGTTTGCAATTTTGAATCTTTGCCCAATCTACCCTTGAGCAAAAGGCTTCTGAAATAGTTTAATGTAGCGTGTTTCCTATTTTTCTTACCTTCTCAAGTCTGGTTTTTAAAATTTATGCATAGGTGGGTTACTTAAATCTCCTGGTCTTTTCCGTCCTGCTGCTTTTAAACATTTTTCCCATTGTTAAAAGTCAACAATTAAGTGAACTGGCACAGATACGGCAGTTCAGGGCAATAAGTCACAGAGTAACTGGCAGAATCCTGAATCATACAGCAACTTTCTGTTGTTCTGAAATTTGGGATTATTCTAAATTTGCCCTCAACTCAGCTCTCACCCAGGGTTTAAATTCAACCTCTCTGGATCCACCTTTTGGTATCAGGGTTTTAGGGGAATATTGTGCAATGTTGATCATTCTTTTCTAGAGAAATGCCCATGAAGAAAGTTTATTTAGGCAGTTATGGAGAGGAAGAAGAGGAGTGTACGTGGGTGGTAAAGATAAAGCTATAAAGCTAGGTGGGGAGAGAAAAAGATGCAAAGAAAGTAAGTTTCAGAAGGTTCGAGTGAGGTCTTTTTTTATTTTTCCTTTCGTTTTGAGGCCAAAATATATCAGTCAAAGAAGCCCTCTATTGAATGTTTGGTCTTATAGTTTTCTCTCTTTCTAGAGCCCCATTTAAACTTCTTATTTTTGACATTGGAAGTTTTCCATAATGGTTATTGTAATTCTAACTCATCTAATGAAATTTTGCCATTTATTAAGATGAGCACATGAGGTTGCATATAGCGGGGATATATATACAAAGCAGTTTTTCTAGGAAGAGGCAGCAACTATCATGTAAATGAAACCATGACAAAGAGGGAAGAATACACTACAACTATAGTTGATCAAAAGTGTGTGCTTATGCATGGTGTCTTGAATTCCTTGGCCAAGGAGAGACTGAAAGGGCCTATATGATCAATAAACTTAGAAATCACCGACACTAGAATACAGGCTGAATAAAGTGAGCTTCTTTCATTAATTTAATAAGACAGAACACATGCTCATGAAGGTCTGAAGGGACTCAAGGCAAATATTTAGCAATTATCTTTATACAAATTGATCACCTGTCAAACAGACCTCCAAACATTAGTTCTCAGGCTGGCCTGTGGTGTGGGCCTGTCAGGCCTGTTTCCATTCCTTCCTTATGAAATATTTCCTTCCACATTCAACATACAGGAGCCAATCGAGAACAAAGCAAAACCCCAGGAAGCAAGAGTATATATAAGTAAATATAAGTATATATAAATTAAAACTAAAGCAAGCTGCAGAAGAATAAGTATATTAAGGGCGAACATATTTGCTAAATGATGCATCTCCAAAACAAAAGATCTTAACTGCCTTATATAAATTTCTATTTGTTTATAAATCCCCAAAAAATAAAATAAATTTATTAACAAGAGCTCAGTGAAATATGTCAGAGCAGAAATCATGTTGAAAAACTCACTTAGCAACAGATTCAAAAACTATTAGAGATTGGGACTCTATGGACCCAGATTACAACCCTTTTGGTCCAAAGATCCCACATGGTAGGGACATCTGTATGTGTCAAGTCAGTTGGATGTATCTAGTCACAATATAAAAATTGTGCTATATTGAATAGCGTATGTTTAAAAAGGTAAAGATTTTGTATTAATTATTAAGAGGTCAAGGGTAAAACAAACAGGGAGAATAGTTAGGAAGCTATTGCCATAATTCAAGCAAGAGATGATGGTGACTTGGACGAAGGTATGGCAGTAGAGAAGCAAGTGACCATGAGTGAGGTAACTCACATAGTGAATTGGGTATTGTGAGGGATATACCCCAATACCATGATAAGAATTTCCCAAAAGGGGGTTTTGCCCAGAAAGGGGAGTGAGAATAGGATATATTCAGAGACAAAGAAAGAACTTTAGGACAGAGAAAGGACATACAAAGAAAGGAGTTTGGGACTAAAACAAGGCTTTATAATTCTGAACCATCAGACCTTCATGTAGTTTTTTAAATGCATTTGCATAAAGGTATATAACGTACTCTCAAAATTTTTAAAATTAGTCTCAATGGTTATTTTCCCCTTATCCTTTCTAATTTTATATATTTGTGCTTTCTCACTTTTTCTTGATTAAGTAACATACTATTTCTATTTTGTTATTTTTTTCAAAAAAAAATATTTTGATTTATCAATTAGATCCAGTTTCTCTATACTATATACATAAGTAATTTGTTTTTAATCCTTAGAATTTCTTTTTCTTTTATATTCTTTTTATTACTTTAATATTCTTTTTCTAGCTTATTTATTTCATTCTTTTATTTTCTTGATACAAGTATTTAAGGACTGTGGTAGGCAGAACAATGCCCCCCCAAAGATGTCTTTGTTCTATCTCCCAAAACCTCTGAATATGTTACCTTAATTACAAAACAGGATTAAGGATGTAGATACAATTAAGACTGCTAGTCAGCTGACCTTGAGATGGGGAGATAATCCCCAATTATCTGAATGGGCCCTATCTAATCATACGAGATAATCCCTGCAGCCCAGCTCTGGGGCAGATTTCTGCCACCACAGCAGAGGCCAGGACAGAACGAGGGGAAGTGGAAGCAGCAGGGAGTACACCAGCACTTCCTCCTGTTGGAGAAGGAACTAAAGGGGTACAACCCATTTGTAAAGCAATCGGACAGTATCAACCGGGAACCTTTAATATGCCCCAGCCTCTGATCCAGCCTCTTTCTGCTAATTACTATGTTACCTTGACCAAGGTACCTCATAAACATTCTGTACCTCAGCTCCTGGTTCCCTGGCTCTGTGACCTCACAGACAGCCTCCTCTCTGCTCTGCCAGCTGCAAGGTGAGGCTCAGACCTGAGAGCAGGAGGGACACTGTCTTCTTCCCTCCTGGACACCTTTTCACTTTGTGACAGGAAGCAGAGATGACCTCTCACTCACCTTGATCCCCACTGTTCTTCTCTCTCTGGCTCCCAGTCTCCCCACCTGTGCTAAATGGCTCCTAAGGATCCGTCCCACTCCAGAAGCCTTCCTGTTTGAGCTCGTTGATCTTTCTTGTTCTGGTCCAAGTGCTGTGGGATCACTAGAGGCCTCAAGTTCACAGCGCACTGGGGACGACCCAAGGGGCCTTTGCTTTGGCTCCTGCTTCCAGCTAGGATGGCACCGGTAGTGCAAGAAACACCACACCCTGCCCCACCCAGGCCTGCATCTCTCCTACATCAGTCATTCAGAATTATCAAGCGCCATGTGCCAGACACCATGCTAAGCACTTCACATCTTTATGTCACCCAATCCTCACAACATTCTGGGGTAGGTTTTACCATCCCCATTTTACAGTTAGGAAAACTGAGGCTCAAGGAGGTTTAATTGCTCTAAATTACACAGCAAGGAGCAGCAAGAATTGCGTCCCACTTCTAGCTAAGTAAACAATGTATGCTCTTGACTGCTCCATTGCTCCACCGAGCTTCAGGGGAGACCTTTCCACTTGAAAACCACCTGCCATCAACTCTCAGAGAAGGTGGTTCCGAACATCTCTCTCCCCACTGGAATTGCCTGCAGGGCGAGGCTGTAGACAGCACAGGCTCTGGCACCAGACAAAAAACTATGTTAAAATCCCGGCTGCTACTATTGGCTGCAGGACCTGGGAAAAGTCACCTTTCTGAAGCTCAGTTTCGTCATCTGAAAAATGGAACTATGTCCTGCCTTTCAGGCTGTAGCTGAAAGTTAAGTGAGCACACAGATGTCAAAGGACCTGTCCGAGATGCTCAGTGACTGGCAGTGTCCTTGACAACCTGGCTGTTTCTCTTCCTTTGGTCACTTCTAAGGTTGATGTCACCGGGGGAAGGAGGTAAGTCCAGAGTCAGAATGTTTCTATCTATTTCTACAAGCAGGGAGTAAAACGCCTGTTGGTGGAAGGGAAAGCGGGGATCATGTTGAGCCTATCGTTGTCCAACAGTCAGAGAACAGCTCATGCATTTATTCATGCGACACTGAGAGGGCGCCCGCTGTGTACAAAGCCCATGCTCAGCTCTGGAATCCACAGGTGAGCTGGCCCTATCCCTGCCTCCCTGAGGGTGAGAAGCTCTTGCCCGTGTTCACTGCCTCACCCCTCACATAGTGCCTTGCACTAGAAGGTCCCCAATAAACATGCTGAACAAACTGCCTTATTCCCAAAGGTGACAAAGGCCATGGAGAAGAATGAAGTGAGGAAGGGACGTGGGAGTGGTGGGGGAGGCGAGGGGGTTTTAAATAGGATGAATTAAATAGGGTGACTAGGCCAGAGGCCCCTCTAGAACAGGTGACCTTCAAGCAAAGGCTTGAAGCGGATGAGGAAACGAGTGCCACCGACCTCCAGGGAAGAGTATTTCAGGCCGAAGGTGGAGCCCATGCAAAGGCGGCCATGTTCGGTGTGGCTAGAATGGAGGAAAGGGGCGGGTGGGGAAAAAAACAACAGGCAGGGGTGGTGAAGGGAGTGTGGGAGTGTGAATTTTTTCAGGGGAGGCCCCGAGAAGGACACTGGCTTTTATTCTGCGTGATAGGGGAAGCCACTAGGAGACTCTAAGCAGAGGTGTGACATGTTCTGACTCCCACAGTAAGAGGATTCTGCGATGCTGACGCGTAACGAACAGCGTGGAAGGAAGCAGCAGGGAGACTAGCTAGGAGGCCACCGCAATAATCCAGGGAGAGGCGGTGGGAGACCAGTGCCCAAGGGGAGGCCATGGAGTGAGGCCA
>NW_017732656.1:73892-76565 GCF_001890085.2 Hipposideros armiger
ATCCATTTATAAAGGCGTGAACTGACACTCAAGAGAGGTGAAATGACCTAGCCAAGGTCACGCTGCTAGGAAGCAGTGGATCTGGGATGAAAGTCCAGCTCTCCTGCTAGCTAGGCCAGTGTTCTGTCCAAAAGAGCATCAGGGCTGGGACACTTCAGCCATGTGGGGCTATAGAACCTTTCTACATGTAAATAAAGACACGATAGACAGAGTAAAAAAAAGTGGAAATTCAGAATTTTGGATTTGGAAGAGCCATTAAAAATCATCTAATCTAAATAAAGTTGATGGAAAATAAAGTTTAAAAAAAACAAAAAAACCCAGAATCATCCAATCTACCCTTTATATAGATGGGTAAACTGAGGACCAGCCAAAAGTTACACAGCTAGACGTGGCAGTTCAGGGCCAGAACCCAGGTCTGTGCCAACTTCATCATTTAGCTACTATGGAGAAGACAAAGCAATTACTCCACAGGGTTTTTTTTTCTTCCTTAGCAGGACCAGGTCATGCATAAAATTATCAAGTACAGTCTCTGCCCTTGAGGAGCTTCTAGTCTAGCTATAAAAATAGGAATGTGCACAGGAAAACAGAATCAATACAAAACATCAGTAAAGGTAGCAGCTACGTCAAAGATTTAAAGGAGGCAGAGAGAGAGGTGCAGAGCTGGCTATGTCAAAAGGCTTCCTGAAGGAAGGGTAAGTAAACCTGGGCTTTGAAGCATGCATAGGAGTCCAAAAGTTAGAAAGGAATAGGTATGTCAGTCCAGGAAAAAGTTCCAACTTACGAAGGAGTTTTGTGGGAGATGAAGTCAAACTTGCAAAAGAAGGCCAGGTCTTGGGGACTGGGGAGCCTTTAAATGCTAGGCTAGTTTTTGGATTTGGAGCTATGGAATAATGGGTCTTCAAACTTATTCAGCAGCAGAGAACTGGAAACCTCTGAGCTCTTCACNGTGTGATACCTTGGGAGAGGCTGGCCCAGTATGACCCACCGCTTAAAGAACAATGGACTTCTGGGTTTGGAGCAGTATAGCCAGGCGCCTCTGTGACCTTTCCTCTTCCCACAGCCCACCAAAACATGGCGTCCAAGATCTTCTGTTGTTGCTGCCAGGCCAGCGAGGGGCCTTCTACCACTGGTCGCTCCTCCACTCCAAAAGCGTCCCAGCAGCACGAGCAACAGTCCTTTGGTAGGTTCCCGACGCGGGTGTGTGGTAGCTGGGAAGCATACTGGACTTATTTCTCTGGACCTCAGTCTCCCTGGCCACCTCCTGCTGGGACTCCCTCGGATTTCTTTCAGCCTTTTGGGGGTGTGGGAGGAGAGTTAATTACCCAAACCTGTAACAATACATCCTAAGGTCTATATTAAATATTAGCTAATGAAAATTACTGGCTTTAGTGCTACATACCTGCTTGAATTCTGCCTCAGCCACTTACTGAGCTTGAGCGGGTCACGGAACCTCTCTCTCTGAGTTTCAGCATCCTGCTCTGTAAAGTGAAGATAACGATGCTACACGACCTACTTCTCAGGTTGTTGGGAGGATAAAATGAGGCAGTATCTCTAAGTGCCTAGAATACGGCCCCACACAAAGAAGGCACGCAACAGGTGTTAAGCGTATATGGGTATCGGTCAGGAGCCGCTTGGAGTTATTCTTAGCTCAAGCAAGCAGACTTTTTTTGCAAGCCATTATTAATATTAGCAATCCCTAAATGGTGTTATGACCAAGACTGTTTATTCATGTGAAATTCAAAAACTTTTACCCAGGATAAATGTTGTCCTTCACTCTTTCAGATCTGAACCCAGATTTTCACAAAAATAATTTGCAATGCAGACACACACAGTACTCCCCCAACAACAGAAGAAAGACCATCTGTACTCTTGCGAGACCCTGACCATTCTAGTTGGGGACCCCCAGACTACACAGCTGTGGGAGTGCTTCCAGGAGAAAAAGGAAGCAAACAGGGGTCATGAAGACTGATTCAGAAACTCCCCTGGAGGAGAAGATGTCTGAGCCATCCCTGCGGCGCCAGCAAGATCCTGGAAAAGCCACTGAAGGAAGAACTGCTTTCAATTAAAGTCCTTGGTTGCATCATAGGACCGTGTCCCTCTTCTTTTCCCTTCCCCCGTCTACTTCTGAGATTCCGTTGGATGTGGAGCAATTAGAGCCTAGTATCTTAAAAGGAAATGTGGTTTTATCATTCTAAAACATTTCAGTCACTCCTAACCAACCTAACAAGGAAATGTTTAGGAGAGGTTGGTTAGTGTAACAGGCATCCATAAATGGACGCTGTGATAAATGTCCAGAGCTTAAGGGCACAATTCTGCTCATCGACTGTGTGACTTCCATTTGGTGCTCAGGGCCATAGAGAACAGTGGTCAAGTTGTGCAAAAACTCTGCAGCCAGCAGCCCTAGAGCGATGCAATGCACAGCCAGTGTGTTTGTGCCAGAACACAGAGGCTGCAAACATGAGGAACATGCAAGACACCAAGTGACTTCAACACTAAGCAGGGAGCCAAGCACAGAAGTAGCTCACTTCAACATAACAGAACCACAACTTTGGGAGCAAAAAGACAAGAAGCATCTTGCAACCAACTTGGGAGATTCAGGGAAAGCGTTCTGAAAAAGATGGTGCTTGAGTTTTCTGAAGGTTGAAAGGGAATTAGCCAAGCAAAGAGGAGGGG
>NW_017732656.1:79660-80985 GCF_001890085.2 Hipposideros armiger
TTATGAATCGTAATGTAAATATCTTTTTGTTTTCCGATGGTCTCAGGTGACCCCTGTGAAAGGGTCGTTCGACCCCAAAGGGGTCGTGACCCACAGGTTGAGAACTGCTGAGTATCAGTAGGTGCACCAGATATAGCATAGTAAATACTACAGTTAAAAAAATGAGACTGAATTTTTTTTTAAATCCCATATGCCCACAAGAGGGGCCCCTTAAATATAAGGATGAAGATAAGTTGAAACTAAAAGGATGAACAAAGATATACTATATGATCTCTAATTGAAAGAAAGATCATGTGTCAGACAAAGTAGCTTTTAAGACAAAAATCTAATAAAGAGGGACATTTCATAAATAGAAAAGGGTCAACCTGTCAAGAAGATATAAAAGTTCTAAATTTGTATGCGTGTAATAACAGAGCAAAACTTGCCATAAATCAATTAAAATATATGTTCGCACAAAAACTTGGACACAATTATTCACAGCATATTCATAACAGCCAAAAAGTAGAAACAACCGAACTGATGAATGGATAAACAAAATGTGGTATATCCAAGCAATGGAATATTATTCAGTCATTAAAAAGGAATAAAGTACTGATACATGTTACAACATGGATAAAACTTGAAAATATTATGTGGAAAAAAAGCCAGACACAGAAGGCTACATACTGTACGATTCCATTTATATGAAATGCCCAGAATGGGGAAAATCAGAGATAGAAAGCAGATTAGTGGATGTTAGGGTCTGGGGAGAAGAAGAAATGGGGAGTGACTGCTAATGGGTAGGGTATTGGGGGGAGGGGTGATGAAAACATTCTAGAATTAAACAGTGGTAATGGTTGTGCAATCTTATGAACATACTAAAAACTACTGAATTGTATACTTAAAAATGGTGAGTTTATAGTATGTTAGTTATAGCACAACTTTTTTAAACCATGTAATTAAAAAAAATTGTTAGAAGTAAAAAGGAGAAACAAAATCTACACTCATAGTCGGAGACTTTCCTAGCGTGGTCACAGATGGAACCAACCAAAACCAATAAGGGTACAGATTTGCACAATGCAAGTAAAAGCTTGTACTAACAGACTCAGGTAGAAAACAGCAGGCAGTAGCTGCAGAAGAAAAACTGTCACTGACGGAGCCCTCACCTCAATTAAGCCACCTGTTATCACACACCCCTTAATAGATGAGGAAATGGAGGCATAAAATGACCAAAGAGGGTGAGCATCTGGCCCAAAGTGACCAGCTTGCTCTTAACCTGTTATACTGTCCCCCGGTACTGAATTTCAGAGAGATTTGACTAGAATCACAATTCATATAAATACACC
>NW_017732656.1:83725-106754 GCF_001890085.2 Hipposideros armiger
CCTTGACTTCTCACCTTCTGTCTTGAAGGGAGATGAGAACCTTTGTCCCTAGGTCACCTGGCCAGGAACGGGCAGCACCCCGTGCCCAGGATGTGGGCTTCTATGAGCTGGCAGGGGCATGGAACCCTTGGAGAGTCCGTGTGTCGTGTCCCCGCTACCTGGGGGAGCTGGGAGGTCACCAGGAGCCGGATGTAATAGCCACCAAACACTGCCAGCAGCTGCTGGGCCATTTCCTAGAAGAGGCACGAAAGCAGAGTGAGGGCCACAGAGATGCAGCTAACACACAAGGGGAAGCTAGACAGTCCTCACGCCCCTGGACCGGCAGCCATGCTCACGGGGAAGAACCCAGCCAGGCCCTCACCTGGGGCCCTTGGAAGAAGCCTGGTCTGGAACCCCAGCTCTGCAGTTGACTCTGTGGGGAATCCTGTAGCCTCAGTTTCCTCATTTCCGAGGTGGGCAACCAAACTACCGATAGGCGATAATAATATACACAAAAAAGCTATGGAGCCTCAAAGTACTAGAGAAATTAGCATTGACTTATACTAGCCAATCTCCCCCCTGCACCCCCCACCACACACACACTTTTTCCAATTTCCAATGTCTGTGAGCCTGTAGAGTGCATGAGGTCAAGGTAATGCACTTGAAGGAAATCACTAGTGAATGAAGGTGGGCAGCAGGGCAGGACTCTTCAATTCACACAAGGAACCTGCTGGATTCCTTCAGACAAGTGCTCCTGCTATGTTAAGAGTTTGCTTATAAAAACGGGATTCATCACAAAAAGAAAAATACTGTATGATTCCACTTATGTGAGGAACCTAGAGCATTAATTCACAGAGAAAGAACATAGAATGGTGCTTTCCAGGGGCTGGGAAAGGAGGAGTTGATGTTTAAGGGGTATAAGAGTTTCAAGATGAGATGAGAAAGTTCTGCAGCTGGACGGTGGTGATGGCTGCACAACACTGTGAATGTACTTAATGCCACTGAATCGTATACTTAAAAACGGCTATTTTTATGTATATTTCACTGTAATGAAAGACATTAAACAGTAAAAAAAGAATAAAATAAAGAACTTTAGAAATTAGATTTAACGCATGTTCTTAGGAATACATTTGGTCTCTAAGGTCTGTCCACTGGTCTGGCAGCTGGAATTCCATCGAAAAGGCTTCAATTCCTTACATGTGGCATTGAGGGTCTTCATAATACAGACTGTGTCCAGTCTGAATGTAATAAAATCAAGTGTGGGTTACTGCAGGCTATTTATGTCGGTTAAGTTAGTGATTAAGAACAGGCTTTCAAGTGGCCGGCCGAGTGGCTCAGTTGGTTAAGAGCTCGCTCAAGAGTTTGAGCTCTGAGCAACAGCGGTTCGAGTCCAGCCCGAGCTGAGCAGCCACTGAGCTGCCAACAGGTAGCAGGATGGCTCAGCTAAAAAACAAACAAACAAAAAAAGTAAGAACAGGCTTTCAAATCAAAAAAGCCAAGTGGAAATTTCAGCTCAGCCACCTGGTGACGGACCCTGAGCAAGTCACTTCTCCTTGCTAAGCCCATTTCTTCATCAGTAAAAGAAGGGTTAGGCTGGGGTGAGGATTAAAGGAACTAATGGATAGAAAGCCTAGTACCTAGTGCTCAATAAATGTCATCAACAGCATTACCATGGTCATTATTCAAAAAAGCAAAAATCCCACCTAGCACTGTAGGATCAGTGGTATCCTTTGTGCTAGAAAATACTGAAAATTCTTCAAATGAGCCTACCACTCACTAATTCAGATCAGTCTTCTTGCCCATTTACTCTAAACTCAATAATATAAGAAGCAAAGAACTGTGGCAAGAAAACTGGCCTGCTTAGAATCAGTAATCTGGCTTCTGCCCTTGGCTTTGCCACATTCTCTTTTGCTCTGTGACCTTGGGCAAGTCATTGACTTCTTAAGAGGCTTATTTCATCCATCATAAAAGAACAAAATAATCTCTAATCTCAGAAGGTATGCTAAAGAATTTTATGCAATATGAAAAGTTGTTAAAATGTAAGAGGTCATTAGAGCTGTTTCGCCATCTTTCACAGGCACTGGTTTCCATACAACAGTATGGCCCACGCTGAGACGTGGGCCCTGATTATATTTTCTCTAAGTTATAAGGGCAGCTACTTTAAAAACATGTGCACACACACTGGAATTTGATATTCATGACAGGAAATTGTATAACCATTGGTTTGAATGAATTTGTAAAATAATTTAAAAGACCCATCCTATTTAATAGGCTATTTTCCATAAACCCAGACATGCATGCCACAAAAAAGTGCGTGACCTTATCAATCTTTTCTGCTCTTTAGAAAAAAAGGCAGTAGGATTCAAGTGACGACATTAATATTTATCATTTTCTCTTGTAACAGTCCTATCTGCAGGCCCCCTCACTCCCCATCAATGCAAAAGGGCAAGTCTGGGCTGGTTTGGACCTTTAATACCCAAATCTGTCAGGTTAAAAGAAAATACAAGTGCTGTCCTACAGCACACCATTCCCAAGGGCCCCCGTCGCTGCATGTCCCCCAGTGGGTCTGTCCTCATGGCGAGAAGATGGTAGCACAAGCTGCAAACCATATCATCAGGATTTCTGGTCTACCAACACTTGGCGAAACCCAACAGACAGCTTAGGTGGTGGGACCCAACAGAACTCTGGGGCTAGAGGAACTAGACTTCAACAGAGATGCATGTAATATTTAAATATCCAATTGCAATTTGAGTAGATAGTAGGTAGATGATAAATTAATAGATTAAAAAATGACCTAAACTTTCATCTACATGTTCATGGTTAGGTGGGCTGTGATCTATCAACATGCAACTACACATCTAATAGAACTACCAAAAAGAATACCCAAGATATTTAAATACAGGAAATACTCCAGTAAGTAGAAAATGACTCCTATAAACTATTTTTAAAAGTGCTGGGGTGAGGGGAAAAAATATTGGAAACTAGTAGGCTGGAAGATTTGTAGGGTCTCTACCAACTCAGTAAAGCCATGTTCCATGGAATCTACAACTTGAGGCTCCCACACGGACTCTATGCAAGTACCCCGTGAGAGAAGGTGGCCCTGTCTAACCCAGGCGCCTGTTACCTCCGGCTCAGCGTCGGGAACCAGCTGGAGAAGCTCGGTCTGCATGAGCGGACTCTCCATGGGATGAGGACTGCTGGGCAGGAGAGGAGCTTCCTCCAGCAGGTCCTCAGGCCCCTCTGCCACTGTCGTGGGGCTCACCCCAGTCTCCATGACAACACAGAGCTGGCTCAATCTGTTTCTCAGCAAGGACTGCAAAGGAAATAGAGAGGGGGCTCGGGTGGTGTCATAAGTTGGGTAGCACATAGGATGCCGAGTCCTGCCCTGAGCTGCAGACCCACAAAAGACAGACGGACCTTCTACAGACTCAGACGCTGACTCGGGAGAATGTGGAACTGGACCACATGAGAAAGATCAAGTAATTCCCTACAAAAGTACAGTCCGTAATAGCTTCTAAAGCACTTTTCCTTCCATGCTCTCAAATGCTCCTCAAAGCAGCCTGAGACATGGGTATCTTTATCTATATATTGCAGATACGCAATATATTATATACGCAATATAAATAATAATATATATATGCAAACTGCAGCTCAAAGGCCTTGCCCAAAGCCATATAAGGAGCTAATGGGCCAGGTTCAAGGCTAAACCACAATTCTGATTTCAAGGCTGACTACAGTACTTCCAGGGCCCAGGAAAAGGCTGATCCCAGGCTCGGAGACAGGAGAGGTGGGGGACAAACCGGGCATCGTCAACCAGCCCCGTGACCATCCAAGAGTAGTGACAGGACTTCTCAGAGCCTCAGTTTCCTCATCTGTGGAATCAGAGCAAGAGCTCCCTGATCTTCTTCATAAATGGTAGGAAGTCATTTTGAACAGTGAAAGTTGTCTAAATATGGGGTATTTTCCTCTGTCAGGATCTTTATTATTATTATTATTATTATTATTATTATTATTATTATTATAAATATATGCTCACTATATGAAATGTGGAAAACACAATCAGTTAAAACGGAGATTATTTAAAATGCGATTAGCTAAACGGACTTAATTCCTTAGGCAAAACCACCACTGATTCCACATAAGTGTTCTTCCTTCTAAGTACCTTTCCCCAAGACATTTTTCCAACTTTGAGGTCATGCCATCTATACAATTTGGCCTCCTGGTTTACGTTGTTTGTTTTTTCACTTAAAGTATCTTACCTCTTGGTTAGTCTTCATTTCTCGAACATGATCAGACAAAAACTGCACACAGTTCTCCAGGTCAAAGTAGACAAACCAGAGCTGAGGAGAAAAGGAGCCATGATGACTGAGGCTCAAAGCCAGCCCGACCTTGAACTCTCTGTTGCTGGAACCACCTTCTACCTCCTGCCTCCTCGCCGGAGGCCCACCCTACCTGAGGACCGCTGGATTTATTCCAGCCTCTGGCGGAAACAGGCCATTCTGTTCTCTCCCAGAACCCCCAAACATGAAGAAGTCTGCATTGTACGGCTGGTAGAAAAATGGCTTCGTGTGAGAACCCTGTTCAAAATGGCTGCAGCCCCATCTCCCACAAGTCACTAAGCATCTGACAGACTCCAAAGCATCCTGGATGTCATGTATCCATCCAGGGCTACCAGCTTCATCTTCAGGGGCCGGGTGCCCTTCTGTCTGGAATCCAACATGCAAATGAGTCACCCCCACTGCCTACAGCCAGATCAGAGGTAATCAAGTTGGGTGCTCTGCAGGGGAGGGGAGTGGGGTACGAAGTCCTCACCTCACAATTACCTCCCCTTCCTCCACAACCTCAACAGGCCCCAGAAGCCCCGACTAAACTTAGCCAGGCCGAAATCCTCCATGTTCACACATTACATCATCTTGCCAGGTCCACACCTGCCACACATCACAACCCAAATCTGCAAGAAACTGGCAGCCACGCCTCACACCTCCATTCACTCACCACTTCCTCTGGATCCTAGGCCTCCCAGTGACTGACCCAGGAGACCCACGGGCACATCCCTCTTGCAGACTAGTCTCTCCAGCTGTCTCATCCCCACAGGAACATTTTTAAAATGAATTTTCTACTTTTTATCATGAAAATTTTCAAACACATACACAAGTAGAGCAAATAAAGTCATTAAACTTCCAGCTACCCACCATCTTGTTTCAATGGTTATCACTTCATGGCTACTCGTCTCCTCTCTACCCCCTCCCATTACTCATCCCAGACACCTCCATTCCCCACCCCACACCATCCCCAATGGTTTTTCTTTTTAATCCAGATATTGTATCACCTCATCCCAAGATACTACTGTGAAACCAAAAGAACCCAACCATTTTAGAAGACGCGTCCTTTCACGAGGCATCCACCCTCCATGCCTTCAGCTAACACTTGCCAAGTCACCCATGGGCCAATCCAGAAAGAGGATTCGGAGACAAATGAGGCTGAAAGGGCTCCCCGATTCAAGGAGCTCCCAGTCGCCAATGTCACATTTGAATTGCCAGAAATCTTGTGATGCCCTCAAGTTCACCCCCCTGGTGCCACACGAGATCCCCTACACCAGGGGGGTACACCAGTAGGATGTAGGTACATCCTACACCACCTCAGGTGTGCTAGGCTCCAAAAACATGTGGATCTGCATATGTCTGTTCTCTTCTGCAGCCTCAGTACCTAGAACAGTGCCTGGCACACACTAGGCTCTCGGTAAATATCTGTAGGATGAACAGGTCATGCGCACAAAGAGCTTCTTCCCAGGTCCTAGCCACACGCCCACCCCTGGATTCACGCCAGGCAAGGGGCAATGACTGGTGAGAAAGCAGATGTGGTACAGAGGAGATTCAGCAATCTCACCTGGAGATCCCAGCCACGTTCGGGAGATCTGGGCTCATCTAGCCTCAGATGTGTCCCAGACACACTGTGTGACCTCATATTAGTCACTTAAGATCTCCCCACTGCCCTGAGGGCAAAGAAAACAACTGAGCCAGGCAAACAGTGCCTTCAAGGTCTGACCTGCCTCTCCAGGGGCCTTGCATGGGTCCCTCAGTGCTTGGCACACAGGAGGCCCCATCTGTTTGCTGAATAGATGCTGAATGAGGAGTGAGGCTTAGATGGTCTCTGAGCTTCCCTTCCAGCCCCGTGGAGGTTCGAGGCTGGTTACCCTTCAGAGAAGAGCCTCTCCAGGAAGGAACACTGGCGCAGGGAGGAAGGGAAGGGCTGCCGATACCGTCTCATTAGCAGGCTTTGGGAGACACTGTTCAGGCTGGGAGAACAGGGGGCCACCTCTCCCCATCAGCCCAGCCACAAATGGGCCCTCAAGGAGAGGTCACTCTGAGACACGGTACCTGAATCACGCTCTGGCAGCCTTCCACCGTGTCTGTCACTCCCAGCAGCACCCGGTGTCTCTGGAGGGCTCCGTTGGCAGCTGTCAGCCTTAGGTCTGTGTTGGTGTTGGCCTGTAAGACAAACACCAGCCCTGTGGCCAGGGAGCTCTTGGGCTCAAGCAATAGCCACACGCTAGGGCTGTCCCACCCCTAGACACCATGGGACAACGTTTTCTTCAGGACATCTCCGTTTCCTCCCCTATAAAATGAGACTATGGAGTTGATAGGACAATAAATTCAACAGTGTCCGACAGCCCTGGGGTGAAGCCCAGCTCTACTTCCAGCTGTGTGGCCCGGGACAAATCGCGTCCTTTCCCCGAGTCTTGCTTTCTTCGGTTGTAGCATAAGGATAAAGAGTGTCCCTGCCTCCTAGGAAAGTGGTGAGATTTAATTGAGACTGTGTGTGGGAAGCACTTAACCCAGGACCTGGGGCACCGTCAGGTGTCATGAGTACCTGTGGGAGGAGGGGGTAGAGGGCAGACAGATGGGTTTGAGTATTTATTGTGTAAGTAAAGCACCTGCTCTGTCTATAGGGCACCTACTTTCTTTTTTTTATATAGGTAAAATGTCTTTATTGTTTGCAGCATTAAAAAAAGTAAAAATCAGTACGACATTTCATTTCTTAGTTTTCTTAATGAGGTTATAAAAATACAATGCCACTTGGTCTTCATAAACTCTTAAAAATGCCTAGAAGTTCACACTTAGTGTAATATAAAAAGGCACTTAAAACACACAATGAGATAATGTAAAAAGCACCTCATAGATACAATTGAAATTGCTTTGAGAAAAACTTCTAAATATAAACTCCTACATAAATAGGACTCCACTTTTTCTTATTTTCCAAAACATAAACAGATAGCGTTTTCCCCATGTTACCTACAGACATCATAAATGTGGACTGCCTTCTCCCACCTTCTTTGTTCTTGGTACAGGTTAACAGAAAAGCAAGCTAACATCGGCCTGTTTTTCTTCAATTTAATCTCTTATTTTGCTTAAGATAAAACAAAATTCTTAATTTGTAACCGAGATCTTTTAGTATGCCTGGCTCATTTTCATTTAGTTTCAAATCACAATTCATTATAAAAAATAAGGCAGGAAGAAGATGATACAAATTTTCTTTTTTTAAGTACTTGTAATTCAGCTGCCAAAATCTCCCTAAGCAACATTTCTGAAGCATGTGAACATACGTGTGTGCGTATTTTTAAATACTGCTGTTGCTTCATTCTGGCTTTTGAGCATAATGAAATCATACTAACGTAATCTTTGTAAACTGGGATCACAGGTTTGAGTACAACTCAAATCACTCAGTGAATTCATCTGTGAAAGAAAAGATAATGTACTTCACATATTTTTAACTCTTCATTTTCTTTCAGGTTGATCAAAGGATAAACAATCCACACCATAATTTAAATAAAAACCCACTGACCTTTGTCATGCACGTGCTATTATTGTTAAAGTAAGTGTATTCCTGCTGTGGCAAGTCTATGTTTTGCGAATTTTTATAAGATTATCTTTTCAAGGCATTGGTTAGAAAGATAAATGCTTTCTTTGAACTGAAAGAAATGCAAGACAGAACATTAACTCATTCTCTACATATAGGAGGGCACCTACTTTCCAAAGTACCTAGCACAGTGCCTGGCCCTCAGAAGGAGGGACTCTGGGACTCCGTCTCGTTCTTTCCCCTCCCAAGCCAATGATGCTGTGGATTTAGGTGACAAAGCAGACGCTAAGCAAGTCAGAGAGAAGGGAGAGGAAGGGTGTTGGGACCCAAAGTGCTGATTTGGGGAAGAGGCCCTCCGCTCCCGCCCTCACCCCCGCCCCAAGGACTTTGAGATGCAATTATAAGGCAGCCCAATCAAGGACAATGGTTCCCAAAAGATCAGGATCCCTGCAGGGAGCTTTCAAAAATATGAGAAGGCCCTTTTGGTTGTCACAGGGATGGGATGGAAAAAGCTGGCACTTAGGGACAAGGACCAGGGATGCTAAATGTACTCTCATATACCTTCCACGGAAGGCCATGTCCCATGAGAGACAATCCCACATGCAGAGGAACCGTCCCCCAGCTTAGCTTACCTAGACTCCAAATGCCCCACTGGGTGGGAATGCAGGTGAAAAATCTACTTACAATTATCTGACTGGCTAACCTAACTCCATTTCTCATGTAAACCTAAAGTGGTTTTTTTAAATGCGTTTAAAATATACTGAATTTTCCATGAAAGCCACTACTATGAAAATCAAGGGATGATTATATTTTGTTTTGCCTAGAGCGTCCGTAAGGGTTGTTCACCCTTTCAGAAACCTGTATTACCAAAAGTTCAAATCACGACTCCGTCTCTCACTACCTATATAACCCTGGGCAAATTGCTCACTGTCTCTCTGCCTCCATCTCCTCACCCCCAAATTGGAGATAATAATACCCCCTTATAATAGGGATTATATAACAAGGACAAAATGAGTTCATCCACATAGAAGAACACTTGGAAAAATAAACACTCAATACATGTCAGGTAATGATTATCATTACTATAATACTGAATTGAAATCATCGTGTTTTTCACTGTATCATGTTGGCCACAAACAAATATTTTTAGGACTATTCCTACGTGCCCTGGCAATGTGCTTTACTCTATAGCAGATACAAGGCAGGGTCCTCCTTCCTGCCGCAACACACCTTCCAATTTTGAGAAAGGCTATTAATGCCCCAAACAAGGGGAAAATAAGGCAGTGTGTGCAAAATGGTGAGGCGCTCAAAGATGCTATGTGATGCAGGTAGGACATTAACAGTAACAAGGGTCAGGAAGGGCAACCTGCATGGTCCTGAGTGATAAGGCATCCAAAGAGGAGGAAGTCCTTGAGCTGAGGCAAGACCTGACGAAGCTGTGTGACCACAGACTGGTTACTTAACCTCTCTGAGCTTTGGATTTCCCACTGGCCAAGCCAATAATCGTAATAGTTAATATTTATTGAGCATTTGCTTTACACCAGGTACAATTATAAGTACTTTGCATGTATTAAGTCATTTAATTCTCCAAACAATGCTATGAGGAGCTACAATTATTATCCCATTTCACAGATGAGAAAACTAAGACCCCGAGAGGTTAAGTAATAACTTACCACGGGTTTGCAGAGCTAGCAAATGACAGAGGTATCCTGCCTCCTTGTCAGGCTGTTGTTGGGCATAGATATCAGACTCCAAACACAAAGCGTATAGTAGGTGTTCATTAAATGGTAGTCATTACTAGGAAGGAAAGGACCCTGGAGAGGTTTCCTGAATGAGCAAACAGTGATCACAGAAGTGTTACTGCGTACCTGGGGCCTCCATGCTGCACCTATGGGTAAAGACACAAGGTCTTGTTCACCTCTGTGCCCTGTGCTTGGCACATTATCTGGTACTTGCAGGGGCTTCATAAATACCAGCTGAACAAGGAAGGGAGAAAAGACGGCAGCCAGCCACAGCAGGCATTCCCCAAACTGCATGACACCTGCTCCTTGAAGCACCTGCCAGGTGCCAGATATTTAGCTCCTGCTAAAGCAGAATATACTTTGCTTTCCCCCCTTCCCCAAGAGAAGCTTCTTGCTGCAGGAGCAGCCAGCTCAATTTAATTTTTATAGGCCAAGCACAAGGGCCATGAAAGCTTCAACAGAGCCCAAGGCAGCAGTATTTTGTCAGCCTTGTCACAAAGCCCAACAATAATCTTTTCAGGATGATTAAGCCATAAAGTTCCTATTCGTTCCTGTGTGCACAGGCCCTAAATGGAACTCATGCCCCAAACCCTGTCCACACTTCCCAACATCCCACCCTCTCCTCCTGGGTAAGCAAGTGCAGAGTGTTTGCTAAAGATCTCCAAGTCCACTCTAAGCCGGGTGCTGGGGGAGCCTCCTAAGCACCAGAAAGACGGCAGAGGTGTGATAGGCAGGACAGGGCCCCTGCAAGATGTCCAAATCCTACTCCCCTAAACCTGTGACTATGTTACATTACATGGCAGAGGGAAATGAAGGTTGTAGGTGGAATTACTGTTGTTAACTAGCTAGCCTTAAAATAGGGAAACTGTCCCAGATCATCTGAACTGCCCAGTACAATCTCAAGGGGCCTTACAAACGGAAGAGGGAGGCAGAATATTCAGAGGAAAAGATATGCGAAGGACTCGGGCTGCCACTGCTGGCTTTGAAGGTGGAGGAAGGGAACGCAAGCCAAGAAACGCAGGTGGCCTCCAGGAGCTAGAAAAGGCAAGGACACAGATTCTCCCCGCGAGGCTGCAGAGAAGATGCAGCCCTGCTGTGTGAACCTCCTAAACTGCAGAACTGTAAGGTAATAAACTGGTGTTCTTTTCAGCCACTGAGTTTGTGGTGATCTGTTACAGCAGCGCTGGAATACCAAGACCGTCAGGTATTGACTGAGGACGTGGCTTGGAATCGAAGCATCCTGGCCTTGAATTCCAGCTCCACCATTTATTAGCAGCATGACCTTGGACTCGTCCTTGAGCCTTTTGGAGCCTGGATTCCTCATCTGTAAAATGAGCGTGAAAGACTCTACCCAGAGATTTACTGGGGGGGGGGGGGGGGGGGGGGGCTAATGAGTTAACATATGGAAAGCATTTAATAGACCCACCACATATGAAGTACTCAGTAAGTAACAAAAGGCAGACAATGAAGAAGCAGAATTAGTGAACCACATATAAGCCAGAAGGTATCAGTCTCCTTTGTGAATGAGATCGGGAATCGGACACTCAGGCTTTGAGCCCCTGCTCTGCCACTCACACTGGGATGGGCCAGGATATCTAACCCCTCGGACTACCTGCTTTCTGCAGCCCAGGTGGTTGCAGGGGTTCAATGAGACAGGATTGACAACAGAGCCCCGGGTCAGGGCCTGCTCACCTCCCCCACCCTTCAGCCTCAGGCACCTGTGCTCAGTAACCCCTCCTCACTCAGGGCCTCTTGTGAGCATCCACAAGAGACGGTGCATGAAAGGGTTCAGTGAGCTCAAAGTGCTGTACACACAAATACTGGCTATCAGGGCCCCCCTCCCCGCTCCCAGGCTCTCTCAAAACACAGCTTGCTTCCAGAAAAACACCCTGCAGGGATTAGATAGGAAAGGGAGAGAAGGTTTAATCACACATGTGATTTGATTTCTTTCAGTCACTGGGCACATGGGCAAGTGTACATTTTCATGGTTGGAGCAATTCCTTGATGGAGGTTAAGAGAGGAAAATCTGATTTGGGATCCTCCTGCCCACACAGCCCTTTTGGAGGGAATGTGGCTGGGGTCTCCAGATGTCTCACCTTCCTCTGATGTCTCTCGAAGATGAGCATGAGAGTCAGGGTCAGGCTGACCGCGGCCAGGGTCACGAGCAGCACGCCCACCCAGTGGTTCCCCAGGGCAAACATCTGGCTGGTCGAGTAGATGTTGGCCCACACCACCACGTAGAAAACCTGCGAGAAGACGGGGCGAGAGCATGGTCAGCAACGCCAGTCCTCGAGGGGGGCAGCTCCACTCAAGGGACACGCTTGGACACTTCTGACACCTCCCTGGGTTCACAGAGCTCACAGGGCCTGTGAGAAGAGACTGATGGGGGCCTGTGAGAGGGAGCCCTTGCCCCCTGCTCCTAAGTGAAGGTAGAGGAACGGGATTAGAGTAGTTACTCCGAATCCCTGCTTGCCCTGATTTTCAATAAAGCAGGAAAAGGGCAGGGGGTTTGGGAGGGAAAGAAATCTGAGACAGAAGCCCACATGGGTCCTTCCATAGTTATGGGGCCTGGACAAGTTATAACAACTCTCTGAGCCTCGGTTTCCTCATCTGTAAAATGGGGATAATGCCTACTTCACATGGTTGATATAAGAGTGAGTAACATAACATATGTAACAGGCTCGCCCATATTAAAAAGTCCATACAAGCCAGTTGCCATCCTTTTCCCTTTCTGAGAAGCGGGACGTGGGGTATCAGGAGTGCTATTTGCCCATTTATCCATCCAGAGCAGAAAATCAGTGGGTAAGAGCAC
Organism: Hipposideros armiger; assembly: GCF_001890085.2. Lineage (NCBI taxonomy): Eukaryota > Metazoa > Chordata > Mammalia > Chiroptera > Hipposideridae > Hipposideros > Hipposideros armiger. Next base: position 96,116 of record NW_017732656.1, read on the forward strand.
AGATGCTGAAACCAGGCTGGCTGGGTTCAAATGCTGGCTCTGCCATATATGTATGTTTATATGTGTATGCATACATGTTTGTACACACACACACACACACACACACACACACACACACACGATTAGAGCTGCAATGGACCCATGTGTTGAACAGATGGAGAAACCACATCCCAGAGAGGAGAAGTCTTGACCAAAGCCAGACACTAAGTCCAGAGCCTCAGTGGTGGGTCTACAGATCCCCAATCCCGAGTTCTGTCCTCAGTAAACCCTGCCTCCCACCCTTTACCTGGGCACCTTGTTACACCTCTCTGCCATAAATGCCTTCTTATACCAAATCCAGGTCCACCTGCACTGCCCTCTTCCAGGAGTCAGGCCACCAGCCCCCAAACCTTTACACGCACCAACAGGCTCCAGGCCACGATGCCCAATGCAGCAGTGCCACAGGGGGCCACAGCAGGGGCCCACCTCCTCCTTACCACAGCAAAAGCCAGCCGCATAGGCCTCGAGTTGTAGATGATGTATCTTCTCACTTGGGGTTCCAAGAGGGCGCTCTCCGCCAAGCTTCTGTACTGGTCAGCCGGGACCTGCTCGGCCACCCATGGAAAGAGATCTATCAGCCACAGAGGGTCCCTCCCCACCTCCTTCCTGACAGCAAGATGTCATGTCCAGTTCCCATGGTCAGCAGTCATTGTCATGGGGAAGGGGGATCAGGCGCACTCTGGGCTGGACCAGAAGGCAGAATGAAGAGCTCAGGGCACCGATGGCGACCACAGGGCGCAGCTTTCCACTCAGGGAAGGTCAGGCGTCACGGGGGCGGTGGGACAGCGCGACATCCAGGAGGACATCCCGCAGAGGGATCCCCGCTGCCCAAGGCTCAGTACCTCACAGCAGACCCAGGACAGCCTAACGGTTAAGGCACAGGCCCGGGAGTCGGCCAGCCCTGGGTCCAAACGTTGGCCCTGCCACTCACGTGCTGTGCGAACTGGAGAAAGTAACTCCACTCGTCTGAGCCTGTTTCCTCCTCTGTAAATGAGGATAACAAGAGTACCCAGCTAATAGGGGCGGCATGCGTTGAAATAAGATAACACAGGTGTAATACTTATATGTGCATTATACAGTAAGTATATGTACAATATGAACACACTTATTTGGCCATTGTTCTGCCTACCACAGCTGGTTATATTTTACTGGGATAGATATGCGTATCTAAATGTACGTGTAAACCGGCCCAGTGCTGGTCTCACAGTGAGCACTTGGTACACAAGTGCTATTATCAATACTGCAATATCAGTTAACTATTAATACAGTCCAAAGTGCTGAACGAAAACTCACATCTGCCTGCCCGAACAAAAGCGTCGCAGCACAGAAAGGCCCTACGGGAGTGGACTGCGTAAGAAAACGGAATTGAACCATTAAAGACGCTACTTAGGAGCGTGTAGAACAGTATGTCAACCGTTCGCTGAAGACAACTATTTAAGAAAAGTGCTGCTCTGAACAAAGGCTGAAAGGAAGCTGGGGGAGATCAACCAGCTGTTATGCTGATGCGGGCTTAGTCCTATCAATTTGGGAAGTTTCCCTTGCATGGGGATAAAATGTTGTTTTAAACAATAATGCAATTCAGTTTAAAAAGACAAACTCTAAAATCTTCAGGGTAAAATTAGAAGTGTATCTTCCCCATCTGTAATGAACCCTCCCCGGGCAGTGCAGGGCAAGGCCTAATCACGCTGGGGGCTTTGGAGAGAGAACCACATCTGTGGGTATTTAAGAAAAACAGCAACAGCTACAATTTTTTGAACATTTGCTATGTCCCAGAGATAGTACACGTGTTCCTCAAGCATTAGTTCACTTAATCCTCAGAAAAACCCTGAGTCAAAGGTATTACTATTGCCTTCATTTTACAGATGATGATACTGGGCCTCAGAGAGGTTACATCACCAGCCTGAAGTCACACAGACAATGGGCGAGAGAGCTAGACCTGCTTCCAGAACAGTGGCTCTATGAAGCCTATGCCTCAAGTCACTATGCTCGAAGGTACTGCATTATCAGCCACTGAATACATGGACCTCTTCCTCTCCTAAATGCCCTTCCTCCTGTCTACCCAGAAAACACCTATTTTTCCTTCAAGGTTCCAGATCAAGTATTTGCTCCTCTGCAAAGCTTTCACCACCAGTGCCCCTGCCCAGGAAGGTTTATCATGTTTTCCTGGGGAGGTCTGCAATGCCTTAGAGTCCTCTACTGCAGCATTTATCTCTTGTTGTCTGATTTAGCCGACGCACAGCCATCTCCCCCACTGGGCTCTGTGCGCACAGGTTCTGGGGCCCATTCACCTCTGCAGCGCTTAGAGCCCAGCTACGTGCCTGGCACGGAGTGGGCACCCAAAACACACATCTGTTCAGCGAGCTCATTGGGAAGAGAGCATAGTTCTAATACATCTTCCTTCTATCCCCTACCATATCAAGCACATGGTAAGTGTTTAATAAATATTTTGTGAATAGCTGGATGAAAGGATAGATGGACAGACAGGTAGATAGAGGGATGGAAGGAAAAATGGTAAGGACTCAATAAAATCAGCACTCACCTGAATGCCCCAGGTCTGTAGCTGCTCTTCTGCGGCTCCCAGGTCAAAGGAGATGGGTGCACAGGTATTGTCAATCCGGAGAACTGTGAGGACCTGGCCATTGCGGAGCTCTGAAAGCAGACCGACCTGAAGCTTCACCTGGCTGAGCAATAACTACTTTGGATGAGCCCAGAGCCTGACGGCATCACCTCCTCTGGCCACAAGCACCTTGTCATGCAAGGAGGGACCGAGTAGCTGTCCTCAAATCCCTAAAGAAGAACTGGACTTGACAGGAAAGCCCCCCAGAAGGCAGAACTAAGGCCAGATCACGGAGGCGATTAGGACACAATGCAAGACAATATAAGAAAGAACCCAAAATAAGAGCTGTCTACACAGAGAATGGGAGGTAGTGAGCTCCCCATCACAAGGGATATTTAAACAGAGAATGAACAATTAACTACATGGAGGAGATCACGTAATAAACATTTATTATTGCACTGCTTAACCAAGTAACTCTTCCATTCCCAGGGGGCTCAGAGTCTAAGTAAGAGATAACCGACTGTGGCAGGCAGAGCAATGGACCCCCAAAGATGCCCTGCCCTACTCCCCAGAACCTGTGCATACGTTGCGGTCCATGGCAAAGGAGAAGTAAGGTTGCAGATGGAAGTAAAGTTGCTGATCAGCTGGCTGTATATAGGGAGATTACCTTGGATTATCTGGGTGAGCCCAATGTAATCACAAGGATCCTTAAAAGTGGAAGAGGGAAGCAGCAGAAGTCAGGAGGGATTGTGGAAGAAAAGCACAGAGAGGAATCACTGCTAGCTCTGAGGATGGAGGGAGGTTCATGAGCCAAGGAATGTGGACAGCCTTTGGAAGCTGGAAAAGGAAAGGAAACAGATTCTCCCCTGAGCCTCCTGAAAGAATGCAGCTCGCCGACACCGAGATGATTTTCATTCAGTGAGGCCAGGATCCGACGTCTAACCTACAGAACTGGGAAAGCATGAGTTTGTGTTTTGCAAGCCACTATGTCAGTGGTAATTTGTTACAGCAACTATAGAAAACTCATATACTGACTGACTGGTCACCCCTCCCAGTGTCTCGGCAACTCACTCAACATTTTAAAAGTAAAAGTGAGTTAGGTGTTACCCCAGAAAACACACCACATCCACCTCGGCTGATCACAACAACTATCAAAACTCTTGCCCTGCGAGGCTGTGATGAAGTCAGGCTGTGAGCCTGAGGCCAGCTGGCCTGAGAGATCCGGGCTGAAATTCCCTAAAGTCTGGCCCAGGCAGATGCGGCGGCAGAACGAGGCCAAACCCACCTTCAGTCCTGAGTACAGACTCTGGACAGAAGCATAAACTAGCTAGTCTGGGGTGCAAACTGTCACTCTGCCTCTCAGTAACAGAGTAACCTTGAAGAAACAATCTAAGTCCCTGGCCAGCCACTTAGAGGATGGTCACATCCACTGCAGAAAACTTTTCAAATCATTAAGACCATGGAAATAAAGCGGTTGCCACAAAATGGGTGACTAGCTGGCCACTATTGTCGTAACTTAAAAGCAAGCGTGTCAGAGCTCAAAAGTTACGTAGAGAAGGAGGATCTAAGGTGACTTCCTAAAAATATGAAAAAATAAAATTATACAATTAGATTTAAAACGAAGCAAATGAGGGAAACGAGACAAAAAAGAAAATAGAAGCCGAAATAAAACAAAATAAAATAAAGAATAACTTCCGGGAACTGAGCCCTCACTATGCACCAGGCACGGGGCTTAGGCTTCAGGTCATGATTTCATTTAATCCTCCAAGAGCCCTAAGAGGTGGACGCCACACACATCATGGAAAAGGAACAAGCCTCTGAAAGGCTAACAAACTTGCCCAATGTTACCAGGGGAAATGAACGCAAGAAAAAGCAAGGAGAAAAGGTAAATGCTCAAGATGCAGGCCATCATGCTGGATGGGGCCCAGGCTCGCTCTCCATCTCACAGCACTAAATGGCAAGCCCATGTAGGTGTGGACTCCGGCCATGGAGCCTGTGACACGCACCGCCCCCAAAGCTGGCTCTCTGCACATTGAGCGAAGTGTCTGCCCCAGCAATGCACTCTCCAGTGTCTTTGTCTGCCTTCTGAACCACGGGTTCCTGGGTTCTTGGCAATCATCTCTCTCATCTGTTCCTCTGAGTGAGAATAGCAAGTCCTCCATTTAGACATACTTGTTTTTAACACTTAGATTAGAGGGAAAGATCTGAAAAGCTACCAAAGAAGTACGAGAGAGAGAGAGAGAGAGAGAGAGAGAGAGAGAGAGAGACAGAGACAGAGACAGAGAGAGAGAGAGAATGAATGAGTGTGTGTGTGTGGAGTGGGGAGCAATTTCCTGCAAAGGAATAAGAACTGGCCTGCCAAAAATCAATGGAGCAATGTCTTCAAAGTTCTGAAGAAAAATTATTTCATTCCATTTTATTCTACTCTGTGTGTGTGTGTGTGTGTGTGTTTGCTTTCCTAATAGCAGTAGTAATAAAAGAAATCCTTGTTTTTAAGTAGTTGAGTAACCAGCCACATTTCGATGGATCCCACAATTTAGAATGCTGTCTCCCCTTGTCTATTCCCAGCCATTCATTTATTCATTCATTCATTCAACAAAATACTTATTGAGCATCTACTATGGCCCAAGCTCTGTGCAGGTACTACGCCTTGGTTCAACACAGAGAGGCACAACACAAACAGAGCCTCTGCCCTTCTAAAGTTTACATTCTAGTAGGGAAACTGGACATTTAACACTTTATTACGCAGGTAATTATTTAATTACAGACTGTGATAGGTGCTATGGGGGAGAAGTAGGGCTATATCAGAGGATCCTGACTTAGGCTGGGCCATCAGGAGAGGATTCCCATGGAAGGGATATCTGAACTAAACTCTGAAGATGAATGTATATTACGCAGGGGAAAAGAGGCAGGAAAAGAGCGTAACAGGCAGAAAAAAGAACAGCAGATGCAAAGGCCCTGAGGCAGGACAGCATGGCAGAAACCCAGAACAGCGGCAGCCGGAGTCATTAAGACAGGCCGTGCAAGCTGGTGAATGATGGAACTGTGTGCCAAGCTCAATAGGAAACACTGAAGCAGAAAGTGACACAGTTGCTTGTGAATTTAAAAAAGATCCCTCTGGATGCTAGGTGGAGAATGGATGGAAGAGGCAAGGAGAAGAGATCAGCTAGGAAGCTACAGCAGGGATCAAAGCAGAGGGTGATGGTGGCTCGATTTAAGGAGGCAGAGACAGACAGAACAGGTAGAAATGACAAAAAATTGCCTGGAAACAAATCCCAAAATGCCCGCCCTTATCTAAAAGCACTTCTGTGCCCACCCGTTCTCCTTCTTCACACTATGTGAGTACAGCTCAGTATCCTGGGGGCAGTAGCAGGAAAAGGAATTCAGGGCCATGACCTTACCTTGCCCCCAGCCAGGAGGGCTCCCCACCGGCAAGGCGCTCCAACCAGCGGAGGAGGTGGACAAGGGGCCAGCCGCCCCACCTGGGTCCATCTGCGGTTCACAGGCCATAGCCAAGAGCCAGCTAGGTGTCTACTTCCCCTTCTCAGGGCTGTGGTTCATTCTGGGGCACCCAGATTAGCTGCACCTGCCTTCAGAAAACAGCAAAGAAAAAACTTCAGGCCTGAGCCTGACAAGCTGGGCTCCCTGGGCTCTCCTAAGCCAGTCATCACAAGGCCTGGTGGAACACACCCGGAGTCTTTCTGCTGACTTTGGTCTTTCTGGTCATGCTGAGGAACGTTCTCAGGAGCGAGAAGGAACTAAAACCCTCCCAAGACCTCAAATCAGAACTTCCCTTCTGGTCTTGGGTCTTCTCCAGCTCAGACACATCCAGGGACCCAAAGGGAACCCAGGATCTACCCAAGTCTCACTTCCAGGCATGTGAAATTTCCATTCCTTTACTAAGGGCAGGACAGGTACATTCATCATGGGGAGACTTTTACACAAAGGATCTCAGGTAGCTTCCCAGACGACATTGCAAAATACAAATGAAAATAAATCAGGATAGTAGAAAAGATATATTTTAAAAAATGTAAGGGTCGGCTGAGTGGCGCCTTGGTTGGGAGTTGCCTTGGGATGCCAGCTCTGAGCAGCAGGGCCGCAGGTTCGGATCCCACATGGGCCAGTGACGCTGCGCCCTCTACAGCTAAGATGGTGAACAACAGCTGGACCTGGAGCTGGGCTGCCGTGAGTCGCCGGCAACGGCGTGGGCTGCAGTGGGCCTGCAGTCAGCTGCCGTAAGCTACCGTAAGTGGCCAGCAGCCGGTGTGAGTGGCCATCCAATGGCTGGCGACCAATCTGCCTCAGCCAGGAAGAGTGCAATGATAATATCAACATGGGCCAGTGAGGCAACGTCCTCCACAACTAGACTGAAGAACAAAAGGACAGCAACTTGTCTGTTCCCCTTCCCCAATTCCCCAATGCTGTTCCCTTCCCCAATAAAAAGAAAGGAAAAAAAAAGTCAGTTGTACAACCTATGAATCATGTAAACTTGGGGAAGTGGTTTAATGTCAAAGAGCTTCAGCTTTGCTCTATTTAAATAGTGGTACCTTCCCACAGGGTTGCTGCACAAAGAAACGAAGGGATGATACACATAAAGGACGGACAGCAGCATCTGGAACAAAGGACACATGACATAAAACTATCTCTAGTTGCTGCTCTTTTGAGATTTGACAAGCCAAGGTTGTGCCTGAGCCAAGAATTTGGTTTTGAGCTTCCTGGTAGCCAAAGCTAAAATGGAAATGCTGTCCGTTAAATAGTTCCTGTTATCTATAAGGAGAAAAGAAAACCAAGGGCGTGGGGAGCAATGCACCCTCCTGGCGCTTAGCTCGAAAAGACCTTGGAAATGCTTTCAAAGCCTCGGGAGCAGGGTCAATGACAGCACAGCAGACATGACCCTTAGCCACTTTGTAAACAAGAGCAGAGATGCCCTTTGTGGGTCTTTCCTTGAATGACAAAGCAGTTTCCGGTGCCATCCGCTCTGGCTGGAACCTGCACACTTTATCTGTGAGGTGTCCACCTGGAGCCTGAGAATCAGCCCCCACAAGGAAAACCGTGGCGAAGTCCCTGGGATGACAAACCAGCCTTGCTAAAGGAAACGTTTTTTAAATCCTCTAAAAATCATCTTTTGCTGCCACGGTTCTCGATGCTGATGAAGACAGGAAGTGTCCGGTCGGCACACACCTGCTTGAGTCCAAGCTGGCCTGAGGACTGCCTGCCACTTCTCAGGTACCCCAAGTGGGGAACCTGACTCCCTCACCACCTTCCTCTTCTCTCGGTCCTTTAAAAAGGACCAGCTGCATTATTTGTGGGGGCCAGTGCAAACTGAAAATGTGGGGTCCCTTGTTCAAAAATAAAGAATTTCAAGATGGTGACAGCGGACAAGGTGCTTGTCAAGATGGTGCTTCCTAAATGGGAGGCTCTGTGTGACTCAACAGATTGCATGCACCTGAGCTGGCCCTGACTTTATGTTACAGAAGATCACTTGGGAGCCCCCTCCACCAACCAAGAATATACAAAAATGAGTCTTTCACTAACAAGTATCACATGCCTGCCCTGTATCAGGCTTTAAGGCGAGAAAGCAGCAAAATGTTAGGAAAAGGGCGAGGAGTTTAATACCAAGGAGCCTGGACTTGAATATCTATCTGCTCAGCTGCTCCCATGGGCTGTGACATTCACTACCAAGGTATTTAACACCCTGAGCCTTGCTGTCCTAATCTGTAAAATGGGTTCAGGGAGGCCTGCCTGGCATAGCTGCTATGGGGATAATAGAAGGAAATATATGTGTCACATTCAACACCCTGCTCACCAACCAGGTCCCTTTCCTCACAGGTTTTCCTCATTTCACAGGAGAGAAAACTGAAGGTCAGTGGTGTGCAGGGACCTGCCCAATGTAAGGTGGCCAGAAGCTGTGGAGCCAGGAGGTAAACCCAGGCCATCTGGCTCGAGTCCAAGCCCATCACTCCCATGCCCTTGAGCCTGGGGACCCAGGTCTGGCTGCCTCTGGGCCTGTTCCTTACACCACCTTTAAAAAAGAAAGAGAGAGAGAGACGGAGAGAGAGAGAGAAGGTCGAGGGAGACATTTCCCAGGTGTGATCCAGCGACAAATTCCAGTCGGTATCTGAGATGCTATGCTCTGGGAGGGGCGCTGGAGGGCAGGGACCATCTCCTCGTCACCCAGCCCAAGGCCTGGCCCACACCAGGCACTCCCAAACATTGTTGAGCATTTACCAGTCAATCATATCACCCCTTACTTCCTTCCTCTTATTTTGTCCTCCCCCACCCCCACCCCGGCAGAGGCATGAAAGCAACAACAGTCCAAGGATATCTGCCCTGTACTTGGCAATCACTGCAGCCCTTTCCTGCCTCATCTGATCACCTCCTAGGCCCACCAGGAAAATACAGTCCTTAGATACATTTTCCACTGAAGGCTGTTTCAGTGCAATGGCTAAAAGTAACCTGCACAGTCCTCCCACTTTCCGTTCCACCTGTGTGACCTGGAGCAAATTACTTAACTTCTCTCAGCCTCGGTGTCTTTGCATGTAAATGGAGACAATCATGATAACTTTAAGTTGTTGTAAGGCTTAGAGTTCATCCATGTGAATCATTCAGAGCAAGGCTGGGTAAATACGAATGACTGAAAGGAATAAAGCTGTCCTTATTTTTACTCCACAGGTATTCCCTAAGAAACTTCTAGTGCCAGGTGCCATGCTTTCTCGACTATAAAACCAGAAATTTAATCTTAAATCCCTCTTCAACCCTCCCTGCTGGGGGCCACCATCTGATGGAAAAGACAAACTCAGAGAAAGAGAAATAAGAAACAGACAATGACCACGCAGGGCAGTTAGAGGGACGGTAGAAAGGCTTAGCAAAGTGCAGGTGAGGGCAGGGACTGCCAAGTAGGGAAAGGGACAGCCGAGGCCAGGATGGGCCCAATCAGCGCAGCCAGCCTCTGCACTCGCCCTACAGCCCCTTGTCCAACCTGGAGGCTGCAAAGGGCAGGAGGGGTGTTTAGCAAGACTGGCCAAGGGCAGACACTGACCAATGATGACCTTTCAGTGTGCCCTGGGCCTAGGACCCTACCCAGCACTGCACCAGTCCTATGGGGGGCAGGAGAGGAGGACAGACAGACACCAGGGTGGAGGCACAACCACAGTGAGCACAGCCCTGCGGCTCCTGCAACTAACTGGTCATCTACTCCCCAGCTTCTTGGAGTTTTAGTTCCCTTCGCTGACTCTGCATTTAACCAGACCTTCCGGTTATCCATCTTTTTTAGCTTAGTGGTAAGTCCCTGCAAAGGAATATGTCCTTACGTCCTGCTGAGCAAAGGTCTCCATTTCTCCAGACACTGAGTGCCCAGCCTTCCCAGGAACCGGGCGCTTCACTGAGCTTTGGGGAAGGTATGGGGGGCGGGGGAGGGGAGCGGAGGTTGGGAGAGAAAGAAAGATCCTAGTTTTTACAAGTCAGGTTTTGTTTTTGTTAAACTGGAAAGTCCCAATAAGAGGCCCTAAGAGGGCCTGTCACAGAAGTTCTGGGGTAAAAAGGCCTTGAGAAACAGCGAGTCCAAGCTCTCCATTTTACAGATGAGGCTATTAAGACCCAGGAAAATGAAAGTGAACCATCCAAGATCAAGGAGATAGTCGGGGTCCGAGCCAGAGCGGAACCGGGCTCATCCAGGCAGGGGATGTCCCACCACGTCTGGCCTTGGCCTTGGGCAGATGTGTCTTGCCCCAGTCGCCGCCCTCAAGCCCGGTCCCGGGTCTGCTGCCTGGGCGACTCCTTCACCAAGAAATCACCCCCACCGGCCACCGGCTCCCAAAAGCCGCTCGAGAGCAGCTCCCACGCACAACACGCGGAGGAAGGGGCCCAAAGGCGTCCGGAAGAAGCCAGGCGCGATCACGGCGCCCACCCCGGGCTAGAGAGCGCCCAGGCGGCCGCGCAGCACCGGGCCCGCGCGACTCAAATCTCGGCTCGCGGCTGCACGAGCCCGCGCGCAGGCACAGGGGCGCGCCCGGGCCCGCGCACACTCACCCGGCCGCGCCGCTG
>NW_017732656.1:106935-114526 GCF_001890085.2 Hipposideros armiger
CCGGCCGCGCCGCCCTCCTCGGTCCCGCCCCCGGGCCGGGTCGGCCCCGCGCGGTCACCCCACCCGTAGGAGCCGCCCGCAGGGCTCGCCTCGGGGCCAAGAGGGGAGCCTTCTCCCTGCGCTGCGCGCAGCGAAGCCGAGCTGGGAGCGGCCTTTCATCAGCCGGGCTCTCTCCTGGGGCGCCGCGAAGCGCCTCTGCGCTCGCAGACCACGTGCACCGATTTTAGGGCTCTCGGGGGTTGGGGGGACCGCGCCCCTTCGGGGCAAGTTCCCGCCCCTCTCTGAGTCTAGGCCTGCCCATCCTAAGAGCTACGGCTTACCTCTGAAGCCCAGCCCACGCCTAACAGTCACGGGACTCGGTGGATGAGCCACTATTGGGGACCAGAAATTTCTCAGGGACTTGTTTTTAAATGAAAAATTACATGTGCACTCCATTATTAAGATCATTGGTTTGGGGATCAGGATACCTGAGCTCTAAGTCAGGTCTCCACTTTTTAGATCATCTTCGGTAAGGTATTTAAGTTCTGTGTGCCTCAATTTTCTGTAAAAAAAAATAGATCATTATACTATTTCATGGGATTGTGTAAACCTTTAATGAGGTAATCCGTGTAAAGTGTTCACAACTGCCAGACACGTAGAAGCTACTCACTGCTACACTTTGACTGCTACCCCTACCACCATCACTCAGGGTTTCAGAAGGGTCTATGGTGAAAAGTGCCCCCTCCCCAAGGAAAGCACTAATCTTTTGCATTTTTCCATAGGGCACATATGGACAGATAACACACGTGTGTATTTATACAAAAGGGAGTCATCTATTCTGTTGGGCACTTTGTGTTTTCCTTAAAGTTCCTTGGCATTCACCTCATGCCTGAACACCCCACTCTGCCTCGTTTCTTTTTAAGGGGCGCATAGACCTCCACGTATTGCAGGAAGGCTCTCTCTCTTTCCTTTGTCTGTCCCCGGTTCCCACTCTTGCTCACAGGCCCTGCTGGGATGGTCACAGCCGCAGTGCTGCATACATGCCACAGCCTGCATTTCTACTTACAACTGAATCAGATTGGGGATGCACTTTTTTATTTCAACATATACTGCCAAATTGCTGGAGGCCTCTCAGACCACAGTACTTAGTTGGCTGCACATGTGGCCAGAGGCAGAAGTGCAAGGCTTGGGCGCAGTGAGCAGTGATAGAACAAATGAGCAGCAGATACTGGCCAGGAGCCCTCACTCACCAGGCAAGTGAAGATAGACATTGGGTCCCTGCTCAGTGCCAGGCAGTGTACTGAGCAGCAAGCACTGAGCACACACCAGATCCAAGACATACCTGTTTAGTTTGCCTCATTTCCCAAAACACAATTTCGGGGCACGGAAGCAAAAGACACATGGGATGTTGGAGCTTTACTGACTATGAGAAAGGGATTCGTTGACAGGTATGTGGCCTGGTCACCATCCAGCCAAATCCTGCCTCTCCAGCAAGGCCTACCTCCTCCATGAAGCCGGGAATTGTATTCTGGCCCTTTCTGCCAGACTGCCTTCACTTGGCATTCTCACTGCTCGTCCCACCAGCATGGACTTACGTGTTGACACATCAGTCTCCTTTGCTAGGGAGGCACAGAAGACACAGGCTTTTCTAGCTGGCTGACCAGGCACCACTGCTTGTTGACATGTGAACTTGCACAGGTCGGTTCACCTCTCTGAGGTTCAATTTCCTCGTTTATAAGAGAAGGATATCTGCTAAACTGAAAGATTCTAAGAATTCAAATGTGATGATGATGGGCTTAGCAGAAAGCGCTCAGTAAAGGTGAGCTCCTATTCTTGGGCAGCAAGGCATCATGCCTTTTTCACCTCTGAACTATAGCACATGGCAAGGCCTGGTGCTATAGCATGGGGGAGTGGGGGCTCCCTGTGGAGTGGAGAAAGGTGAATAAAATCCCGTAAAAGGTGAGTAATATCTCGTAAAGTCTGCTGGGAAGCAAACTTCAGTCGTGATATCTCAATGGATTCACAAGGTTCTATGTGGTGGGCCTACGACCCTGCCCAACGCAGCCTACCCTGTACTAATCTTTACTGTCCCCCAACTCCTAGAAACCCTAAGCTCCAAGAATTCAGAACATCTCTCAGTTCCTCCTACACCCTATGCTCTCTCTCACTTCCAGTTCTCAGCGGTTGCCATCTCTTGCCATCTGAAAGGTAACCCCAAACCCCATCCCCACCTCATCACCTGACTGACACATTCTTAGGTCACAGCTGAAAGGACCCTTCTTCTGGGAGCCATTTCCTGTCCTGAGCCCCGTAGTTACCCTTGCTTAACCTACGGCCACATCTAGCACATAGTGTGGTCATTGTTCAGTGTGCCATTTCCCAAAAAGAGAAATGGGGCATCAGGCTGTTTCTGCCCATGCGCATAGCTGACCCCCAGCGCTCAGTATTTTTCACATTTATTTGAATTAGTGAATAAATTGCTATGAATGAAATTGTCAGGGCCTCAACTACAGATAAATAAAAAAACAGTAATACACCCCATAACGACAGACCGCATATACAACAGTGGTCCCAAAAGATTATAATGGAGCCTAGGTGTGTCGTAGGCTAAACCACGTAGGTTTGTGTAAGTCCATTCTATGATGCATGCACGACAAAATCACCTGATGACGAATTTCTCAGAATGTGTCTCCGTCATTAAGCAATGCATGACTGTAACCACAAACTCCAATCAAAGCTACCCTTACTCAGCAGTTGCACCATCTGTCCTGCTGTGTTTATAAGAGTTAGATTCATGTTGGAGGGCCAGCTGCCAACTATCTGGCAACCTGGCTGAAGAAGGAATGAAATTCTTCCCAGCCTGGCAGAACCTTCAAGTGTGGCAGTTGATGGGACAGGGGAGAGCTTCAGAACCACTAGATAAGTAAGTGAAAGGCAAAAATCAAAAATTAGATCTTGTTTTGGAACTGGTCTGCCAGCTGTAGATTCACTGACTTTCAAACTTTTTTAGAAACATACTGCTTGAAATGTTGCCATGGCCTGAACAAACTGAACTAAATCATATAGCAGTTCAGGCTGGGAAGTCAGACAGACCTGGGTTCAAATCCAGTCTTTACCACTAATTAGAGCTATCTTAAAAAACTTTTTCCCAAAAAGCATGTCCCACAGAATGTTCCATTGCTAATGGCTCCATTAAATTGATTCCAAATCCTGGAAGTCACATCACACAATGAGTACCTCAGTACGAGGTACACATTTCAGAACTTGGGAGTAAACACACAGCTGTTCTTTTCAGGAATGTGCAGCGAGGAAGACAAGTCACATGCTGTTCGTCAGGAAACTGAGTGAAAACCAGAATTCCTGTCAGTGAGGTCAACAACCCTCCTGAAATGTCAAGAATATATTCCTACACGATGTGCAGGAAGAGGTACGGACAGATACAAAGGGAACAAAATGGGGCAGGGTCCAAAGAGGGAGCATTCACATCTTGTTGGGAGAGACGGTCCACTGAAGGTAATCAGGCTTTTAACTAGAGAGCTAGATTCTCTGGTTTATCTTTAAAAACCCTGTAAGACAACAGCAGACAACTTAATCCTGCTCTCGGAACAACCAGCCTAGCGTCTCTCCTAATCTTTTCTTCAGCTGTTGCTATCTGTTGTAGGATGCTGTTGCTCTGCCCTTTTTGTTTTCAAGTAGAAAAAAAAGGCGGGGGGGAGGTTGTCTGCTCCCTCCAAGCCCACCAATCCCCATCAATCATTCGCCCAAACAATGAGCTATGGCCTTGAAATCACACTTGATCCAGGAGCAGGTCAGTGTCCTTTGAAATTTTTGAAAACACAGACGTCGACATGATCTGGCAGCTTCCTCTCCCCAACCACTGGCAAAATCTTTCAATACAAAATGTGCCTCTCTGCCTGAAGTGGTGAGGGTGTGAGAGCAAAACTTGAACTGCCTGCCTGTGCAGAAAGGTTTTTCCATCATTTCAGAGCCACTGAAATGGTGAGATCAGTTGACAGGATAAAACACTCTGAGATCTGCCAGATTGTCCCTGAAGGAGAGAAAAAATTTTAATGGTGAGAAACAAGGGGCATGGAAGACTCACCAAAACAGGTCCTTCCCACCAGCCTTGTGTAGCTAACCTTCGCCATTTCCTGGCACATTTGTGAGAAGAGCGATGGTTCCAGAGGTCAAGGAAAGCCATTTGGTGGGAAGGACCTGTCTTGATGAACCTCTGGGCCTCAGTTCTCCCATCCACGGAGACAGGACCACAGTACCCAGCCTGCGGGGCTGTTGGAGGTTTACATGAAGTGCCGGGCACATAAAAGGCCTCCCTCACTAGAAGCATGCTGAGATTCAATGTACGCCTCTGACGAGTTGCTTCATCTTTCAGAACATCAGGGTTTTTTCCACCCAAAAAGTAGAAGTGGCAAATCTTTGGGGAACTTGTATGTTGCACACAGGGTCCGGCTTATTTTAAGTTTTACTGTAAGGCATACTATCTTATGCCTTCTTTGAAGAACTTGACTAGGTCTGAGCTATGGCATGAAATGGTAATGGTCCGAGTTTCTGTGCTTATAATGGGCAATATTGGGGACATCCTTCTCTCGAGACAACGGCTTCACAGGACATAAGATTGCCCAGATCGATCAATCTAGGATTCAGGAGATGAAAAGAATCACGTGGGTGAAGATACATAAAAGGTGTATGATATCTCAGTACTGAGCATATGCACAGTGGTCAAGCACAGAGTGAGCCAGACAGAGCCCGCATCTTGGCTCTACCACAGCACAACTGTAGGCTGCTGCCTTAACCTCTCTGCTTCTTATCCCATAAAAGTCACTGTGAGGATTAGTTAATATAAATGCAAAAATCCTTAGAATGCTAGCTGGCACAGAGAAAGCCGCTAGTAATGGCATCAGGTATTTTTCACTCACAGAAGATCCACAGGCTCTCCGATTTCTTAGCCTCCCATGCAGTTAGGTTGGCTCATGTGACCCATGCTGGTCAGTGGGCTGAAAACAAGTGTCGTGTGTCATTGCAGGACTGAAGCATTAAGAGCTCGTGCACGTTTGCCAACTTTTTCTTCTCCTGCCTCTGCAATCATGGAAACCACGTGCTAAGATGGTAAGAGCCACAAAGCGGAAGTAACTGAATCACTGAATCATGGAGATCCACCCAACTTGGAGTCACCCAACTTGTATGGAACATTCTAAGAAATAAACCCTTGTTGTATTCAGCTACTGAGATTTCAGAGTGTATCCTATCCGGACTGGTCAATAACAGCTATTATTGTGGGCTTGTAAGCTTGTAATCAAGGATGGTTAGATTGAAAAAACAAGCAAATTTTAGAAAATTAGGAAACATTTGTAAGCACCTGGAATGTTCCAGGAATATGTGGTACTTTAATAACTCTGTTGTTGGTGCCCAACAGTGATTCTCAACTGGGGGTGGTTTTGGCCCCAGGGGACAACTGACAAGGTCTGGAGGCATTTTTGGTTGTCATGACTCAAGGGGTATTACTGGCACCTACTAGAGGGTGGAGGCCAGGGACACTGCCAAACATCCCTGTAGTAGATTAAATGTACAAAAAAGACCCTTCACAGCCCAGACCCTATCTTCTAAGATAATCACTATTACCCCGGTTTCTTCTGTCCTCCAGATATACTCTGCATATAAAAGTATAGGCAACTGTAAAACGTTTTTTGTGCTAAGTGGGAACAAATCACAGATTGTTCTGCATGTGTTTCCTTGGAATTCATTCCCTATCAGAACCAACATATCTGTCCTAGTGCTCAAAGAACCTAACAGATGCTACTTTTTCATACCGGGCCACAATGGAAGCCCATCCCCAAGGAAGCTTCTAAAATATCTTAGTCTTGGCCCTACTCCTAGAGATTGATTCAACTAGCCTAGGAGAGGCCTGACCACCCACCATTTTCCCTGGGTACAATCAAGGTTAAGAACTGCAGAACGAATCCCTCCACCTGTGCCCTGGATCCCATGGCCTCTAGGTCCCCCAGGGATCTCACTCCACCCAGAACACCTACTCCAGTCTCCCTCCCTCTATTCCCTTTCCCACCAGCATCTGAACATATCATCACCTCTCAAATCACTTCCTCCATCAGCCACTACTGCCTCTCTCTCCTTCCATTCACAGCCATGTGTGTTTCCCCTCACTTTACATTCAAGTCATGCTTCAAGCCATTTAGGTTCTTCTCTCCCAGGTCGCCAAGCTCTCTACTTTTTGGATCTTATCTTGTCCTCTCACCTGAACCTATCACACCACTTTTGAAATATTTCCTTCTGTTGCTTGTGACTTGGGCAACATTCAGCTGGTTGGCTGGAAGTCAAGAGTCAAGCATCATATTAAGTACCACCCTATGAATCCAAGTTGCAAATACTGGCGGCTACCAAGTTAAAGATAGTGGGTCTACAGCAGTGAATGCAGGTGTTGCTTCCTCATGGTCTTCCAGTTTGGGAAATCGGTAGTTGCAGTAGGCAGAAGCTTGGAGTTGCTACACTTGGAGATACCAAGAGTAAATAAAGACCTAACGAAACTGGGTAGTTTTGGGACATGTTAACATGGAGGTGTCTATTAGATGTCCAAATCAAAATACCAGATAAGCAATTTGAAAACTCCAGGGTTCAGGAGAGCTAAGTCGAAGATATAAATTTGAGTCTTCAATGTAGATGGTATTTAAAACCAGGAACTGTACATGGTCTCAGCAAGGGAATCAGTGTGGAGAAGTCCAAGAACAAGTCCTTGGGAAAAGAGGAGGGACCAGGAAGAGACTGAGAAGCACGGTAGCACCTCACTGCAGAAGCTAAGAAAGTGGTTCAAGAGGAAAGGTCAACCCCACTAAACAGTTCTGAGGATCAGGAAGGAGGGTTGGGCCTCTCAATCTGGTCATTGGTGCTGACCTTGACAAGCACTTTCAGTGGAGTGACAAGTGCAGATCGGAGTGCTCTAACAGTGAAAAATGGAAAAGCTCATATAGAAAACTCTTTTGAGGAATTCTACTGTAAACAAGAACGGTAACTAGATACAGAAGTGACCTGAGATCAACCGATCCTGAGTCATATAAAGTAATAGTTTTTAAAGGCCATCTAATTCTCTTGTACTGTTTCAGAACAAGCAAGGAAACCCCACAATGTTCTCTTTAAACTGTTTCTGCCTACCAGAAATGATTTTGCAGCCAAAGACTTTCAGCTAATACAGACAGGGTCACAGGGCATTTAACTCACAAGGGCTAGTGTCAAGTTCCTGTAGGTATTACACATATCAGTCAGCCTGCCAGGAAAGAAATATGCTTCATAACTTGCCCAAGGCTGCCCAGTATACTAGAGAAAAAACAAACTGCTGACTTACTATAGTTGCTTGCTGTTTTTCAAAACAGCTGTTGGGTGAAATCACAAGTGATTCTTCCCTTCCTGCTAAGATGCAGACTATGAATATTTTCTAAGTACCGTATTTGCCGGCGTATAAGACGATTTTTTGGCCCTGAAAAATATGCCTGCAAGTGGGGGGTCGTCTTATACGCCAGGTACACTTCAGATAGACTGCCCATAGTGCTTGCCCCGTGCCATAGTGGCCTCCCGATGCCCGCCCACT
>NW_017732656.1:115446-116453 GCF_001890085.2 Hipposideros armiger
TGACACGAAATACAATACGCTTGTTTGCACTTCAGTGGGCCAAATCAAATCTGATATTGTTTTACCTTTTATTTGGTGTGTGGAAGGTGTGCAGAAGAGGGTGTAGTCTTATACGGCGAGTACATAACCAACTCTGTATTTTGAGTGGAAATGTTAGGGGGTCGTCTTATACGCCCAGTCGTCTTATACGCCGGCAAATACAGTTATGTGTGTGAATGTGTGTGTGAGATACACGCGCTAATTTGCTAAGTGAAATTCTGTAGACATCTGGGTCAAAGTACACTTTATATTATCAAAAAGGATGAACCAGAACCAGAGGGGGGGAAATGCATGACAAAAATCATTTACTTTTAAGTGATTATCAGTACACCAATAACAAGTTTTTGAATCCTATCATCTAGTAATTTGGATTAAGAGATACTAGAAGCAGCCCAAAAAATTATTCTAGTATTCATTGTTCTAACCCTTAGCCAAAAAGGACTATTTTAAGGCTGGCTGCTGCTTTACACAGGTTACAAATAACTATTTACTACTTTTTCATAGATAGCGCCCCTGACCTTCAAGAAAGCTTTAGGGGAAAAAACATTTAATCCCTTTCTTTCTTAAAAAGTTTTTTTTTTACTACATCTAAGAAAGAAAAAGTCAGTGTTGATATACATATGTTGCTTGAGCTAAAAGGCATAGGAAAACAAACATATACCCTTAAATTTCTAAGAAACATGAGGTAAAAAGATGAAATCTTTGGATAAGCTCTAAGTTTATACAAAGAAGCTAGATTTGCTATTCTCCAAAAAGTAAAAGGACCTACTATCCAGTAAGCAGAAATAATTTAATGCCTTTCACAAGAATATAACTCAAGCTTTGCTAAAGCTTCATATTCCATGGAGGCATCGAGGTGCCAATCCATGGAACAGGCACTTCTTTCTTCTTCCTCTATCCATTTACGCGGTAGTTTTCATGGATTTCTGGCCGGATATCACAGACAAAGGCCAAGAGGTTATCCAGGA
>NW_017732656.1:119173-215171 GCF_001890085.2 Hipposideros armiger
CCGCAGCCTCCTTGGCCTTGAACTCCTTCTCCCTCTGTAGGCGGTACTGTTCAATTTCAGCCTGAGCCTCTTCTTTGGCCTGCTTCAGCCTCCGGTTCTTTCCTGTTTTCAAAGGAAAGAGCTACATCAGGAAGTGGTTAAAAGTAGAAGAGGAAGCAGAGACAGAGATGGTAAATTCTAACGTAAAAAAGAAAAAAGTTCTAAGATACAATCCCAAGAGACACGCACTGGCGAGAGGGAATTCAGAGCTAACTAAGAGTATAGGTTCCTGCCTCCTACAGGCTATATTTAACTAAAAAGTGACTAGATTAAAAAGGTCTACCTTCCATAACTATAGACCGTAAAAATAACAGGAAAAAAAATTGGAATGTGTTAGACTATTCTCCCAATCTCAACTAAGAACCAACATCAAATGGGTGTCACTAGACATCTAAGGAACGCTTCCTCTTCCCAAGAAGTAAACACCTAAGTAAATATGCTGCTGATTGCAACTGGAGCTGTTTAGAAGCTTAGCAAAGAGACTAATAAAGTCCCAAGGGACATCAACCTAAAAATCTAACTAATGGAACAGATGATGTAATATTGGAAACTAAAGGCCACGCCTGTGCGTAAGGAAATAAGTAATGAAAGTGGTGCTGGGAAGGAATCCTAAATGCAGAGCTCTGCACAGTGAGACCGCACAAGCATCTAAGAGGTGAGACACAGGTGGTCTGGTTTCTAGAAAAGACTAGCTTAACATACAACTGGAAAACTTCTTTAGGTTCTATTGGAGCCTAAAAACAGACCACAAGACCAACAAAACAGATAGATACTCTTTGATTCTCTGCCAATCAAACTTCTCAGATACCCAAACAGAAAAAAAAAGAGGGGGGTTGGGGAGGAGAATTCTAGATGATTCACCTGAGCATTTATTTAATTCAGAGCAAAAAAAAAAATTGTGCGCCTAAAAGTAAGCTTTATTCTATATCAATGCATATCACTGCCCAAATCCCATCCAACCCATGTAGATAAATGAAATTAACTGTAACCTTCCACCTCCTGATTAAGAAAGGATCTTAGACCTGTAATGACCCCATGACATCAACACTCCATGAGGCAAGTCTGAGACAATCAACAGATCTCTCTCTAAGCACCCCAAGGACTATTTCTGCAGGTATATATTTACTTCAGTACTATTTAAAGCCTCCTGCTATCCACTGGAACCAACCTGTACCCCAATCATCTACATGCTATATGTAGCTATAGTCAAAGCCAACATTCTATAGTCAAAGCCAACACTCTACAGAGAATATTTATGGCCTGAACATTATGCAGTAGCTCCATAAGATTTCACAATATTGCTCTCCTGATAATTCCCAACCTCCACAGCTCCCTGAATTAATCACTTATGATAATACATTCTGTCAGCAAACATCTTCAAAGTCCAACTCTGAATGGCCTTCTCTGAAAATCAAAACTAAATACCTGAACAGGACATCATAGTTCTTCTCAATCCTGTTTTTCATGGGCCTTTACACATGAAAGCCAGTATTTTGTTTCACTCCAATGAGATAAACCATAACACAAATTTTTTTAAAATATTATGGTCCAAAGCAATGATTTCATGAAAAATTTGGATTGGACCATTTTACATCATGTATTGCCTCTTCCCAATTCCTAACAGGGAGAGTCAACTATAGTTACAGATCAAGAAAGGCAATGATTTTTTTCAAATTGTAGCCCTTCTCTGTTTCTAGTTATTGCAAATTCTAAGACGCATATTAGCCATAAACTCCTTCAAAACAAATTCCTTCAGTAAATATGTAACAGCTATTGAGATGTACAAGCCCCTGCACCAGGCTAGATGGGATAAAAGTGTAAAACATAACCCATGTCTCCAAGGCACTCAGAATTCTTCTTAACAAATTCTAAGCGTTTGTTCCTGCACTGCCCCCAAATATTCTCACATGCTTTCCAACAGATACTACTTCTGTTACTGATGAGCCATGACAGGACAAACTCTGAGAAGTCATTCTGAAAATACTGTATTAAGGGCATAATCAGAAATATTCTGCGAAGAACACAGAACTTTCCAGTCACTACCACAAGAAAAAAAGACTTGGTTCCAATCCCCAGCTCGCTCAAAGGAAGCTTTTCCTATGAAGAGTATCACACAACCCCTAAATGAGAAAGTACAAGACTCCTTTACTTGGGTATGGATTAAGAGTGTCTAAGTCTTACACTAGGAGGAACACCAAGGAATCACTAAGATTAATATTTCTTGGCATTTTACCCTTGCACAAGAAAGGAGACCTCGAAGCACCGGTGATGCTGCTTCCCAGGGTATGGTCAAATTTCTCTCTGAGCCTCATTTTTCCCATCTGTAAAATACGTAAATAGATAGAAACATCTATCTCACTAGATGGGAAACTGAATACATAAATTAGACACCGTCCCTATTCAGTCAAGTGACTGAGCGGGCAGGTTACTGCATTGCCATGACAGAAATAAGCACCTGGGAAGGGGTCCTAACCTAGTATGAGGAGAGGAGGTCAAGTCAGGGAACGCTTCTTGCAAGAACTGCTGCCTCAATTTCCAGATCTGAAGGAAGGCTGATGGCTCGAGAACAAAGAGAGGAAACTGAGAAAAGGCTTTTCTGGTCAGAGGACACAGCTGGGCAAAGTCTTGCAGGGAAATCAACTAAGGTGTCTTTGAGAAGTCACAGTAGTTCCACAGTCTGTCTGGAGGAGCGTCCTACCTGTGAGATTAGGGAAGAAAGCAAGAGACAGATGCAAAAATGCCTCCTCCAGTGGAATGAAGAATTTGGACTTTAATCTGCAGGCACTAAACGTCTGCCGGCTGTGAAGGTGGTAGGAAAAGTCCTATTTGCATTTTAGAGGGGTGACTGACTGCAGGGAAGAGAACGGACCCGACTGGAGGGAGGAGGTAACTTCTCCACTCACCAGTCTAGATCCACCTGTTAAATTCTTTAGCAAGCTCGCGTTTCTCCATTTCAGCCCTCGCTTCACCTGCAACTCACCTAGCCGGTATCTGCTTCCTTCACTGGGATTCTGAATACCACGATGGTGGAGATTACAGATAGAGCGGGCACCGCGCTTGGCACCGATTAGCCGCATTTAAAAAACATTTCAGAACTTAGCCTCCTGCAGGAGCCTCACGGGGCTTTGGTATCTTGGATTAAGATGCTGGGGGCAGGGACGGGGTAAAAGTGAACAGGCATATAAACCTTAACGTCTGACTGACGTGCCAACGAGGGAGGGAGATGCGTTTCTAGACTGAGCAACTGGGTAGACCTCCCTTCACTGAGACGGAGCACCCCAAAGGAGCAAGTTAAGTGGGAGGGGGGAAAATTCCTTCCGGATAGAGCCCATTTTACACGCGCCCCCAGACGCCAACGACGCCCACCCATTGTTGTCTCCACGCCCGATCTACTATCCCACAACGCAACTTCCAAACGACCTACAAGCTTTCCGAAGGTTGGAAAGAGCTTCCAAACACATCCATGGAGCTTCGAAACACACAAGCTTTCCCGATTGTTCCCACCCCTCCACCCCGCACAGTTTCGGGCCTCATCCGCCTACTACCGCCAGGGGCCTGGCCGCGTTCCTTGGACTCGCGCCACCCCTGACCGCCCCACCCCGAAACTCACGCTTGCGGGCCTCGGACACCTTCTCGGCGGCCCGCTTCTCGGCCTGCAGCAGCTGTTAAATACCCTGCGACTGACTGGCCATGGTGGAGAGAACTCCGAAGCCGAGGCCAGCGGCCTAAATCCGCTCGGTTACCCGGTTGGTCAGCTGATCCCGTCGCCCAAGATCTGCGCCTGCGCCGTCACGTGCTCCGCGGCGCTGTGTCAGCTGACTGCGCTTGCGTCCTGTGAGTAAGTGGGAAGGGGCGGAGGAGGGAAGAACGGAGCGCCTTGACTGCGCCTGCGCAGGGTTTGTGTTCACTGGCTTTAGGTCTCTCGGCCCAAGCTGTTCTTGGTGATGTTTCTGCGTTAGCTGGTTCGATTCTTGGGGCCGCCCTGCCACGTCATTCTTGCTGTAATTCCTCACTTTACAATATGCCCACCTTAAGGTCCAAAGAGGAAGGGCCAAGGTAGATCACTTTCCCCTATTCTGCACACTGCTTTGCTTTCCCCCTTTCTGGAACTTTCCTTGGGACTCAAAATATATTACGGGACAGACTCCGGGTATGGAGTATGGGTTGGGAGTAGGGAGACTTGAGCTCAAGTCTGCCACTAATCTGCTGTTTGATTTGGGGAAGGACACTCCCTTTCCGAACCCAAGTTCACGGAAGGATTGGACTGTTGCATAAATATTTGTTGAATGCCTGCCATGATCCTAAACCACAGCATAGAGCAAGACAAGGTGCACGGTTTATGAAAAAAAAATTAGCAAAAATAGAAAATTACAAACTGTGATAATGAAGGAAAAACGCAGGATGCTTTAAGAAGGAATGCGGGGGATGGAGGTGTCTGTGAAGGGCCTCCCAAGGAAAGTGACACTTCAAATGAAATCAGAAGAATGAGAAGTTAGCCAGGAAAGAATAGTGGGGAGTGATGGGAGGGAGGACTGGAGGGGAAAGGGACCAGTTTGCTTGGATTGGGGCAACTTGGCACAGAGCCATGCCCTACCAGGAAAAGGGAGATAGGAAGCCAATGGCTGATTTACAATATGACAGGCACTGTCCTAAACACTTGACTTACTTCTGACAGCAACTTCACAGTAGTGTTATTAACTCCAGTCTGTAGTGACCAAACTGAAGCTCGGAGAGGTTAACTAACTTGCCCAAAGTCATACCCCTGTTAATTGTCAGAATATTTTAATCCAACCAGGGCTGCAGAATGGAACATCTGACCCACCATGCTCTTCTGCCAGAATCTTGTGGGCCCTGGAAAAGACCAGATGATCTCTAAGAGTCCACCAACCACTGAGGACATAAGATATTGGGTCTTCAGAAAAGTCATGATGCATGTTTGCAACAGATGGCACTAGTTCATTTTTTGGAAATACTAGAGACATTCACATCTTTATTATTGCTATGTCATTTGACAGCTGACAGTTCTAGCTTCATTCTTTAAAAAAAATTGAGCAATTTGGTTGAGTTTTGGAGATTTTACAACAAGTTGAAGAAGGGAGACCAAACTGTGCATTTTTGCCATATTTTACTGTTTTACTTCCATAAGGGAAAGAATGCACATCAAGCTTGTGAAAAGTTGCATAAAGTTTACGGTGACAGTGCTCTACAGCAGCGGTTCTCACCCTGTGGGTTGCGACCCCTTTGGGGGTCGAACTACCCTTTCACAGGGGTCGCCTAAGACCATCGGAAAACAAAAAGATATTTACATTACGATTCATAACAGTAGCAAAATTACAGTTATAGAGTAGCAACGAAAATAATTTTATGGTTGGGGGTCACCACAACATGAGGAACTGTATTAAGGGGTTTAGGAAGGTTGATAACCGCTGCTCTATAAGAACGTCAGTGCCAATGATGGTTCACAAAATTCTGTGCTGGTGATTTTGATCTCAACGATACTCCTTGGTCAGGGACGTCCATCGAGGTTGATGACGACAAAATAAAGGCACTGATCGAGTCAAACCCACGTTATACGACACAAGAGATTACAGAAACATTGAACATCTATCATTCAAGTGTTCACGATCACCTGAAGAAGCTGGGATATGTAAGCAAGCTCGATATTTGGGTTCTGCATGAACTCAAAGAGGTTCATTTGATGGTGCATATAAACATCTGCAATATGCTCATTAAATGTGAGGAAAATTATCCTTTTTTGAAGCGACTGATAACTGGTGATGAGAAATGGATAGTTTACAACAATGTGGTGTGCAAACGGTCTTGGTCCCAACATGATGATTCGCCTCAAACGACATCAAAAGCAGACATTCATCAGAAGAAGGTTATGCTCTCAGTGTGGTGGGATTTTAAAGATGTCATGTTTTTCGAGCGCCTACCAAGGAACCAAACAATCAATTCGAATGTGTACTGTCGGCAATTGGACAGTTTGAACAAATCCATCATCCAGAAACATCCAGAACTTGTTAATTGTAAAGGACAATTGTAAATTGTCCATCGTGACAACGTGAGACCACACACAAGTTGGATCACCCATCAAAACTTATTGGAGCTTGGATGGGATGTGTTGCTAAACCCACCATACTCGCCTGACCTTGCACCATCAGACTTCCACTTGTTTCACTCTCTTCAAAACTCCTTGCGTGGTATAACGTTCAATTCAGGTGAGGCTGTAAATCAGCACCTTGTTCAGTTTTTCACGAATAAAGACAGGTCTTTCTATGAACGAGGAATTATGAAGCTCACTGAAAGATGGCAAAAGGTTATCAAACAAAATGGGCAATATATCATTGATCTTTGTTCTTTATATAAATAAATGACCTTTGAAAAACATAGACAAAATACGTCATGACTTTTCCGAAGACCCAATAATGCCAAAACTTTTCTTCATAGAAATATCTCTGCACTCAAGGAGCTGGATTCATGAATCACATTTTCATTTGATTAAGTTAGGGATGGGGTTGGAAAGGAGCTAAAATCCAGAACTATCTTTCCCTGATACAAGAACCTGCACTTGTCTGGTCTCTGGGATTTTTAAATCCAGTCAATGATTTCTTGGGACAATTTGTCACTTTGGGTGTTCTAAGAAAACATAATTTACTAAATCAATCAATGGAGAATAATACACACTTCCAAGACTAGGATGAGGATTAAAAGAGATAATGGTAGCCAAGAAGTAGAAACACCCCAAATGCCCATCAACTGATAAGTGAGTAAACAAAATGTGGCATATTCATACAAGGGAATATTATTTAGTCATAAAAAGAAATAAGGTACTGATACATGAACCTAAGTAATATTATGCAAAGTGAAGCAAGCCAGGCACAAAAGACTGCTTATTTTACAGTTCCATTTTTATGACATGTCCAGAATAGGCAAATCTATGGAGATAGAAAATAGATTAGGGGTTAACCAGGGGCTTAGGAGAGAGGGAATGAGGAGTGACTGCTGACTGGTAGGGGGTTTCTTTGGGGAATCATGGAAATATTCTGGAATTAGATAGTGATGATGGTTGCACACCCTTATGGATATACTTAAAACACCAAATTGTGTGCTTTGAAAGGGTGAATGGTACAGTATATGAATTATGTCGCAATAAAGCTGTAATGTAAAGAGAGTGTGAGGAAATGGATGTGAAGCCCTTGCACAGTTTCCAGTCTGGAGTAAGAGCCAGAAAATGGAAGCTGTTGTTTTATCTGGCTAAGGGGTAATTGTTTGATTTACAAATCTGGTCCTCCACTTAACAAAAGCCTTCACATCAGGGTTCCTCTAACAGCCAGCTTTCTCAAAGCATCTAAATATCTACAAATTCCAGAACATTTTTTTTTTCTCACAGCATTTCAAAAGTTTATTGTGTAAAGAGAGAAACATTAGACAATTTGTTCTTGGAAATTTTCAGACTGGTTTGGGTTTTCTGGTTATCTGAGTGGGTGCTTATTGTCTGAACTTGGGTACACTGGGGATGACTAGGAAATAAGGGTGAAGTAATTGCCCTCCAAGAGAAGGTTTAAAGTCTTGAGCCAGCTGGCTAGAACAAAGATTTGCAAAGTCATCTGAAGAGCACAGAGTGGATTCCTCTGATAAGGTAATGGATTAACTAGGCTAAGGAAAGAAGGTGCCCATTCTGAGGTGTGGCTGTTGACATACAAGCTGGAATTGAAGGAGCAATAGCTATCTTTATAGGTCCCAGGTCAGCAGAGACTAAGGGAAGCGGGGGTCTCTTGTTACCTTGGCTTAGGAAACTAGACAGCCTGGGTTCAAATCCCAGCCCCGTCATTTATTTACTGGGTGACCTTGAGCAAATTACTTAACCTCTGTGAGCCTTAACCTCCTCAAATTGGTCCCAGGGCCCCCAGGGATACCAGAATCTGAGGATCCAAGTCTCTTACATAAAACGGTGTAATATTTGCATATAACCTACGCACATCCTCCCATACACTATAAATCATCTCTCGGTTACTTATAATACCTAATACAATGTAAATACTTGTTATACTGTATTGTTTAGGGAATGATGACAAGAAAAAAATCTGTACATGTTTAGTACAGACATGTTCATGTCAGCAATGTAATTTTTTTTCAAATACAGAGGGCGCCCAAAAAATGTATACACATTTTAAGAAAGAAAAGAAACTATTAAAATTACGTTGCTAGTAACCACTTTGAGCATCTCTTGTAATTGCAGAAGTCAAACGTGACTTGTATTCATCTTTTGTTATCAGTATATATTAAGTATTAGAATTTTAATACAGCTTTTTCCTTTCTTAAAATGTGTATATGTTTTTTTGACACCCTCTGTATTTTCAATCCATGATTGGTTGACTCCATGGATGTGGAGACCACATATAGAGAGGGACAACTAACTGGCTTAGACTGTACTACTACTTATAATAACATAGATATCTAGATCCCTGTGATAGTGACTTCTCAACAAAATAGAACCAGTGGGCCTTTTGCTTTTATACATTACCTAGTGTACTTGGCTAACGGAAGTTCACTTCAGACAAAATGACTGCTCTCAGGAGACTTTGCAGGGCCACTGCATATGGATATGGATACACAGGCTATTCATTGCACAAGGAAGTAAGACTGCTAAAATACAGCCCATGTTCCACTCGCTTTGCCCAGAGGAAGCACCGTTTTCTAATTCATTCAAAGGTCCCTTGGGGCCAAGTAGTAGTCCTACCACAAAATCCAGGATGAGGGCCTGACTTGCCTCAAGGAAAACTCAGAAACACATGGAGGAACTAAATGCCTCACCCCCACCCCTAATCCCACACACACACACACCCGCTGCGCTGCGGGGCCTCCTGAGCAACAGCTTCTTGGCCTCTGCTTATACATTTTCCATATTCGAATACTGATGATTAATAGTTAACCTTTCTTGGCCCTTGATTTATACTGAAAATAATTATAAAGAGACCAAGATTATAAGCTCAAACCTTACCAGTGTTAGAGAGAGAATATTTATCCTCCAGTGAACCCAGTTAGCTGTGTGCTGCTGTGATAGTGATGAGGTTCAGGACATGCCATTCTAGAATATGGCATCTTGGCATATTGCATACTTTAAGCTGAAAGAATTTCAGATGGCACATGCAGGAAGGATTCTTTGACCTCCCCCTGAAGCAGATCATAAGACTCTCAGGTGAGATGTGTCCTCTCTACACCCAGAGGAAAGGAACATTCTTATCTCCAAGACCAAGCAAGGGACTCAAAGATAAATCCAAGCAAATGAGCCTTGCTAAGTTCCCCATGTTTACCCCACTGAGCTCATAACCCATTTTGTCCTTATCACAAGTTCCCATGACTTTCCACTCTTCAACAAACTTAGCATAAAAACACTCAGGTTTAGCTACCTGGGTCTTCATTTCCTATGAAGACATCCATGTCATATAGAACGTAAATAAATATGGATGCTTTTCTCTTGTTAATCTGTCTTTTGTTACAGAGAACAGCCTAAGTTGGATACAGGAAAGATATTTTTCTTCCCCTACAATAGCATTTACTTCCTATTTCATTCTCTTCAAAGACACAGATCCGGGATCTGCCTGGGTTAGTAACGTTTATTTCTCTGCTTTTCCCAGGAGCTAAGAAGCATGTCTGGAAAGCTGATCAAGGAAACAAAGCATTATAAATTATTCCTAGAAATTAACTACAAATGAGTCTGAACAAAGTTATGAGTAGAGAGATTAACAGTAATCCTTTTCATTAATTCATTCGTTTATTTAAAAATGTGTATTGAGTACCTGGTATGTGCCAACCTTCAGCCAGCTGCTGTTATATGACACTCATTGTCTTCCTGGAGTTTGGCATGAATGGGGAAGACAGCCAAACAGAAATACCCACCAATGAATACCTAATACCAAACTGAATTAACTGCTCTACAGTGGGGCTGTCTAGCATGGGACCACTAGCCACAGGTGGCTATTGAGAAGTTAAAACATGGCTAGTCCTAATTGAAATGTGCTCTAAGTATAAAATACATAGCAGATTTCAAAGACTTTGTACTCCCCCCCCACCAAAGTAAAACATCTCATTAATAATTTTTTGTTGATTACAAGCAGACTCGATAATATTGTAGATATACTGGGCTAAATAAAATGTTTTATTAAAATGAGTTTCATCACTTCATACCCATTAGGATGGCTACTATTTAAAAAACAGAAAATAGGGCCGGCCGAGTGGCGCATTGGTTAAGAGCTGGCCTGGGACGCCAGAGGGCCCCAGTTTGGATCCCACATATGAGGGCCAGTGACACTGTCCTCCACAGCTAAGATGCTGAACAACAGCTCTACCTGGAGCTGGGCTGCCAGGAGTCGCTGGTGACGGTGTAGGCTGCAAACCCTGCTGCAGTGGGTTTCCATGGGCTACCATGTGTAGCCAGCAGCCAGCGTGAGCGGCCAGCAGCCGCCGTGAGTGGCTGTCCAGAAGCCGGCGACTGATCTGCCTCGCCTGGGAAGAGCGCAATAATGGTGCCAACTTGGGCCAGTGAAGCAATGTCCTCCACAACTAGACTGAAGAACAAAAATGACAGCAACTTGTCTGTTCCCCTTCCCTCAATTCCCCAGCGCTGTTCCCATCCCCCAATTCCCCAATAAAAGTCTTAAAAAAAAAAAACAACACCAGAAAATAACTATTATCGAGTGTTGGTAAAAATGAGATAGAACCCTTGTGCATTGTTGGTGGGAAAGTAAAATGAGGCAGCCATTGTGGAAAACAGTATGGCAATTTCTCAAAAAAAAAATTAAATAGAATTATCATATAATCTAGCAATTCCATTTCGGGGTCTATGTCCCCCCGAAATTGAAAAGCAGGGTCTTGAAGAAATTTTTGTACAATCATGTTCATAGCAACACCATTCACAATAACCAAAGGATGGAAGCAACCTAGTTGTCCATGCATGGAGAAACAAACCATACAATGGAATATTATTTAGCCTTCTGAAGGAATGAAATTCTGACACATGCTACAACATGGATGAACCCTGAGGACATTACCAAGTGAAAAGAGTCAGTACGAAAAGACAAATACTGTTTGATTCCTCCTATATGAGGTACTTAGTGTGTAGTCAAAGTTATAGAGACAGAAAGTAGAATGGTAGTTGCCAGGGCCTGGGTGGAGAGGGGAATGGTAGTAGCTTGAAATGGTTAATAAATTTCTGGTCGTTGAGGGAACTCCAAGGATTGTTTTAAATTTATTTTTTACTTAGAGTTGACATATGATATTAAATTTCAGGTGTACAACATAGTGATTAGACATTTATTTACCTTATGAAGTTATCACCCCAGTAAGTCTAGTATGCATTTGGCACCATGTATTGTTATTACAATAGTATTGACTATATTCCTTGTGCTGTGCTTTACATCCCCATGATTCTTTTGATAATTGGCAATTTGTACTTTTTAATACCTTTCACCTTTTTTGTCCATCCCCCCACCCCATTGTCACGACTCCCACAAATTTGCAGATGACTTCCTTGTTTACCTGTAACAAGACCAAACACAGATGAACCCTCACTTCCCGTTCTTTGTCTCATGAGTGATTAAGATTAGAATTGTTTGTCCCCCCTGAAACTAGCCAGACACAAAGATAAACACTTCCTGTTCAGCTGGCTGAGACTTCCTCTGATTGCAAAACAATTCTAACTCTGCATCACCCCACCTGTAACTTGTCTTCTCCTCCCTATAAAAGTCTAAGGAAAAGCCACCCCCTCAGACACTTTGATTGTCACATCTGGATGGCTTGCCCTGTTGCAATAGCGTGAACAAAATAACCTCCTTAATTACTCCATTCACTTTGTCTCTGATGAGACCTTTCAGATAAATACATTCAAAACCAGAACTTCTTGGTTTGGAAACTATGAACTTGGTACGTATATGCAATGCAGCAAGGATGGAATCAATCCAGCTGAACACACCATTCATTGAGCATCTTCTATGTGCAAAGCACTTTGTAAGGCATTAGATTGTGGAATGAATAATCTGCCAGGAGTAATATTCTATTACCTCTTAAGTAAATTATTGTCATCACAGCTTTCACTGAGCACTTATAACAACCTTTTGAAAAAGATATCCCCAGATAGGTATTTTTATCTCTGTTATCTTAGCCTCAGTTTTCTCTTCTGTAAATGAAAATAACAGTGCCCACCATACAGGGATGTTGGGAGGGGTCAATGAGATAATGCATGAAATGTTAGACTGTTATTATTTATGGACTTTGTTAGAAAACCAGCTTGGTCTCTGGAAGGAGTGAGAGGTCCTTGTCTCCAAGAAGAACCTAGATCACACTCAGTGTCTGCCACTCTCTCAGCTCACTTATGAGCCAAGTGTCCAGAGGCAGATCCTCCCACACAGGTCATCAAGCTTTTGCTCATATGACCCTTCAACCCTACGTGTCACCGAAGCTGTCTTTGCCCCCACCCAATTCCTTGTGACCTGTTAGTGGGCCCATTTCCAACTGCCAGTATCTGCACCTCTCAGAACGAGAAAGATGGCTCTTCCCAGGTACTGAAAGTGACTGGGAATTAACATCCCCAGGGAGCAGCCCTCAACCAGGGACATAGGGAGTTGGTGTATAAATACCTCTTTTCTTTTGACCTTTGGGTGGGATAATTCTGAGCTATATGTTTTGTACTGGGTTTTCCCCAGAGATTTAACTCTACGCTCCCTGTGGGAACTGGCTTAATAATACACCTCCCCTTTGTTGGGTCCCTTCTGCACTCCCCTGCCAGTCTGCTCTGCACCTTCCAAATAAAAACATTTGCTCATATCCTTGCTTCAGGGCCTGCTTCCTAGAGAACCCACATTAATCACCAGGCCCAATTGATTAGATACGGATGGAGCCTTGATCCAAGACAGCCACCCGTGGTTGGCCAGAACTCTAATTTGTACATAATTATAATTAAGCAAAGCAACTTGATTTTTTTTTTCCTCAGGGAACAGAGAAGGAAGAAACTAAAGTAGGAAAAAGAAAACAGCACCAGATGAGCTGGATCCTGGGAATGCTGGCCTGGGTCCTCCTGAGGGAGGCTGGTGGAGGCTCTGCAACCCCCACTGATGGGCTTCCCTGGGCAGGTGCATATCTCTGTGCACTTTTATAACAACTTCCACCAGCTAAGTCAGTCTAAGCAGATGCTCCTCCCAGTCTTAAAAAGCCCACCTCATAGAGGCTTCAGGGTCAGACTGGAGTTCAGGTCAGTTCTATGTGGTCTTCAGCAAATGGCTTAGCGCCTCTGAGCCTCGGTTTCCTCAGTTCTAAATGGGTAATACCAACCATCTCACAGGTATTTGCTAGGATTAAACAAATGTGTGTCAAGCAACCAGGCACACAGGTTGTTGTCAGTAAATGTAGCTCTGTCCCTTACCAGAGATCTTCTACAGGTACTGGCATCTACAAATAGTTCCTGTCTTTTGGTCACCATAGCGACCCTAGGCAAGTTCATACATTTTCTCTAATGAGGCTGAGATATTTTCACTTTCCCCTGCTGTGGTTGTGTGTGTTTTGCAAAGATTAAAAATTCCCAGAACAGTCACATTTTAGAGTATGCAGTCTGACCATTTATAACCCACATCATCTACTGTGATACGGGCAAAAACAATCAAATTTGAAAAGTAGAAAAGGTGCAATTCAGTCCTTCCTCAGCCTGAAGATGCCTCTATATATTTGGCGATTTAGGGAACCTCTAGAGCAGCGATTCTCAACCTTTCACAGGGGTCGCCTAAGACCATCGGAAAATACATATTTTCGATGGTCTTAGGAACCGAGACACCACTCCTCTATCCGTCTCCAGGCCCACATGCAGATACGCCCACATACGAGTACCCGGTGACCCCTGTGAAAGGGTCATTAGACCCCCAAAGGGGTTGCGACCCCCAGGTTGAGCACCGCTGTGTCTAGAGGGTGGGAATGAGAACACTTGTTGGTTGGCTTTGGCAGGAAGATTAGCCTTCAGCCAGCTGGTGTAATTTAAGAGACCACTAAGCAAGCTGCCTGCCTCACCGCCTTTCACTCCACCTTCTCTTTGGATTTGTAATTCTTCCCGAGTACCTGATTGTACCAGGTCCTGAGCTAAGCATGAGGGTCTCAGATATGAATCTGGCCCAGGACCTGCCCTGAGGAGCTCACCGTCAACACCTTCATTTTCCTTTTTTGTAAAATGAAGGCATTGGACTAAGTGATTTTTAAATCTCTTCGGACCTTGAAATTCTATGATTTTTATGAACGTGATATCAACTCTAGGAAGAAAGCCTGTGAAAAGAGGCTTTGCTTGAAGATACAGATAAGGATGGGAGATGATCAAAATGTCATGGATTTTTGCAAAGAATGCAGCGTATTCCCAAAATACTAACCGGGCACCTCTCTTTCCGTAAGTTTAAAAAGAACTATCACATTACTGGGAGCCTGGCATGGGAATAAACTGTGTCCATCACTGAGATTCAGGATGTCTGGGCCAGACATCTACACTAAGGAATGCTTTAACACTTGTTTTGAAAAGGAGATTTGTTCCAGTGTCACTGATATATTGGAGAACATTTTGAGCATAATGCACATTTTTATTTCATCCAGAAGAAACACTAGGTAAAAGCAGTAAACTGCACCCACCTGAATTGACTGCATAGTGTTAAATAAAAAACAAATCTGGACCAAGGCAAGGAGAGACTTTCTTTGAATGGTTTACTGCAAAGGAGGGTGGGGGGACAAGGGAGAAGGGTAGGGACAGTTGCAATAGGGAGAATGCTTATACCATGAGATCGGCAAGCCTTTCAAGGGTCAGGCAAATGGGTTTTACTTTTATGGAGAGAAAGTCATCAAGGCCAGAAAGACCTAGGTGTGGGAAGAAGTATCAAAGGTTGGTATGGTCAGACAGAGTAGCTCAGAGAATGTCAGCCAACTCTCAGGAGGACTCTAAGGAGGGGCTGTATGCTAGCTCAGGTTCAGGCTGGGCCAAAGCTCAGAGGCCTGGACGGAGGAGAGAATCTTAAACCAAAGCTTCATTGACAAGAACTTTGTTCCTATGATCAAGGGGACAAAACAATTCAGCTGCTCATGTATAAGGCAAAGAATGGGAATTTGGAGGGTCTGTGCCTGGCTTTGTCATAGGTTAACATGGAGGTCATCATGAGTCTTATCAAAGTCACATGGGAAGTAATCTATTACTGGAACACAAAAAGGTGAGGGGATTTCTTTAGCCATCGCAGCTTTCCAGGATCATAGGACTCCAGTTAAATTCAACATTATCAGTAGGAACATGCAAAACACACACGTGCATACACTTCAGACATCACCAGCCCCTCGGTTCTCCACTTGTGTTATGAGCCACACGTACCCCCAGGAGAGGGGTTCCAGCTGTCTCTCTGATCTCAGATAACCCTCCTCCTATCACATTACTATAACTCATAAGCTGTAACCCTTCCCCCCACCCCCACAAGCAAACTGCAAGTCTTTTCTCAAGGTGAGGTGCCATATTTGTATTTCTTAACCATGAAAGACTATGCTACCATATTTACTAGGTTCCTATTCTTTGTTGTTGTTTCTTTTTACTGTGTCACTGACCAAGTGTTTGAGTGTCATGCCCAAAGCCCATTTTTCTCATAAGCCCTGTGATTTTTAATTGCAGTTTCATATAGCACAGTGATTTTCAGGAGCACACGTGTCATGCTATAGCAGAACTGATAGTGCTGGCAGCGAGGCAGCAGGACACAAGTCCAGGGACACTGTTTTGCTGCATTCTCTGTAGCGCATTTTCCGATGTGTTGCACTCCACAGGGCCATGAAGGTTTTGTGTCCCGTACAGGGGTACCCAGCAGGGGTGGGCAGCGGGGCTCAGCTCCAGCGCTGCTCTGCTTGCCAAGCCCATGGCACTGTCTGCCCAGACGCAGCTCCTGCTCTTAACTGCACACCAAAGGGGAAGAAAAGAGTTTTAATTGCACTTGGGATTGGAGTGAGTTAATTGAATGAACAGGATTGTATCTTAAACACCAAAATGAGGCTCTACTAATAACCTAAAGTTGTACTTCCAAACCTCATAGAAAAGGATGATATTTACTGAACCTTTATGTCCCAAGGCTACTGGCCAGGAGCTCTGACTGTCCCAGGTCCCACTCTGACTACCCTGAAGGAACAGGGGATCCATGTGTGCCTGTACCTTCAGAGTCCGGGGTGCCATGGATAGCTTGGCCCACAGTGAAGGTGCAACTAAAGAATCTTAACAAAATAATAACATGGGATCATTCGCCTGGGAAAGTTGGGCAGTGAGAGGGAAGGTATGTGCCAGTTGAAGCACCTACTGGAAGAAATAAAGCTCTTCTCTAATAAGGTGACCCGACATCCCAATGTGCCCAGGACAGTCCTGGTTAGGGTGCCCCCCTTTTTTTCCACAAAAAGGCCCTGCTCGCCCTATTTATATTCCAAAAAGTTGAGACTACTTAGGAAATAGTTGGGGAAATAGCCTGTGGTATATAATAACAAATATATATTTGGCCTTTGTCCCTGGTTTCTGGCCTGGAGATCCTAAAACCCTTGGAATTTCTGGAGTGATAGAAACATCTTCCGTTATTCAAAACAAGCCCTTTCAATCACATCTGAGTTTATGCTAATAAGGTGACTCTTGGTGGGCTCCTAGATAGCTTCTGGGACCACACTCTCCAATTACCCTTGGGCAAACCCGGAGCCCACGTCCTACAGTGAATTGTCTCCTAACTGGGCAGAGCACCCAGGACCCCAGATTCCCAGGACTTCTCCTCCCCTGGGTGCAGACTCCATGTGTTCTATTTTTAAGAGGCCAGTCCAAAGGGGATTATTATTCTGTCTGCTGGAAAGAGCCTGTCACAGTGACTCAGGACCATCCTCCCCTGAGCAATGGTCTGTGGGCTCCATCACTCACTCTTGCCGGCACGCTGGACTGAGTGAGTGGTTGTGTGTCTGTACAGAATGTTGGAGGCAGGGTCAGAGGAAGGAGCTGGGCGGAGGGAGAGCGGGCACTCACCAACCAGAGTCACCCCACCCTGGGAGAGGGAGAGGAAGTCTACTTATAGATACTAGCGCCCAGTGAGCTACCTGTTAAATTCTTTGTGTAGCTGAAAGCTTGTACGCAGGGGAGCTGAGAGAAGGCCTTGCTTTCCCTCAGTGAGCAGCTTCATCCCACTTATCAGGATGGAGAGAGTCTGGCTTGGGAGGCTGAGTGAACTAGATGAAGGATAGCACCCCTATAATTCAGAGGGTTTGCACAGTGGTTAAGTCCGGGACTTGGCTATGTGATCTTGGGAAACCCATTTGGCCTCTCTGGCTCTTGGTTGGTTTCCTTAAATGGAAAGTTACAGGGTTGCACAACATCAATGGTTTTTCCTATTGTTCCCAATAGCCTCTGATCGCACAAAGGTAACTCTGGGCAGTCCACGAGGCAGGGGTTCCAGTGAGGCGCCTTAGAGGCTGGCAGGAGAGGCACCTTAGGGGATTAAAGGGAGGCCCATAGGAAGAGGAAGGAGAAGGAACTGGCCACTGGATATCTCATCCCTATGATTCTCCAACATGGCTGCTCTTTAGAATCAAAGAGCTTTGTAAATATCAGGATTGCGTACCACAGACATACTGACTCAGAATTTGCGGGGCGTGGGGACCAGAACCTGGACTTTCAGAAGTGTCTCCTGGAAATTCTGAAGCAGCAGTTATTGGAGATCCAAGATCTAAGCCAACCCAGTGTGCTGCTAACCTCTTCCTTCCCAGCTGCCCTACTGCCCACATTGTAGATGCTAATTCCAGGAGGTAGTCTCTTCTTCTAAGGTAAAGAAACACCTTCCGAAGCCAGGAATCTCTGAAAATGATGGGGTCTAGACCTACACAGCTCCGCGGAGGGCAGCCATCTCTCGCTTCCGGCTGCTGAGAGCATGTCCAGCTCACACACACATCTGTTGCCCTGCGATTCCAGTCTCCTCTGAGAGGCATCATTTCCAGAGCCACAAGTCTAACAAGACCCTGAGTGGAAATATCACTATCATTTAGCTGGTGACAGACACAATACCAAGAACAGTGTGCTTATTGTCACTGGAGAGAAACACTGAATGGGTTTTTGAATAATCCGCAAGGACTCACATGGTGAGCAGGAATTCATTGTCAAACTTGGCTGGCTCCTCTCAGACTTGCCTTTGGCACTGCTGGTTTCTGCAATTTGCATTCCTAGATAGAGGATGTGGGTGCAGATAGCAGACAGCTGAGACAGGGTGGGGAAGGGAAGGAAGGCTTCGGAAGCAGCTGGGTGGTGGTTGCCTAGGGAAAAAAAAAAACGATATTGGCTGGAATTGTTTAGTTACAATGACAGAGTCTAAGTGGTTTAAGAAAAAAAGGAAATTTACCAGCATGACAGAAGAGCCAAGAGTTATACCCGATTCAATGTCATAAGGAATCTTTTTCCAGTTCTTGGTTTTGCTTTCCTCCATGGGGGAGCTTCAGTCTTGGCCTGGCCTTCCCAGTGTGGTGGCAAAGATGGTCACCAATGGCTCCAGGCTGATGGGTTACCAGCTTAGTCACTCCAAGGAAGGAATTCTGCTTTGTCCTAGAAGATCCAGCGGATGTCTGCGGTTAGAATGTCACTGGCACGTGTGCCATTTGGACATCCCAGAATAAAGCACAGTGGCCAGGCCCGGAGCTGAAAGGAGAGGTCAATCCCTCTCAAACTATGTGAACTGACATGATAGAGATGGCTTCTTAAAGGGAAAATTGGGATGCGGTTATTAGAAGAGGTGGGCCAGATGCTAGGAAAGCCCTCAGGAGCTCTTCCCGGCCACCACGGCAGGAATGAAAAGTGCTTGCTCTGGCTTCTCTCATGTGCTGTGCTCTCTTGTACCATAGGTTTTTCTAGACGGTTATTTTTTCACCTGCCTGTCTTCCCCACTGGTTATGTGCTTTCAGGGAGCAGCTGTGACCCCTATCACCTTTTGTAAAGATGCTTACTACATCTTTGTGGAATGATGAAAGTAACAGACAAACTGGGATGAGAAAATCCTGAGATTTTGTCTTGATTCTGTCCCTTACTTGGGTGTAGTCTTTGAGCAAGTGCCTTCTCCTTGGGCCTCTTTTTTTTTTTTTTTGGTTTTTTTTTTTTTTATTTATATGTACTGGGGCGACATTGGTTGATAACAGCATATAAATTTCAGGTAAACTTTTTCTGTAAAGAGCCAGATAGCAAATATTTCAGGCTTTGTGGGCTCTGGGGTCTTTATCACAACTCCTCAACTCTGCTGTGGCAGCTTGAAAACAACCAAAGACAATATGTGAACGAACGGGCTTCACTGTGTTCCAGTAACATTTTATTTACAAAATTAAGCCATGGCCCAAATTTGGCTGCCTGACCATAGTCTGCCGCCCCTGTAGTAGATTGTTCCCCTTATCTATTGCTATGTGACAGGCCACTTGAACATTTAGCAGCTTAAAACAACAGCAGTCATTTATTTTGCCCATGAATCTACAATTTGGGCAGACTGGACAGGTACAGCTTATTTTCGCTCCAGGCAGCACCCGCTGGGGAAGCTCAACTGAGGTTGGAGGATCCACAGCCAAAACAGTTCACTCATACGATTGGCAAGTTGGTGCTGGCTGCCTGTTGTCTGGGAACTCATCTGGGCAGTTGGCCAGGGGTTTGATATGGTTCCATGTGAGCTTCTCCACGGGGCTGTTTGCACTTCCCCACGGTCTGGTGATTGTGTTCTAGGAGTAAGTATTCCAGCAGATGAGAAGTGGAAGCTGTCGGTGTCACAAGTCTTGAGTCCAGAAACTGGCACAGTGTAATGTCCACCATATGCTGTTTGTCAGGCATTCACAGAGCCCACCCAGGTTCAAGCAGAGGAGACATAGTTCCCAGCTCTCCTTAGGGGAAATGTCAGAGAATTTGCAACCATGTAGAATCTACCACAATGAATTCGAAGGGCTCTGTCAGATCAGATGTCCCGTGATTTAAAGACTCAACCATCTGGCCTTGGATTCCAGAAGCTTCTGACTAATTCCTAAACTAATTCTATAAGAGAGCATTGCCATAACCCACATATAGATCCCTCAGGTCCCTCAACCTTCATAGTGTCCCTGAAATCTATGTCCTCCCCCCTACCACTATCCTCACCACCACTGCTCAGAGCAGCCTGAATGTTGCAGTGGCCTCCCAACGAGCCTCTCGGTTCCCAGTTTATCCATATGCTTCCAAAGTTACTCCCCAAAGCACCTCTCTAGGCCCTCTAGTCAGAATCGTCAGTGGCTCCCCACTGCCTGGAGAACAAAACCCCAGAGTGGGCTGCACTTCCTTTTCTAGCTTTACGTTTGATTATTTCTTCTGAGAAGTAATCTTCTGAGCTAAAAGTCATGTCCTATGCCTGAACTTTCTAATTCTCTCTTCAACCCCTCTTATTAATGAAATGTAACCCAGCCTTTTAGAGCTACCTTCCAAAAGCCCCTTGATGCTTTTCCTAATTCTCAGACCTTAATTGTATGGTTCTTATCACATGGTGTAATGCTTAGGCCAACCTTTGTCTTATCCTTTGTGCTTTTATTATTCCCATACCAAATGCAGGGACCTTACCTTATTCTTCCC
Source organism: Hipposideros armiger (assembly GCF_001890085.2). Lineage (NCBI taxonomy): Eukaryota > Metazoa > Chordata > Mammalia > Chiroptera > Hipposideridae > Hipposideros > Hipposideros armiger. The sequence goes on from NW_017732656.1 coordinate 139,842, forward strand.
TGTGGTTCCGTATGCAGAGGGTGCTTGGTAAGAGCCTGGTGAATGGAAGTCAACTGAGTCACAGAACTCAGCCTCCTTGCCATCCCTCTTTCCTGTCTTCCAGTATGGGCAATCCTAGAACGAGGCCTGCAACTTCCGGGCTGACCAAAGCCAAGTTGGGAGACAGAGAAGATGGGCCTTTCTCTTGTGCCTCTTGAATCTAATCCCAGACTATCAGCAAAAGCAGCTAATCTTTCCAGGAAAGGATTATGCATGCAAAGAGGGCCTACACTAGCGTATCCCACAACCCTCCCAGAGAAGATGGAAAAGTTGTCTGCCCCATTAGAAACCAAGCTTCATTCTTGGCCTGGTTCATTTTCCCAGCTAACTGGATTCATGCTTCTAGTCTATTCCTTAACATTCAACCTGACTCTAACCTGGTCCCTTCCCAGCCCAGAACCCTTCAATGGCAACCCATGGTCCCCAGGATGACATTCCAACTCCTTATCCTGAGACCTTTATGATCTGGCCCTTACCTACTTGGCCAGATTTGTTGCTATCAAGTCTCTCTTCTTTTTTTTTTATTGGGGAATTGGGGGAAGGGGAACAGACAAGTTGCTGTCTTTTAGTTCTTCAGTCTAGTTGTGGAGGACGTTGCTTCACTGGCCCAAGTTGGCACCATCATTGCGCTCTTCCCGGGCGAGGCAGATCAGTCGCCGGCTTCTGGATGGCCACTCACTGCGTGTTGCTAGCCGCTCACGCTGGCTGCTGGCCATACACAGTAGCCCATGGCAACCCACTGCCACAGGGGGCTGCAGCCTACGCCATCGCCGGCGACTCATGGCAGCCCAGCTCCAGGTTGAGCTGCTGTTCAGCATCTTAGCTGTAGAGGGCAGTGTCACCGGCCCTCATATGTGGGATCTGAACCGGGGCCCTCTGGCGTCCCAAGCCAGCTCTTAACCAACGCGCCACTCGGCCAGCCCTCAAGTCTCTCTTCTTGAATGAGCCTCCTCTTATTGCATTATATCACATACTTTAGTCACTCTGAATTATGTGGTATCTCTGAAAAGACTGAGCCTCTTCGATGTCTTGGGATCTTTGTCTATGCTCTTGTCTCTTCCTACAATGCCTTCCTTGTTCTGTCTAATTGAGAGTAGGCTTTAATGTCACCACCTCCATGAAGGCTTCCATCATTCCCCAACATTTTTCCCAGCTGGGTTAGGATTCCCTCACTCTCTGTCAGAGCTCTCAGTACATGCCTTGGCCATAGCAACTACTACACTGTGTTGATGGTACTTTTTAAAAAATATCTGTTCCTCACTAAACTATGATCTCTTAGAGAGCAGAGATTTGGGCTTTTTTTCTCTTCTTATGCTAATGCCTGGCGCAGGGCCTGGCAAGCAGTTGGCATTCATTAAGTGTTTATTGGATGGATAAATGGTTTTCATTAATTTTTAGACAATTTTGAAAAGCAGAATAATAAACCTTAAAAGTCAAATAACACACTGGGGGGAAAAAACCCCAACAATTGTGTTTTATAGATATAGGTATAGATAGAGGTAGAGATAGATATATAGATATATAGATACTTGGGGGTGCCAAAAATATGTATATACTTTTTTTAAAAAAGATTTTATTGGGGAATTGGGGGAAAACAGTGTTGGGGAATTAGGGAAGGGGAACAAACAAGTTGCTGTCCTTTTGTTCTTTAGTCTAGTTGTGGAGGACGTCGCTTCACTGGCCCATGTTAGTATTATCATTGCGCTCTTCCTGGGTGAGGCAGTCACTCGCCGGCCATTGAACGGCCACTCACGGTGGCTCATGGCAGCTCACAAAAGCTCATGCCTGCTGCCGACCAGCTCTATTGCAGCCTACGCCGTCGCTGGTGATTCACAGTAGCCCAGCCCCAGGTCAAGCTGTTATTCACCATCTTAGCCATAGAGGGCGCAGCATCACTCACCCTCATGTGGGATCCGAACCGCGGCACTGCTGCTCAGAGCTGGCGTCCCAAGCCAACTCATAATCAATGCACCACTTGGCCGGCCCTGTATATACATTTTTAAAAAAATTTTATTGGGGAATTGGGGGAGGGGAACAGCATTGGGGAATTGGGGAAGGGGAACAGACAATTTGCTGTCCTTTCGTTCTTCAGTCTAGTTGTGGAGGATGTCGCTTCACTGGCCCATGTTGGTATTTTCACTGAGCTCTTCCCAGGTGAGGCAGTCACTCGTCGGCCATTGGACGGCCGTTCACGGAGGCTGCCGACCAGCCCCACTGCAGCCTATGCCACTGCCAGCGACTCATGGCAGCCCAGGTCCAGGTTGAGCTTTTGTTCACCATCTAAGCTGTAGAGGGCGCAGCATCACTGGCCCTCATGTGGGATCCAAACCAGGGCCCTGCTGCTCAGAGCTGGCATCCCAAGCCAACTCCTAATCAACGTGCCACTCGGCTGGCCCTGTATATACATTTTAAGAAAGGAAAATTCTATTAAAATTGTAATACTCAATATATACCAATAACAAAAGGTAAATACAAGTCACATTTGACTTCTGCAATTACAAGAGGCACTCAAAGTGGTTACTATCAGTGTCCAGACACTTCTGATTATGGCAAACTACTGCTTGAGCCACGTTGACCAAAGCGTCCACTTGTATACATTCTGTTGGCACCCCCAGTATATATTACAAAGGTTTTTTATAAGCCATAAGGTAAAACTTAACCTCCAAAAAACATTAGGCTAAAAACATGAACAAAAAAGAATAAACACAAATATCCAATCAATATATGGAAAAATTGTCCAACAAAACCTTACAAATTAAATATTTTACCATTTAATGTTTCATATCAGTAAACATGAAAAAAAATGGCAATACTTGGTTTTAATGAGGTTGTGAGGCAAGGGGCACTTCCATCCTCTGCTGGTAGAATATTCCTGAGTTCATTTTTACAAAATGTTCTAAAAGTCTTTTAAATGCACAGGCTCTGCTAACCAACGATTCTACTTCTAGAATTTTTATTTCAAAGAGTCAATCAGTAACACGTGCACACCTTCATGTACAGCTTTCATTAATTCCTCGTTATTTTCTGATTGATCACTCTGCCTCTAAGAACAGATCGACATGACAGTCATAGGAGCTGATAGTATTTTACCACTATTTTAGGGACAAGCACAGAAAATCCTTTAGTCTGGTGGTGGTTTGATTGTGGACTACCATCCTGTGGGAAGCCTTTCTAGGGCTGCCATCATTAAGTTGGTCATAATTTATGTAGGGTCAACAAGTTTATCAACTGCTGTGCCAGTTGGGAAATGCTCAGCAATTACTTAAAAGATCAGCTTGAGAAGGGAATTCTGGCTTGGCAAACTGGAAAGGGAAAGTTTTTATTGAGCACCTTTTATGTGCCAAGACCTTACTTATATGGCTTCGTCTTATTTCTTGTTGAGCAGCCATGATTATCTCCATTTTACTGATGGAAAAATTAAGATACAGCATAAGGACAAAAACTAGGATGTGAACTAGATATACCTCACTCCAAAGCCCATGAAATGTTTAACTGGAGCATAGCAGACTAATAATCCAATTTAGCACTTAGACATGCTATTGGCTGTTTAAGCAAAGAAGATTGAACATAGCTATTCTGGTTGCTCTTCATTAAATCGCATTGAGTAAAACATGATATGACACCCACGTTCAATAGCTTCAAATCTTTTCCCAGGTACATAATAATAACCTATCATTCAAATGGGAGGAAAATAATCTGATTCTGAGAAGGACAGAGTGGAACAGGGTACTGAATGGATCCTCATTCAGTGCAATTTCCTTTAAGCAAGTTCTCAGTCAGGGTAACTGCACATGTTGTGATAATTGATGGGGACAGACTGCCCTGTCCTGGCAGCTCGGAAGTGCCTCTGAAATGATTCCTTTTTGCACATTCTGTCAAATAAACACAAGCTCCATTGTGTTTGCATCCACATCATAAAAAATATTGATTATTTGGCTGATGCCTCCCCCAGAGCCATATGCATTGGTTTTTCATGTCTTTGAGGAGCCCTGTGATGGGTGCAGAGGATCTGACCTGAAGTCCCTGACTGGGATCAGGCAGCAAAGAGGGGGGACCAAAAAATATCAGACTAGTTAGAAATGACTCATGGGGTCTTTTGTTTTATTGTTGTTGTTGTTATTTTGAATGAATTGATTCAATATTCAGTTAAACTTTTAAAAAATATTTGGATTTGGTTTGTTGGAGGTTCAATAAATACATGACGTTCATTTTGGGTTTCTTTGTTCAGGCTTGTTTTTGCTTACTTTAAGTTCAAATACCTGCTTTGATGGTAGGATGAAATGTAAAATTATACACAGACATGCACACAGCCATATAGCCCAGGAATATAATTGTAACCATTCATAATAAAAATCAAATTATACCATTCACATCAGCGGTCTCATTTTATCCTCTTGGTATTCCTGACTATCACCATTCCACAGAAGGGGAGTTTATCTTAAAAAATAGTTAACTGACTTGTCCAATGTTAATCCAGTGGTTCTTAGTCTTGTGTGAGAAGCTGCCTTTGAATACTGGAGTTTGGGGCAGGCCAGTTGGAGGGATTAAATGACTTAAAAACAATAAGATAAAGGGAGTAGTAATTACAGTATGATGGCTGCCAGAGTGGGGGAACATCTTAGAACATAATTAAAGAAAGCAGTTATCACATTATGTCCTGGAATGAACCACCCCAGATGACTATGTCCCTTCCCTAAGTAAACTTCTTTCATGCTCTGGCCATGCGCCTCAGATATTCCAGCCCTGAGCTGTCCCATACGGTAGCCACTAGCCACATGTGGCCATTGAGCATTTAAAATGCGGCTAGTCCAAAGTGAGATGTGCTGTAATTACAAAATACACACAGGATTTTGAAAATTTAGTGTGAAAGAAAGATTGTAAAATATCTCAAAAATCATTTTTCTTATTATTGATTACATGTGGAAATAACATGATGTGTATCTTTGGGTTCAACTGTATTAGTACAATTAATTTCACTTGTTTCTTTCTGCATATTTTCATATGGCTAGATAATTTTAAATTACCCATGTAGTTTACATTCTATTTCTACTGGACCAAACTGCTCTGGAGACCAAGTTCTCCCATGTTCCAGAAAATACAAAATGCCTCATTGGAGCCGGCTTGATGTTGGCCTTTGCTTCTTACCTCATCACAGGGCAATGCAAGGGACATGGCTCCTGAAAACCTTGCGTGATTCAAGACAGATCCTGACCAAGGTAAATGGGGACTTTCATTTACCTGCTTAAGATGTATAGCCATGAATCAGTAGTGTAAACCCAGAGTACAATTCATTCCAGCCCCTTTCCAGTTTGGAAGTCATTCTTTTCATGATGCATTTTTTTTTTCAATTTTGGGGAATCTGCATTGCTAAAAATTTTGCACACAGAATGAAAACTTAACTAATATGTTTTGTATCACAACATTTAGAGTTCACAAAATTCAGCTTTACATTAAATGTGCCCTTGGAGTGCAGGAAGAGGTGTGACCTGCTCTGCTTGCATCTCATAACCACTCAATGTTCCATCCAACAGACAATATGCAACGGCATCTTTTCTCAGTCATAAGAAAAAAAATGTGTTAACATAGTGATTAAAGCTTTGCACTACATGTAGAGACAGTCCAGTGACTGAGAAATGCTGAGTTCATCAGGACAGGGGACAGGGCAGCAATCCCTCCTCATCTCACGTATAACAGTACCAGCGTTCTAAAGGTGAGCCCAGCACCTCTGTTATTCAGAGAACACCAGATCAGGAAGGGACTGCGGAAGTTTTCCAGACTGGCCCCCACTCCACACAGCAGTCTTCCTTTGCGTAATTCTTGATAGCAGCCATCTGGCCTCTGCTAGAGCCTCCCTTGTAATAGAAAGCCCCCTCCCACTCCAGGAACCCAGATGGCTGGGCTGGGTTTTTTTCTTTTCTTTTGTTTAATAAGTCTGGCTATACAAAGTTCATGCTTATCTTAGAAAAATTGGTCAGGTGTTCCCTCTGCTATGACCTAAATGAGGTCTAGAATTCAAAGCAACCTCTCTCCCCGCCACAAGGATGAGTTGAAATGCAGCCTTAGCTATTATGCTTCTCCATGCCTCATAACCAATTTCAGCATTAGTTGCCTCATCTCAAAAAAGGAGGGGGGAGTAAGAAGACTGAGCTTACTGAGTCGCTGCGAAAACATGAGAGAGGAGAAATGGCTCTCTAGACGCTAAGTGCTGCGTGCCTGCTGGTCTGTTTCTCTGATTCAGAGCACCTATTTCTTTAAAACAGGCAGGGGCTGCCTTCCACGTGCCCAGCAAGCTCGAGCTTTCACAAAAGATGCATTGGCAATTACTCAGAGCCCTGAGCTCTCCTAGGCATTTACAAATTGATTTGTTCCCACGTTTCCAGGTAGAGGAGATAAGCCGCTGAGTGATGATCCACGGGTGAAGCCTGGAAGTCCAGGGTGGGCTTTGCGTCTGGGGGAAGAGGTGTAGAATGAGGTGACTCAGAGTCCTGTGAGAGAGCAGAGACGATGTGCTTGGTGTTGACAGACCTCAAATCAACAGCCAATGCGGAGAGAGTGGGCCAGAAACAGCACCTGATTTGGAGTAAAACAGACATGGGCGTCAGTTCCAACTCTGCCACTTACCAGCTGTGTGACCTTGGAGAGATCACATCATCTCTTTGACTCTCCCTCTTTCATCTATAAAATGGGAATAATAATAACTACCTTGCAATATAAAATAGTACTTAAGTGTGTAGCATCTGCAGCGAGACTGGGGGTTATTAGCTGTATGACCTTTAGAAACTTGCTTTGGAACAGGTTCATGGAAGTATGTGTGACATACTGTAAATGGCACGCGTTTAGAGTGTACGATTTTGTCATTTTTGACCTATGTAAGCATATGTAACACCATCACCACAACCAAGATAGTGAACACGTCCATCACTTTGAAAACTATCCCACTGCCCTCCCCCCCCCCAGTTACCCTCATCCCCAGAAATCCACTGATCTGCTGTCTGTCATAACAGATTAGTTTGCGTTTTCTTTGTTTAATTTTGGATAGTTTCTATCACTATGCCATCCAGTTCACTCATCTTCTCTGGTGTCTAGCATGCCATGAATCTTATCTGAGCTCTTTTTCATTTCTGCCATTATAGTTTTCATCTCTAGAACTTCAATTTGGGTGTTTTGTTTTATAAAATTTCATCCTTATTTCTACTTAACATGCCTAATATTTCCTCTAGCTTCTAGGACATAAGGCATGAAGTTATAATGACTGTTTTTGTGTCCTTGCCTACTAATTCTATCATCTATGTCATTTCTGGATCAGGCTTGATTGATTTTTCTCTTTATTTTTGCTGCTTTTGCACATCTAGTCATTCTTTTCCTAACTTTTTTTTAATAACATAATACTCATCTATATGTCCATATACTTATTATTTTTTCAACCACAGTTGACATTGAATATTATTTTATATTAGTTTCAGGTGCATAGCATAGTGCTAGTCATTTTTTATTGGATGCCAGACATTGTAAATTTTACCTTGTTTTTGTAAGACTGTTATATGCATACTTGTGTACATTGTTATATTAAACAAATAAATTTGAATAGCGACCATTTGAATTTAGTACACTTATAAGCAGAAAGGATTACATGTATAGCTTTTTCACTTTTTTTTTTTTTAAAGATTTTTTATTGGTGAATTGGGGGGATGGGAACAGTGCTGGGGAATTGGGGGAAGGGGGACAGACAAGTTGCTGTCATTTTGTTCTTCAGTCTAGTTGTGGAGGATGTTGCTTCACTGGCCCAAGTTGGCACCATCATTGCGCTCTTCCCGGGTGAGGCAGATCAGTCGCTGGCTTCTGGACGGCCGCTCACTGCGGCTGCTGGCTACATACGGTAGCCCATGGCAACCCAGTGCCACAGGGACTGCAGCCCACGCCGTCGCCGGCGACTCACAGCAGCCCAGCTCCAGGTTGAGCCGTTGTTCAGCATCTTAGCTGTAGAGGGCAGTGTCACTGGCCCTCATATGTGGGATCCGAACCGGGGCCCTCTGGCATCCCAAGCGAGTTCTTAACCATCGCGCCACTCGGCCGGCCCTAGCTTTTTCACTTTTTACACATTTAGCCCATCCACTTAAACATTCTATCTGGCGAGGCCATAGTTAAATATTTCTAGGACATATTTTTGAGCTGTGTTTCTGAGATGCTGTGCAGTTACTTGGAAGCAGTTTGATCCTTTCAGGGCTTTCTTTGAAGCTATGTTAGGCATGACCAGAGCAGCATTCAGTCTAGTGTTAATGTTCTCCACTAACGAGGCAATACCCATTTAGTCCTCTAACTGATGCACCACAAGAAACGCGTTTTCCACTCTGGCTGTTGGGAACACGCGCGATTCTCAGTCCTGTGTGAACTCGCAGCAAGGTTCCTCTAATTCTTTTGGGTGGTTTTTTCCCCCCTGGTCTTGGCAGTTTCCTCACACACATGCAATGATCAGTAGCTGAGTCCTGAGTGACCCTCTGCAGAGCTCCTGATCTCTCTCTCTCTGTTAAGCTCTCTCCTCGCTGGGACTCTGCCCTGCAAACGGCAGCCGCCTTGACTTCCTTGGATTTCTAGTTCTGCATCCTCAGAACTAGATCTGCAGTTCAGGGAGCATGCTGGGTTCTGCCTGGACTCTGCCTGGACACCCCATCTGCCATGGAGAATGGAAACTATCTCCAGGCAGTAAGCTGGAACATGCCTGAGGCTCATTCATCTCATCTGTTTCCCATCTTTCAGGGGTCGCTGTCCTTTGTTGACTGAGATCCAATAAGCCAAGAGCTGTTGTGTTGTTTTTTTTCACTTGTTTTGGCAAGGAGAGTACATCTGATCCCCGTTTCTCCAGTTTGGCCAGAAGTAGAAGCCAGGAAAAATTTTTTAAATTCTCTACAACTCAATTTCCTCACCTATAAGAGGAGAATAATAATAGTACCCATGTCATAGAACTGTTGTAAAGATTAAATGCCTTAATACTTGGATGTAGTACATGATAATTGCTCAATAAATGGAAATTATTATTGTTGTTATTATTATTATTATTATCATCATCATCATCGTCATCATCAGGGTCTATGAGTTGGTTTCTGGAGCCTGTGAAATTCCTGCATTTTTAATCCCATGCACAATACCTGATACTTCATTGATATTTAATATTTATACCTTTAGCACTCTATCCCAGACCACTCCTGCAGATAACCACTCATCCTCGTACTTTGGTGCAAGCTTAGAATGACCTTTGAGATCTTTAACAGCCATTATTTCTATTCCCTTAGAGATCTAATTGGTATTCTCATCAAGCAAATTAGCATTTGCAGCAAACATATTTCAATCTAGATTTATTATGCTTCCTAAATTAATGTAACAAGGGTATTCTGAAGAGCAAACCAGAATTTAATTCATATGAGTCTGGCGGTTGGTCTCAGATTAGCTGGAGGAATTCAAAGCAGGAAACAAAGGGCTTATTTCCTTCCTTCCCAGGCTAACCACATGGGCAAATGGGATACAGAATTCGGCTCTTTAAAAAGGGAAAGAAATCTATCTGGGATACACAATTGAAAGAAAGGAAATAGTTGCTCCAGCCCCTCAGTTGCCCTTAATTTCCAACTCCTTGCCTTTCCTCAGTGCTGATGTGTTTGGGGCTGGATGCAATGTCCATAACTGTTCATGGACCAGTCATCTGATAGGGTCCTCCTGAAGGCCTGGAGAAAGCCAGCAATTTGAGGCAGGTCACAATGTGTCACCTGAGCAAGTAAAATGTACCCCATGGCAGCCTCAGACAAAGCCCACGTTTCAGTCTTGTAAAACCTCTTCCTTCTCACTTGCTTTAGTCATCAGAAGCAGGGTCTGCTCCCCACTGTTCCATCCTGCCCAAGTGGTGCAGAGACTTATGACCTCAGGGCTTATTGAAGCCCCCAACACTTCTCTTATGGAATAGGAGCCCACTTGTTCTGCTTTCTCTTTTTTAAGAAAAGCAATTTTATTGTCATTAAAAACTAAAATTCTTATGCTCAAATCAGTGACCAGCTGGTACACCGGTTTCTCATAATGGTACTTGCAGTTCCATTAGCAAACTGGCATTTGCCTTTTTTCATCTCCAAAACCCAGATCATCACAAACAGAGTTTTTACAAATCACGATACACTAAAAAAAGGAACAAGTCTGGTCCTGAAGGGTGTATGAGGGTTGATGGGGTATGAAAGAATCCATGACATTCAGGAAGCATGTCTGCACTTGAACTTAAGGCCGTCATTTGGGCTGCATTAATTCTTTTATTCAGCAGTTATTGAGAAAAGGTCTAAGATAACCTCCTATTCTCAGAGGGCTGCAGTTCAATAGGGGATATATGACAAGGACATAAATAATTGGAACTCATGGTAAGAAATGCTTATGGCTAGAAAGTTGTATTGCATAGTGGTTGAGATTTAGAACTGTGGAGTCAGATGCGGGTTCACCTACTGGTTTTGACCTTGACTAACTGTGTGTCCTTGGGAAAGTCATTGTATTTCCCATTGGTTTCCTCTTTTTGTAAAACGAGGACGAGAGAGCAATTGTATGAATTAATCAAGGTGAGATATGTAAAGTACTTAGCACATCCCTCTGAGTCAGCACTCAGTCAGTCAGTGTTAGCTGTTACTATCAGTTATTTCAGTCCAGAGGAGGACATCTTAGATGGTTTCCCAGAGGGGTTGGAAGCCACTTGGTGGCTCCCTGCACCAGAGAGAAGGTGGGGCTTTGGAAGCTGGAGCCTTCTGTTTCTACTCCCTGCAGGCCCCAGGTTTCAAGGAAAATTCAAAATGGTTCTGCTTCCATCTGGAGGCCTCAGCAGCCTTGGTAGGGGGTGTATATGCTCTGTGTCCACTGCTTTTCTTGCCTTATGCTCCTTGGCAACCTCAGTCACCTCTGGAGTTTGAACTCCCACATGAGATGCTAAGGTTTCATATTTCTGGACAAAGCAGCTTGCCCCAAACTAAAAGTTCCCCTCTCTGTGGCTAGAAATTCATTTGTGGATGGCCTCATCCTCTCAGGGAGTGAAGCCAGAAACCTTACTGATACCTCGGAGGCCTCCTTTTTCTCTTTTCTTTACCCCATATCCTGCTCATTTCCCCAGCCTGATCCCAGACAATCCTTCAAGTCTTGTGAATTTTATCTGCTAAGTATTTCCTGAAGCCATCCACACAGCCACGACCCTGTGCAGATGATCATCTTTCACTCACTGGGCTGCAGCAGCCTCCCCTGGACTCTCTACTTCTGCCTTGTCCCCTGTTGACCCATTCTCTACTCTGCAGTGAGGATGGCTGACATCCACCCATGAGTCTTTCCTGCTGAAAAGTCCTCCATGGCTCTCTACATAACTTTCTTCCTCTAATCAACCCTTCTTCTTTTCTAGTAGATCCCAGTTTTGCTCGGAGCAGCAATGTGCTCAGTTAAAAATCTTATTTTCCAGGGCTGGCCGAGTGGCACAATCGTTAAGAACTGGCTTGGGATGCCAGAGGGCCCCGGTTCGGATCCCACATATGAGGGCCAGTGACCCTGCCCTCTACAGCAAAATGCTGAACAACAGCTCAACCTGGAGCTGGGCTGCCCTGAGTCACCGGCGATGGCGTAGGCTGCAGCGCCTGTGGCAGTGGGTTGCCATGGGCTACCGTGTGTAGCCAGCAGCCAGCGTGAGCAGCCAGCAGCTGCAGTGAGCAGCCATCCAGAAGCCGGCAACTGATGTGCCTCACCCGGGAAGAGCGCAATGATGGTGCCAACTTGGGCCAGTGAAGCAACGTCCTCCACAACTAGACTGAAGAATAAAACGACAGCAACTTGTCTGTTCCCCTTCCCCCAATTCTCCATCACTGTTCTCATCCCCCCAATTCCCCAATAAANATGATGGTGCCAACTTGGGCCAGTGAAGCAACGTCCTCCACAACTAGACTGAAGAACAAAAGAACAGCAACTTGTCTGTTCCCCTTCCTCCAATTCCCCAATAAAAATCTTTTTTAAAAAAAATCTTATTTTCCAGACTCCCTTGTGGCGTTGTGACCAGGTTCTGGTCAAGGAGATGTAATCAGAAACCTATAGAGTGGAGCTTCTAAGGATGCCATGGTTTTCCTGATAAAAAGGAATGGATTCAACTGGTACAGAACATCTTTTTCTCTTCCCTCGTTCTGTCTGACACACAGATGGATGCCTGGAGGAGGAGACACCAGGAAGATGAAAGTCATACATTAAGGTTGGTAGAGCAGGAAGCTAAAAGGAAATTGTTTTCTTGATGACTTCCTGGGGCAGCCACAATAACCCAGGACAGTCCAGCTCCAGACTTCCTGTTACATGAGGAAAATAAATCTCTATTTTGTTCAGTAATTGCAACTCGGTTTCCATTACCGAAGTCGGACTCAGTCTTAATGGATCCACTGTCACATCGACTAGAGGAGCAGTTAATAAACTTTAGTAAACTCTAGTGAGCGTCCACATCACTGGGGCACTTGATACAAGTTAAGAGTGGGGACCCCACCCCAACAGATTCTCTCCTAAGTGGGTGTGCAGTGGGGCCTATGACTGGTATTGTTTAAAAGAACCCCAGGAGCTCTTGTTCCGGACATTCCACATAGAAGAATTAGAGAAACACCAAATTCTGCAAGCTACACTTAGACAATTAAAGAAACACACAAAGTCTGGATTTATAAAAAAGTTTTATAAACTGGCCTCTACAACTTCTCTCTAGCCTTATCTCTGGCCACTCCCACTGCCCACCGTTGCCCAGGACTTACCATTCGGTGACTTGACTTGCGCAGTTTTCATGTCTACAAAGCCCTTCCCACCTTTCTGGACCTGGGTGCTTCCCAGTCCATAAGCTGTAGCTCAGGCTTCACCTCGCCTGGAAAGCCTTCCATGAATCCTCAGGCTGTGCTTGCTGTCAATCATTGAGGAGCCCTTAAAAAGTTCTGGATGGAGAGACCGGTCAGGAAGTTGGGGGAATGGGAGATGGGAGGACACGTATGTGTGACCGGATTTGCAATGCCCGCTTGGATGGAGGTGGGAGGGTAGGGAAGAAGCCTTTCGGGAAATTTTAAATGTTATGAGTTTTTGTTTTAGTCCTCCCTTTATAATAACTCCTAGACACTGAAATCTGCAGCCAGAGTTGAATGCCTGCCTTAGAAATTCATTAATTTTAGTGGGCTATTATCTCCTTTCCACTTTTCAGTTACATTTCAAGAGTTAAAAATCAACACTGGGCAAAATAGAAGCAATCAGATAGGCCTCAGTAGAAACTAGGAACATCTAATTAAATCCTTATATTTCCAGGTCTAGCTCCGAAGGGAGGAAAAAACATTGATGAGTTTGATATTTATGGAGCTCATTCATTCATTCATTCAACCATGCATTCACTCATTTATCCACTCCCTCACTCTGCACTGACAAGATTCTCTTGGGTACAAGTAAAGGAAACACAGCTCAAGCTGTCTTAAGTCAGACAAAGGAAATTCAGTAGCTCATGTACCTGGAAAGTACAAGAGTTCTGCTGGCTTCCCACGCCGGGGGCTTAAATCATGTCCCCAGATGTGTATCTTCCTCCTTTTTTTCTTCTTCTTTCCTCTTTCTCCTCTTTCTCTCTTTTCCTTTTCCCCTTCTTCCACCTCTCATCTTCCCATCCTTCAGTCAGGCTCTCTCCTTGTGGCATGTCAAAGTGCCTCCAGCAGTCCTAAATAAACATCTTAGCAATGTAGCAACCCAGGGAAAAGAGGTTGTCTATTGTGGGTGCCAACCCAAAATGTCCCCAGGAGGATTTTAATCTGGCTCGTGTTTCATGTCCTTGCCTAAAACCTTTCTGTGGTCAGAAGTTTGGAATAGTCTGATTAGTTAGGCTGGGGACACATGGTCAGGGTGGAGAATGTGAGGGGAGGGGTCAAGTTTAGCCCCACCTAATCACATGTAACGTGTACAGGACACTGAAGAAACATAACCAACAGATTTTCACCATCCCACCATCCATCCATCCATCCACCCATCTATCTACCCATCCATCCACTCATCCATCTATCTTTTCGTCAATACATTTGGCCATCTAACAAGCATTTTTTTTAGAGCTTTTTCTATGCTTGGCATCATACAGGCACTCAAATATGGGTCGTCTACCATACAGCCAAAGGACAGGATCAGGGCTTAGCATAAAGCCTGGTCCAAAGTAGGTGCTCAGTAAGTATTTGAATGAGTGAATTAGGTGACCCTGAGTCTTAAACCTGTGTCACTGGGACAATGATGATGCCCCCGATGGAAAATGAGCATGTTAACAGGAAAAGCGCTTCTGGGTGAAAGGGCTGTGCTGGGCTGAGTGTTTGAGTGTCTTATGTTGCCCACTTGGCAGCAGGAGAGCCAGGCAGAGATGGGAATTATCTGCTGCTCTGCCTTGCCAGCTTCAGAGACTGGGGACTGAGACAATTATTCTGAGCCATCACATGAATATTTTGGAATGAGAGTCAGCAGGGAGATGTGATGGGATTTAAACGATGATACAATATGCTGGGCTGCTTTCAGGAGCCCTAGTTAATAGGCAGGATGGAGGAATTGGGAGCACAAGCCAGGGCACTAATAAGCCAGCAACCACGTTCCTCATTCCCTGCCTGTCGCTCAGGGGATGCTCCCAGGAAGGACACTCTGCCCTACTCTCTTTCTGGCTGCTGTATCCACCTGCATTTGGATCGTGTCAATGGGCATTGTGTGCATCCACCAGTGATGGGAAATTTCCTGGTGAGGGAGAGATGGGCCTTGCTATAAAAACACCCAGTGTCACTCATACCACACAGCATTAAATAAACATTAGCTCCACGTAGTCCACAGGCAGACTGGGGTAGTTGGTTGAAGGACAGGATTTTTTGCGAGCATTCTCAACTTTTAGTGCATTTATTCATTTATTTGTAATTCACTCATAAAGTTCTTCCTTGCTTCTTGCATTCACTCTACAGACATGGATGAGGCATCTTATTCATGCCCTGCCCAGATCCTGTTTTACTGTTTCCGTGACCCACACCCCTCCTTAGGTGCTCTCCCCTTCCAACAGCTGCACCTGCACATTGCTTTTAGGAATGGCCTTAGGAATTTACATCCTCCCATTCCCAGGGTGCCTTTAACCAGTGAAGGCGGAATGCAGGAGTCAGAAAACTTCAGATCCCGACTCCTTATCTGGAAAACTGTGCAGTGCAATTTACACACCAAGGCCCCCACAGGATTAGGCCGAAGCTGCCCTCTGAAGGATTTTGTTTGAAACCATATCCTTGCCCAGAGGGCTGGGATTAGGAAGAGGCAAGTGAAGCAACTGGGGCACAGAATTTCAGAGGACACTGACCCACAGGCTCATGCATGAACCTCTGCATGCGTCGCACCCTGGGTGCCTCACTCTGCCTTGGCCCTGCTGGTCCTCCTCCCCTACCTTATGGGAAACCTGACCCAAGTAAACTGAGTAAGCACTGTGTGCAGGAAAGTGGTCTGTGTGCACAACAAGGAGTGAGACATGGTCTCTGGTCTCCGAGAGCTCACAGTCTGGTGGAACCACATGGTTCAGGGCCCCCTGTCTGCAAATAATCATGCCACCTCTGGGTGTAGCCCCGAGGAAGGGAGAAGCTTATCCAAACACTCAAATGACCAGCCTCAACTGCTCTGCTACTCAAAGCTGCCCAGAGCTGTTGCTTTGAGGAGAGTCACAGCGTATGGAAAATGAAAAGCGCTTGTTAAAATAATTGGCTTTGTGTAGTCAATTTCTGCAGACATCCATGGATTTGCATGCTGTAAAGGCAAAGAGATTTGTTCTTAATTAACTTATCTCACAGCATTTTGATTTGAGGTTTAGTGCAAGCCCAGCTGCAGGGGGACACGCTTCTAGTCATGGCAGCGCCTCATCCTAGAGTTAGGGCATGAGGCCAGGGTGCTCTGAGGCATCTGTGCAGAGGAACCATGGAGCCAACAGAGGGATTTAGGTCTTGGAATAAGTTCTAGGGATCCCTGCATATTCATCCTGTAGTGTGTTGAATAGTGTCCTCAAATCCATGCCTATCTGGAACCTCAGAAGCTAAACTTGTTTGGAAACAGTCTTGCAAATGTCATTAATTAAAGATCTAGAGATGAATCATCCTGGGTTTAGTGTAGGCCCTAGACCCAATCACTGGTGTCCTTATAAGAAGAGAAAGATAAGAAGAGACACCCTCAAGAATTACAGGAAGAAGCCATGTGAATATGAGGCAGAGAACTGGAGGGATGAAGTTACCAGCCAAGGAACGCCAAGGAGTGTGGGCAGCCACCAGAAGCTACAAGAGCCAAGGAAGGGTTCTTCCCCAGAACCTTCAGGGAGTGCATTCTCCTGCTGACACCTTGATTTTGGACTTGCAGCTTCTAGAACGGTAAGAGAATAAATTTCTGTTGTGTTAAATTACCAAATTGGTGATCATTTGTAAGGAAGCCCTAGGAGACTAATCTAACCCAAAGTCTCTTAACAGGGGCTTCAAATGAGGCTACAAACCAGGGACCAACAAGTTGGAGCCATGGACTGGAAGTCAAGAAATTGAAAAAAAAAAAGTGTCAACTGACTGGCAACCCCAGTGGGGTCCCTCCCAACTTCTCACCAAATCTTTATGACAAGGCAGGAAAAAAGAGGAAAAGAAAGTTCCCACCAATGTGGGTAACTAAGACGGATTCCTAAGTTAAGGTCAGAATCTTCGAGGAACTGGCAGTAATTCAAGGTTGGTGGTGTGTGTGGACTGGGTAAAGTCCACCCAGGCTTAAATGCATGGTATACTCTCCTTGGTGTCCAGGAAAATGAGACAGCCAGGGATGATGTATTGTAAAGAAGACCTTGTGAAACTGCAGATTCTGGTTCCACAGGTCTGGGGTGGGGCTGAGAACCTGCATTTCTAAGGAGCTCTTAGGCAGCGCAGGTGCAGCTGGACCCCACCTTGGATAACAAGGGGTATAGACTGGCTTAGAACCAGGTGCTGGGCATAGAAGGACGATCCAATCAAATCTGATGGGATGCTCTCCAGGAGAAAGCTGCTAGAATCTGGGAGTTGTGGTGGACTATTTTGTATGTATTGCCCATGATATTGGATGGCCCTTCGTGGAGGAGAATGTGACTCTCCTGCCCATGACGTGCTCTGGCTGGGTGCTGTGGGGGGTGTCACTGCTGGTAAAGGCGTTCATACCAGTGCATACTCCCTTTTCACTCCGCCATAAGGCTGGCTGTGCTGGTGATTAGCCCCAAGCTCACCGTTCTCTCCTCTGCTCTATAATACTGGGACACCTTTTTTAGTGGTTCCCTTTGGTTTTGCCATTTGCTATGGATTGAATGTTTCCTCCCCCAAAATCCATATGTTGAAGCCCCAATCCTCAATGTGATGGTATTTGGAAGTGGGTCCTTTAGGTCATGAGGGTGGGGCCTCCTTATAAAAAACAAAAGAGAGACAAGGCCTGCTCTGTCTGCCATGTGAGGATATAGCAGGTAGGTGAGCCAATCAAGAACTTGACTCTGCTGGCACCCTGATCTCAGACTTCCGGCCTCAGAACTGCGAGAAATACATTTCTGTGACTTAAGCCACCCAATCCACAGTGTTCTGTTATAGCAGCCCCAAAGAAGACACCATTAGTGGGCACCGGGGGAGGTTGCAAGGCGGGATGAAGGGAGAAGGGTCTTCCTCACCCCCGTCTGCCTGCTCATCCTGCCAGTGCTGCCACAGCAACAGCTCTTGGTCCGGTACTAACAGCTAGTTCCAGTTTCTAGGTGTTCTTCCTCTCCCAGAGCCCGGCTCACTGCACCTCCTGTGAGGGGCCAGCAGCAGCAGCCACTCCTTAGAGGCACCAGCTAGGGCCCCCCCGCCCACCTCCAAGCAGCTAGGCTCTGACAGCCCCAGCCCAGTTCTTTTGTTCCCCCAGACGGAGGGGTGGTCTTTCCTCCTGCATTCTCTCTGCCTTACCTCCCCGTTCCCTTTGATGTGTCAGTCCTCTAATACTCATTAAGACACTGCCCTGTATTAAATTCTCTCTGTTGAAACAACAAAGTGGTTTCTGTTTTCCTGACCCTGATGTCCTAGATGGGAGCTCCTCCGGTAGCCTGGGTCCTGGACTCGTGATGTGAGCAGTCTTGGCCAATCTGCAGACACATGGTCTGAGCAAGAAATAAACCTTTGTGCTATGAGCTGCCGAGACTTCTGGGATCACTCTTTTGTGTGGCACAATCCAGTGTCCCTTGACTAATACAGAAGCCATGAACATCAGATTCCTCCAGCCAGGCTACTAGGAGGGGATTCTCACTCTGCCAGTGGGCAGAGAGCTGCACCCAGAGCAAGCTACACACTCTGGCAATTTTACAAATACCCCAAAATCTGGACAGATCTTGCTATGTTTGAAATTGAGTAAAAGAGAAAAGCCTGGGTTTTTATTTTTATTATTTGAAGTTTTATGAATAAACAAGGAAAAGACAAACATCCCTGTAGAAAAAATGACATAAAGTTCATATGGAAAAAGTCAGTAAAAAATACACAAGTAAAAAAAAAATACACCAGTAAAAAAAAATTTTTAATATATGAGTATAATACCATTGTTATGGGTTGAATGGCATTTCCCCCTGCAAAAAAAAAAAAGGTATGTTGAAATCCTAACCCCCAGTACTTCAGAATGCAATCTTATTTGGGAATAGGGTCATTGTAGGTATAGTTAGTTAAGATACTGGAGTAGGATGAACTATGGCTGGTGTCCTAATAATAAGAAGGCCATGTGAAGGCAGAGACACACAGGGACAAAGCCATGTAATGGTGAGGGCCAAGACTGGAGTCATGCAGGACAAGCCAAGGAAGACCGAACATTGCCAGCAAAGCACCAGAAGCTAGGAAGAATAGGGAGCATTCCCTTACAGGTTTCAGAGGGAGCATGTTCCTGGCGAAAACTTGATTTTGGACGTTAACCTCCAGAACTGAGAGACAATACATTTCTATTATTTTCAGCCACACAGTTTGTGGGGTTTTTTGTAAGAATAGTCCTAGGAAACTAATAAAACCATTTTTTGCTTTTCATGTTGGAAAAGAATAAAAAGAATAAATTCCCCGGGGTTTAGTAGAACGTTCATGAGGGGTAGGTAATAGGCACTCTTATACACTGCTGATGGGAGGCTGTACTCGTAGAGTTTTTTTGTTGGATGAATTGGCAAAATGTATCAATAATGGCCTTAAAAAAAGAACATACCTTTTGATCCAGCAGTTTTATTTCTACAATTCTTTCCTGATAATAGGGAAAGTTAAAAATAATTTGTGTAAAATAATAAGGGATTGCTTAAATAAATCATGACATATTCTATGCAGTCATTAAGAATGATAATGTAGATTTATGTATTGCTATAGAAAGGGGTTTACAACATATTGTTGGAGTGCTAGGGAAATTCAAATGAGAAGGTACATATAGGATAATCTTGCCTGTTGTAGGGGGAGATGTAGATATTTTCATCTATACAAGTACATATGCATAGGGTTTGGTAAAGTACCTGGCAGTTGCTAGCTACTCAATAAACATTTACCAAATAAATTAATGGAGAATTAAATGAAGAAAAGCTATAAAGCAAAATGTCAACATGAGATTTCTGTAAGCAGTTAAGTTATGGGTGAGCTTTTGAAAAAATGTGTTTTAATTGTTTTTGAATTATATCTGTTTTCTAATTTTTATACAATGAGCGTCTATCATAAAAGGCCAAATAGTGCATGATTCCATTTATATGAAATGTCCAGAATAAGCAAATCTTTAGAGACAGAATGTAGCATGGTGGTTGCCCAGGACTCCAGAGGGTGGTGGATTGCCGGGGTTGATGGTTAAAGGGTATGGAGTTTCTTTTTGGGGGTGACTGAGTATGTTCTAAAATTGATTATGGTGATGATTTCACAGTTCTGTGAATATATTTAAAACTCTTGAATTGTGAACTTTAAGTGAATTGTATGATAGATGAATAATACTCGAATAAAGTTGTTATAAGAAAAGAAAAAAAAAAGCCTTTTCCTAAGCTATGTTTCAGTTCATCCTGCAGACAAGTGTGACGATAGTTCCCATTTATTAGGGACATCCAGCAGGGTTGTTAACTGTGGCATGGAGCTGGAGGACAAGAGACATGTGGCCCAGTCGCTTCTATCACCCCAGCCAACCTCCAGCAAACCAGCAGCCATGTGAGCGAAGCCATCCTGGCTTACCCAGCTGCTAGCTGACCCTCCAACGGACCATTTCTACATCAAAGAGCCCAGCAGAGATCAGTCAAGCTGGGCCAGACCAGAAGAGCCGCCCAGCTGACCCACAGGAATGTGAACTAAGTAAATGATTGTTGTTGAAGGTGCTGCATTTTGGGGTGGTTTGCCGTGCAGCAGAAACTAACTGGCACACTTGTGATATAAACGTGTGATCGTCCTCCAGGGAGTGTATCAAGCTGTAAAGCTGCTGGTTTATAGATCTGGCACGTCTTCGAGTGTAGTAGATATTGCCAAGTAGTTTCCCACAGAGGTCATGCCAATTTGCACTCCCACTAGCCCTACAGGTGGGTTTGCTATGCACCACAATCTTGTCAATACTTGGTAATTTCAGATATTTTGATTTCTGCCGGTCTGATAGGTGTGAGATGGTATCTTGTTGTTTGAATCTGCAGTTCCATGATCAACGTCAGGTCAAATATCTTTTCTGAAGTTTACTGGTTGAATGAGGTATCTGCAAAGAAACAACAACCTCGGTCAGGTTTGCATTTCTCCACCTCCTTGAGGTGGCTGACTCCCATTCATTCTTTAAGACACGTGAAGAAAGTACGCTTCAATTCTGGGTTGCCCTCTCCATCTCTTGTCACCTGCCTTCTCTCTTTTTTTTAAAGATTTTTATTGGGGAATTGGGGGGATGGGAACAGTGCTGGAGAATTGGGGGAAGGGAAACAGACAAGTTGCTATCATTTTGTTCTTCAGTCTAGTTGTGGAGGACGTTGCTTCACTGGCTCAAGTTGGCACCATCATTGCGCTCTTCCCGGGCGAGGTACGTCAGTCGCCAGCCTCTGGACGGCCACTCACAGCGGCTGCTGCCTGCTCACGCTGGCTGCTGACTACATACGGTAGCCCATGGCAACCCACTGCCACAGGAGCTGCAGCCTACGCCGTTGCTGGCGACTCACAGCAGCCCAGCTCCAGGTTGAGCTGTTGTTGTTCAGCATCTTAGCTGTGGAGGGCAGTGTCACTGGCCCTCATATGTGGGATCTGAACTGGGGCCCTCTGGCGTCCCAAGCCAGTTCTTAACCATCGCGCCACTCGGCCAGACCACCGGCTTTCTCTTTTAAGAATCAGTTCAGGCACTGAGTCCTCCAGCAAGCCTTTCCTGACTTCCAACCCCCATGTTGGGTTAGGTGTCCCCTTTGCCCAGTCGCCTCCCTCTATTTGAGTACCCACCTCGCTGTGTTGTAATTGTTTAACTTCCCTTCTAGAGCAGGGGTCAGGGGAACAGGGAACCAGTGCCTGAGCCCCACCCCCTACGCCCTGTCCTAGGACCCAGGCAACCAGCTTAGTGTTGAGCCCTGGGTGACCCCCTTTCTTGGACCTCCTTCCTGAGCAGCTGAGAGGAGGAGTCAAAATGGCAAATAGGAATCCGCTTCATATACTCTGGCAGCATTTGTCTTCATGTTTGTTTGCTCTCTTTAAGGTATACTGAGTGCTTCCAAATTCATTACTCATTTGATTTAACAATAGTAATAATTAATAATAATAATATATATTATTCATATAATGATATTAATAACTAAATCAATCAGTATTATAGTCATGTGGCATTTATTGCAGAATAACCATGTGAGGGGCACTGTGCTTAGCTTATTACATACATATCTCACTGAATTCTCAAAACAAGCACACAAGAGAGATAGGTCCATTTAGTGGATTTGGAAACTGAGGTTTTCAGAGGTGGCTGAGTCTGGATTTAATCTCAGGTCAGCCTGACTCTAAGGCCTGTGTTTTACTCTTAACCATGGGGCCATCCCGTATCTATGAATATGAGGCTGAGACCAGAGAAAGAGAAATCGTCCCTGAAAACCTTCCATGGGCATCACACCACTCATCCTGCTCATCCTGTCCCCACCTCATTTAATCTGAGGGGTATGGGAATTAACATCTTCAGTTTACTCCCATGGCGAGAAGTGAAGTGACTAGGCCCCTCATTCCCAGTCACATGCATGGGACGCAGAGTGGAATACTGAATCTGGGTTTTCAGTGCTTAGATGCAGGTCAGCCACTACCCACTTGCGCTCGGGGGAGAGGGAGCATGGACCACAGCACTGGAGTCACCTGGGGGTCCTCTCAGATCTACCACTGAGATCTTCATTTTAACATGTGCCCAGGAGATTCCTGTGTGCATCTAAGTGTGAGAAGCGCTGCCTACGCCAGGATGCTTGAAGTGGGGTCCCGCCTCCGCCTGTCTTAGCTTAGGACCTTGAGGGAGTCATCAGACCTCTTTTAACTTCAGCTTTTCCATCTCTAAAATGGAGAGACTCAAATAATATAACACGTGAAACACTGCAACTTGAAATGATTATTAACCATGTTTCCTGCAGTTGCTGTAACAGAGTACCACAAACTGAGTGGCTTAAAACCACAGAAATTAATTTTCTTACAGTTTTGGAAGCCAGAAGTCCAAAATGAAGGTATTGGCAGGGTTGATTCCTTCTGGACACTCTGAGAAAGAATCCATTACAGGCCTCTCTCCTAGCTTCTGCTCAGGCTGCTGGCAATCCGTGGTGTTACTTGCCTTCTGACAGCTAAACTTCCATCTTTGTCTCTGTCTTCACAAGGCCCTCTTCCATGCATCTGTTGTGTGTCCAATTTCCCTCTGCTGTCTCTTATAAGGACACCAGTCATTGGATTCAGGACCCTCCCTACATCCAGGGTGATCTCAGCTCAGGATCCTCAACTTAATTACATTTGCAGAGACACTTGTCCCAAATAAAGTCACATTCTGAAGTTCTGGGATAGACATGAATTTTGCGGGGGGACACTATTCAGCCCATGACAGCATGTTACTGATAGCAAAAATAGTGCCAATTGTTCCATTCCCTGTACCCGTGCCCCTTGCAATGTGATTTTTCAATACTTCCCATCAGGAGGTAGCATCTACTCTCCATTTCCCCCACTTTGAATCTGGGCAGGCCTCGTGACTTGCTTTGCCAACAATGTGGTGGAAGTGATGGAGTTTGGTTCTGAGCTTAGGCGTCAACAGTGGCACTCTCTCCCTCTCTCTCTCTCTCTCTCTCTCTCTCTCTCTCTCTCTCTCTCTCTCCCTCTCTCTCGGATTGCTGTCTCCACCATAAAAGCCAGGACAAGTTAGCTTACAGGAGGATGAGCGATCACATGGAGCAGAGAAGGGACCCCAGCTGAGGCCAGCATAGCCCACCGTTCTCCAGCCAATCTGCCCACTGACCACAGACACATGTGCGAACCTAGCCAAGGGCAGTCAAGCAGGCTTAGATCAGCAGAACCACTCAGCTGACCCCCCCAAATAAGTGTTTACTTTTGCATGCCACTGAAATGCTTTGGTTGTTCCTTATGCAGCATTACTGTGGCAATTGATAATGATTACATGTTATTAATAAAAATAAACTAGCATGGCAGCATGTTTCAAGCTAGTGGTTATAATCTCAACAGAGTACTCAAATCTACCTAGAATGTAAGTTCCACAAGAACAAAGACTTTTTCAGTTTTATTTTCCACTGCACCCTCAGTTCTTAGAATATTGAATGGCACTTGGTGTGTATTCAATGGATGTTTGTTGTACGGATGGAGGAAATCCAGGCTACGCCTCTTAAAGGTTTCACCTCCCAGCCTCAGTTTCCTTACCTATTACATGGGAGGATACAGACACCTGGGAGAGTTGACATGAGTGTTCAGTGAAGAAAGGAACATAATGTATTTGATACATAGTTAGTTCTCAATACACAGAAGCAAGTTTTATCCAAAATAGGGAAGTCAATGCTTTATCTTACTAAATTTGGGGCCATGGACCACAGAATTTAGAAAGATAAAGCACTGATATACACACATGCATAAAATATTGCATGAACTTCAGGAACTTCACAAATGCACTGAAGCAAGAGCCCCAAATTAAGAACCTATAATTTAGATATTTATAAATGGCAGTTATTTTTATTGTTATATCTACCATCAGCAACACCTAATAAATGCTCGGTAAGAAGGCGCTGCTGAACAAGATAATACTGAAAGTGGATCATCTCTCCCTGAAATTCTTTGGCCAGTGGCAATCTCAGTCTATGATCAGGCCTTCCTGGCCCATCCATCACCTGTAAGGAAAGGGGAACGACCTTGGCTTTTTCTGACAAGCAAGAACAATGGCACAAAGCCTTCTCCACGTGACCAGCAGAGGCCCCCACAGTCTTCCTGGGCCACTCTGCCCAGCCTCCTCACGCAGTTCAGTAAAAACTCCTCATTTCTTCCAACTCCAGAACCAGAACACTGTGATTCCGAGGTGTAACTGCAATATCCTTCTTGCTACAGTGACTTTTAATTAGGCATCAGAAAACTCTGGAGATCATACTGCTCCCTTGTAATGGTGTGTTCCAGAAAATCACTGCCTTTTGATGAAATTAAAGAAAGGCTATTCAACTGATTCGTTAAGCTTACTTAAATGGTGTTGGAATGGCATCAGGACCATCCTTGCTGTTACTGTTATTTACAGCGTGAGGGGAGAACATACGTCCTTTTGGAAGGTTGTTGATGAGACAGACTAGTTCTCATGGAATAGCTAAAATAGGAGAGGCTGAGAAATCATGCTTGGAATTGGGACATAGGATAGTCACCAATTGGAGGTGGAGGGAGAAGCATCTAACATTAGTTGAGAATATACTATTATGGGCTGAATTGTGTCCCCCCAACCCCCAAATTCATATACTGAAGTCTCAACCCCAGTATCTCAGAATGTAACCATATCTGGAGATAAGGTCTTTAAAGAGGTAATTCAGTTAAAATAAGATCTTTAGGGTGAGTGCTAATCCAATATGACTAGTGTCTTTATAAGAAAAGGAAATTAGGACACAGGTACACACATGTGAAGAATGGGGATAAGACGGCCATCTACAAGCAAAGCAGAGAGGTTGGTTTCTGAAACCAACCCTGCCCACTGACACCAACCCTGCCCACTGACACCAACCCTGCCGACTGACACTTTGATCTCAGACTTCCAGCCCCCAGAACTGTGAGAAAATAAATCTCTGTTGTTTTTGCCACCCAGTCTGTGGTACTCTGTTATGGGAGCCCGAGCTAAGTAATACACATGCTGTATGCTAGATGAGTGCTTGGCATAATTGCATTTAGTCACTTGCTCAAGATCTTCCCAGCTGACAAGTGGCAGAATCAGGATTTGAACACAGGTCCCAGATTCTGATGCCTGCCACACATTGCCAAACTGCATCAAATTACAATGAGGAGAAAAGGCAGCCATTGACCTACATGAACTTTGAAAATCCCTTCCAACATAAGCAATCTAGGGTTTGGGACATGGTGGAGACTCAGACATATTTTTCGCAAGCCCTGGTGTCTATTGTACTCTGAAAGAGTGCCACCCTCACAGAGGATGCTTTATGGAGTATGAGTGTGTCTATAAATCTTCGAGAGCTGTTGGAGAAGGTGCTTGATGCTCCTCTAGGAAGAATCAGAATCAGCAACTGCAAATTAATGGATCTGTTGCTTTAAGAATACTGTCAACATTTCTTAGTCCAGCATCCCATGCCTGTCATGATTCGCCCCTTCCCCACCTCTTCCCCAGCCAAGTCTCTGATCACATACCTGCTGAAACCAACGATGCAGAGCTTCCTGGCTGTTTCCTGAACAAATTGCTCTCTTTCCTGCCTCCGTGTCCTTGTTCATGGTGTTCCTTCTGCCTAGAATGTCCTTCCCACCTTGTCCACCTGGTGACCCCCTACTCACCCTTGAAGGGTAACCCTTCAAATGTCCCCTATTTTCAGGAAGCCTTCTTGACCTCACCTGAAAGAATCAGGGGCTTCCTTCCATGGATATTCGTTATACTTTGTCCATCTTCCGCATGACGAACACACCCTAAGGTGACCCCTGCAATGGGTCAGACCTTTGTATAATCCCCTCCCCTTCAGTTTGGGCAGAACCCGTGACTTGCTTCTAACCAACAATGTATGGCAAAGGTGATAGGATGGCACGCCCTTGATTAGGTTCCCTTATATACGGAAAAGATGATGGGATGGGACTCCTAAGACTACATTCCGTTATAAAAGACTCCATTTTAGCAGACTGCAGAGAGACTCCCTTGTTGGTGTTGAAGAAGTCAGCTGCCATGTGTGGGCCACATGACACAAAACTGTGAGTGGCTTTTAGGATCAGAGAGTGGCCCCCAGCCAACAGCCAACAAAAAGGTGGAACCTTCAGTCATACTGTCACAAGAGATGAACTCTGCCATCAACTGAATGAGCTTGGAAGAGGATCCTTCCCTAGTTGAGCCTTCAAATGAAAACACCACCCTGCCAACACCCTGATTGTAGCCTTATGAGATACTGAGCAGAGGACCCAGCTAAACCATGCCGGACTCCTGACCCATGGAAACTGTGAGATAGTAAATGTGTGTTGTTTAAGCCATCAAGTTTGTAACAATTTTTTGCAGAGCAATAGATAACTCATACACTCATTTACAACACATAGCCAATACTATGCTGCATTTGTTATTCTCCAACTAGATGAGAACAAGGACTAGAGTTCAGCTGTTTTAGCCCCCACATGGTGCTTGGCACATAGCAGGCACTTGATACACATTTGTTGAATGAATAAAGGAATATGATCTTTAAGTTTCCACCTGACTTTGGGGGAAAAAATCGCTATAATTCTAGGATGTTGAAACTCCATTTACTGTTACCTTCATGGAAGGTCAATGAGAATATCAAATTCCAAGAAATAAAGAAGAATGCAGTGAGCAAGCATTCTTCTGTAACAGTTATAGATTCTTTGACACAATTTACCAAGCGGTTGGGCACACTGGGCCCTGTAAATGTAATAACAATGTCTGCCGAGTGTCTTTGAAGATGGTCAAAGTCAGAGGCAAAATCACAAAACCTGCTGAAGGGCGACTAGGACCATTAGCAGATATTTGAAACCTGGAGGCAAAGAGACATTGAGTCTCACTCACCAGTCAGAGGAAGAGTCATCAGTCGGCCAGGGAGCCAGGGACAGAATTCGAAATCTAAATTTGCCCAGAACCCCCAGAAAACTCTTCATGCCTCTCCCCTTCATCCTTGTCTTCCCCTCCCTTCCTCCTCTTCTGCCATAGAAACAAAAACATAATTCTCAGAGCTCGAAAGGCCTGCAGATTCCTGCGCCCAAGGCCCTCACTGTACAGATGGGAAGACTGAGGCACAAGAGAAAATATTTAGCCAGCAGTATACAGGCAGTCCTGAGGAGAGGATTGTATTTCAGAATCCCCTTAAAACTGAAATTAAAAATAGAAACAAAATAAAACAAAAAGCTTCCTTGAGGATCAGTGAGGAAATCAGGCAATTAACCAGAAATTCTGACAGCTCGCTATTAAAAAAAAAAAAGAAAGAAAGAAAAAAAAATGGTTTTACAGGGTCCATACAGATGAGCAAAGCTAAGGAGTTATTTTCTCAAAGCAATTCTTATGAAGCCCAGGGCAGCTTGGGTCCCAGGCACTGTGCTAGCTTCATTGCCCTTCCAACCGTTCCTTTTTTATAGCCCCTCCTATAGCTCTTTTCGTTTGTTTGTTTTTTAAGATTTTATTGGGGAATTGGGGAAGGGAACAGTGCTGGAGAATTGGGGAAGGGGAACATCATGTTTTTCCAGGACCCATCAGCTCCAAGTCAAGTTGTGGTCCTTCAATCTTAGTTGTGGAGGGCGCAGCTCAGCTCCAAGTCCAGTTGCCACTTTCAATCTAGTTGCTGGGGGGGGGGGGGGGGGCGCAGCCCACCATCCCATGTGTGAGTCGAACCGGCGACCATGTTGTTAAGAGTGTGCACTCTCATCAGCTGAGCCATCTGGCCGCCTGTTGGCGGCTCAGCGACAGCTCAGCTCGGACACAGCTCACTGGCTGATGTGGGAATCAAACCGGCCACCATGTTTCTCAGAGCTCGTGCTCTTAACCAACTGAGTCACTCGGCCAGCCTTAGCTCTTTTTTTAATGAATGAAGAAACTGAGGCTCAGAGAGGTGACACGATTCCTCCAAGGTTACATAACCAGGAGTTATTTAACCATGTCTGTCTGTGGTAGTGATCACTTTGCTGTGATGCCCAAAGGAGTGGGAAGTGAGGCTCAGAGAAGGGGGTGCCAGCTGGGGAGCCTTGCCAGGCATCCTCACATCAGAGCTCACAATAGCCCCGTCCAGCCACCCATTAGCGCATTGGATGCACACAACACAACCACTCCTGACTGTCATTTCCAAGAGGGCAGGAGCCATGGCAGTCTTGTTTCTGCAAAATCCCCAGGACAGTGCCTGCCAGAACGGAGGACGAATTCAGTAAAGTTTGAATGGGAGCGAATGCATGAATGGGTGCCCCAGTTAACCGTGCTGATGTGTGCATGGCAAGGACCTTTCCAACCAGGGGTTTATCTAATCTGAACCAAGCTGATATGTGGAGTGAGTGTCCCAGTGTAACCACTATGTAATCCCCCGATTAAAGATACTCTTCTAGGCTTCATAGCAAGCGGATTACAACACAGCAGGCCTGATAAGGTCATTTCCACTGCTCTGCCTCTTTCCAGCCCACAAATTGGCTCCCTGCTATTTATCATTGCAATGGTTATAGTTTGCTATTTTCCCCAAAGCTGTGGGAGAGATGTCAGCTTCAATCACACCTGTCTTAATACAAGATGCAATGAGAGTGTGTAGTGGGCTAGTCTGGTGGCTGGTTAACAGTACAAGTTTGGGAGAAACCAGCTCAGAGCCCAGACACTTAGTTTCCTCATCTGTAAAATACAGGTAACAGGGCCTGCTGAGTGGTGTGATGGTTAAGAGCTGGCTTGGGATGCCAGAGGGCCCCTGTTCAGATCCCACATATGAGGGCCGGTGACACTGCCCTCTACAGCTAAGATGCTGAACAACAGCTCAACCTGGAGCTGGGCTGCCGTGAGTCGCCAGCGTTGGCATAGGCTGCAGCCCCTGCTGCAGTGGGTTGCCATGGGCTACTGTGTGTAGCCATGGGCTACCGTGTGTAGCCTGCAGCCAGCGTGAGCGGCCAGCAGCCGCAGTGAGCGGTCGTCCAGAAGCCAGCGACTGATCTGCCTCACCCGGGAAAAGCGCAATGATGGTACCAACTTGGGCCAGTGAAGCAACGTCCTCCACAACTAGACTGAAGAACAAAAGGACAGCAACTTGTCTGACCCTTCCCCCAATTCCCCAATAAAAATCTTAAAAATAAATAAATAAAATAAAATATAGGTAACGATAATATCTGTTTTACAAGATTGTTGTGAGGGTTGAAAGAATCAATGTCTGTAAAGTACTTAGCTCTCTACAAGCACTCAGTAAATTTTCCTTTACGCTACTAACAAGAAAGCCTGGGACAGGCACCACTGGCTCCCAGTGGGACTGTGGATAAGACATCGACCTTCTCTGGCCCTTGATTGTTCTATCTGCAACACAGGATGAGAGAGGGAGGGAACTATGGATTCATTCAACAAATAATTACTGAGCACACATGAGGGGCTTGTCCTGGGGCTGAGCACCAGACACAGAGATAAAGGAGCTCAGGTGCTGGTCTCAAGGGCCTCCCCTGTGAGGAGAGCTTTAAGCAACATGGATGCTAAGCATTGTGGGAGCGCCTGATACGTGCCAGGCCTCACGATAAGCACTTCGCATACATGAGCTCAATCAATATTCATAATAATGCTGATGACAATGCCACTGTCCCCATTTTATAGTAAGGGCACTCTGGAGCAAAAGCCCTTCATGATGTGTCCAAGGTCACACTGGTAGCAAATGTCAGAGATGGAATTTGAACCTGGAGATTAACTCTATGCTCTAACACCCTTCCAGCACAGACATCACACAATTCTCTGTGACCAGAGACACACTCTGGAGATTACACCGAGGCCAAGATAAATACCTGTATGTCTCCTCTTTTCCTGATGTTTTTGTGCTTTCTCTTTTTCTCATTATCTCCCTGCGCTTCCATCAATATTGCCTGCATTATCTACCAGTCATAGAGGCAAACATTTCCATTTTCTCTACTGATACCATCCCCACTGACACTGCAGAGAAGAGACAGGCTGTGGTCCTGTAGCAGAAGTGATAACTCCAGTTGCCAACTTCCTTTCTCTAGGGACCCCAGAGCTGGGAAAGGCTTCCCTTGACACCCTAAATAAGATAGCTATGGGCCTCCTCCTCCTTTATTAAACCCCGGTTCATTGTCCCCAACATAAAATGTCAGCTTACCAATCAGGGATCATTTTTAACCTCAGACATTCCCAGCCCAACTTTTAAGAGAATGTGGTCTTCATACAATTCTCATCTGGGACATTTTAGCATCTTTGAACCAAACATTTGGAAGGCTGTACAGCACAGTGGCTGAGGAAGAACTCTGGAGCCAGACTGCTGAGTTCAAATCCCAGCTGTTCCCTCAACCTCCTCTGTAAACTTGGGAGTAGTCATGTCTGTATGTCTCAGTGTCCCGGCTGTTCCACCAGGATGATGGTGGTGGTGGTGGTGGTGGTGGTGGTGGTGGTGGTGGTATCCCTGTTTACAGAGTAGTTGGGAAGATTGAGTGAATTAAAATACAAGTGTTTAAAACAGTGCTTGGCACTCAATAAATATTAACCATACTTTTTTAGATATCCTAGGGGAAATGCATTTCAAATTAAATTAATCTCTGTTTCCTTGTAAGGATACATCCCAATAGATAAAAGAGAAGGGGAGACGCTCCAAATGACTTTGACATAGAAAAAGGCTTTTCACGATTGCTGTGAAAAATAGGAGAAAATAACTAACAACTTTATGACACCCTGTGAGCAGCAGTGAGCTTTCATTTACTGCACAGGACATGGCACTTCAGTTACCTCTGGGGAGAAAGGAAAGGTTTAGAAATTCCATTTTACAGATGAGAAGGAAAGCCATTTGCTGTGGGTCACTCAACTAGTAAAAGGACATTCTGAGAGTGGAATAATGTTTAATGTTTTTCAGTCTGATATCCAGAGTGCAACTCAGTATGTTGTCTCTTGGTTAGAACAAACAACCAAAAATCCAGCTCAACGCAAAGCACGTCTGAGCTGAGTACAATTCCCTCTTCTTTCCTCTGTCTTTTCAGCTGCTCCAGTGTGTTCAAGTTTTTCCAGGAACATCCATAGGAGAAGGGCATTGGTTTGCCAGAGCTGGTGAACAATAACGAACTATTAAAGGTGGCTTTGGTGAAGACAACAGAGGGAAGCCTGTAGCATACACAGAAGAATAATAATTTCCTTCTGAAGAGGGTAGTATGCAACCGAGACCTGCTCATACTCAGGGCTTCCTTCCAGGTCTTGAAGGCCGGATGGAGGCAGCGTAGCTCTCAGGAGCCCAGGCATCTTGGATTTCTGAGAGCTTACTTCTGAATGACAAACACATCTTCAGACATGAAATAGGATTCTTGAGGTTTGAGCACAGTTACACACTGCCTTTCATTGAGGGGACACCCTGCAAACTGATACAAAGGTGGTTATGCAAGATGGGTGGAAGAAACCCCACCGAGTCCTTTTTCCATGCTCTTGCACTTGTCTGCCCTCCCAAATCAGCCTCTATGAAATTAAACAATAGCATGGCATCCCAGATGGTCTCTGATGTTTGCAGAGGAAAGTGTTTCTTTTTCGGCTAAGACCTGTGTGCAAGGTAGTTTCTGCTGCCTAAAGCAAAATACCTCCTCACAAACATCCTTTGCATAGAAATAAAATGTTGGGAATAGGGATCTTAGCTCCTGGGATGCATTTATCAAGCCAATCACAGTAATTATAATTAGAAGACAAACTAAGTGAAAGCTAAGCATGAAATACGTTTGCAGTAAACCTGAACTGCACACAATTAAGCCCTGCTGGGTGGCATTTTGAAGTATGCGATTAATATATTTTTGGGGTGGGGAAGATTGATCTTTTTCTTAAATATCTTTGGCTGGTTACATCAAAGGCTTCACCAGCAGTGAAGAAGGAGGAAGGATGCATATTATTAACTGCTAAACTTAGAGCAGTAAGACGGATGTCCAAAGGTAGCCTAATTGGCTATTTAAGACAACCTGTCAAATATGTTCATTGGGCATTAATTTAACCTAGGTCTGTTTTAGGGAAGTGAAGAAGAGAACTGAGGATTTTGGGGGATCATATACGTTCAATTCCTAGCCTCAGTTTTGGGAATGCACTAAGCTAACAGTGCTGAAAATCCTTCATGTTTCTCCATTGTGTAAAAAAGTCCTTTCCCCTTATGAGCCTTCACTCAGGTATCATCTCTTTAATTGGTAGTCTTTACCATTTTCTCCTCCTCTAAACCTGGGCTCTCTCAGCCATTACAACACTTCTCATACTGGTTTTTAATTTTATTTTTGTGGTCTTTCTCTTCTGCTAGACTGTGGCCTCCTTTAGGTCAGAGAGTTCGTCTTTTTAACTGGGGTCTTCAGCACCCAGCACACGATCCATCACAGAATAGGTGCTTAGAAAATGTTGAATGAAGACTGATCAAATAAAGTAAATGAATGAATAAATACTGCAGCCTTCTGGGTCCAGCTCAAACCCACTTTTTTCAGGGACACTCCATATCTCCCTCCCCCAGATAGAACTCAGATGGTTCTGCAATGGCAATTCCAGAATATTTTTTAGGGAAAATATAGTTTTCCCTAGTAAAATAGCTTAGGAGAGGCAATTTGGGTTGGAGGGCAAGTGTGTGGTGTGTCTGTGTTTGCGGGGGCTGGGGGGGGGCACTGGGGGGGGGCAGTAGTGCCCCTTAGAAAGCCACCTTTGAATAAAAGCAGAGGCTTTCACTTAGGTTGTATTTAGGGGAGTAGGACAGGAGGTGAGAGGCTCTGTGCCACGCCTTGGAGTATTTTCCCATTTTGTCTTGGATGGGAAAGCATAGAATATTTTTCCCCAGCCCATTTCATATATATATATTTTTAATTTTGAGATAATTGTAGATTCACATGCAGGCGTAAGAAATTATAATACAGACATCCCCTGTACGCTTCACCCAGTTTCCCCCCCCAATGCTGACAAGTTCACAACCTGAACATCGACATTGATACAATTCATCCACCTTATTCAGATTTTACCAGTTTTATACGTATGCATTTGTGTATGTGTGTGTGCATGCATGCGTGTGTGCTGTGCACCCTTGACTTTTCTGAAAGCGGCTTTCTCGCCTACTGGAGACGGAGCAGGGGGCCATTCTGAACTATTCCTACACCAGAGTTGGCTCCCGCAGGCATCAGTACATGCAAATATCTTGAATACAGTCGGTGCCCAACAATCGTCTACATAAACACTTGGACTTGTATGTCAGTGCGTGCAAGAGAGGAGAGCAACGTTTTAAAGTAGAAAACGGAGCCTGAAGCATTGACTATTTTAGAGGCAAAAAGTTGGCTATTTTCCTCCACAATTTTGAATTAGCTCGCTGGCTAATTTCTCCAAAGCATCCTGGTGCACAAGCTTCGATCGCGGAAGAGCAGTTTTTGAGGTTCACCCCCTATTCTGGAAGGGGCTCGCAGCGCCCCCAGAGCTCCTCCCACCCCTACCCCCACTTTCACCCCTTTCTTCCCTGGGGCTGGACTGTTTCACCCCGTCTCTAGGCAACTGCCAGGCGCCAGGCGGGACGTCATTTCCTGAAGAGCCCGCGGGAGAGGGGGTGAGAGAGGGGGGAGGGGCAAGGGGCGGGGCCGAGGCTGGGCAGGCGGCGGCGACGGCGTCGGAACTCGCTGGAAGATCGGCCCCGGGCGGCTCAACAGTTCGCAAAGTCCGGGCTCGCGGCCGCGCGGCTCCGTCTGCGCCCGGGCGGTGCAGGGGCGCGGGGGTCCCCGGGCTGCTGCATCCCGGGGCTGCCCTGGACATGCCCCGCACCCCCTGCCGGACGTCCGCGCGGCTCCACCGGCTGCGGTTCGTGGGGCTCTGGGATTAGAGCGCCCCCCACCCCAACTTATGACTTTGGGGTCCCCCAGCCCGAAAGGAACGGGCGGCCTGGCTGGGGGAGCCCCAGGCATGGTGTGACGGGGCGGTCAGCTTTGCTGCGTCCCCCACTCCAGCCACCCGTCGTCTCTGTGCCCTGCAGAATGTAGCTGTTCTCTGTTCGTCCCCCACCCCGGACTCTAGCCGCAGTCTCCGCGACCTCCGGGCTCCAGCCGCCAACTCCTTGTCACCCCGGATCCCGTCGCCGTCTCCGTCTTGCCCGGACTCCAGTCGCCGTCTCCGTGTCCTCTGGATTCCAGCCGCCGTCTCTGCGCCCCGCGGACTCCAGTTTCTCGACCCCTACCGTCTTCGCGCGCTGGGGACTTGAGCAGCCTGTCTCCGCGATACCCCAAGAATTTGGACCCTGTTTCTACGCCCCCAAACCCAGACTCCAGCCGCCGTCTCTGCGTCTCTAGGGATCCAGCCCCTGCCTCAGCGCCCTCCGCTCCGCCCTCAAACCCAGACTCCAGCCACGGTCTCCGCTCTCCCCGGGATTCAGCTGTCGCCCTGGTGCCGGCGAGTGCCGCCGCTGCCCCACCGCGCGCCCGGAGTCCGCCCGGGCCTCGGCGGGGAGATGAACGCGCAGCTGGACGGTCTGTCGGTGAGCTCGTCCTCTACCGGCTCGCTGGGCTCGGCGGCCGGGGCAGGCAGCGGAGGGGGCGCGGGACTGCGATTGCTGTCTGCCAACGTGCGCCAGCTGCACCAGGCGCTGACGGCGCTGCTGAGCGAGGCGGAGCGGGAGCAGTTCACGCACTGCCTGAACGCTTACCACGCGCGCCGCAACGTCTTCGACCTGGTGAGCACCCTGCGTGTGCTGCTGGACAGCCCTGTCAAGCGGCGCCTGCTGCCCATGCTGCGTCTGGTCATCCCGCGCTCTGACCAGCTGCTCTTCGACCAGTACACGGCGGAGGGCCTCTACCTGCCGGCCACCGCCCCCTACAGGCAACCGGTCTGGGGCGGCCCCGACGGCGCGGGGCTGGGGGAGGTGCGCCTGGTGAGCCTAAGACGCGCCAAGGCCCACGAGGGCTTGGGCTTCAGCATCCGCGGGGGCTCGGAGCATGGCGTGGGCATCTATGTGTCGCTGGTGGAACCAGGCTCTCTGGCTGAGAAGGAAGGGCTGCGAGTGGGGGACCAGATTCTGCGTGTCAACGACAAATCCCTGTCCCGGGTGACCCACGCTGAGGCCGTCAAGGTAGGGCCCTGGTTTGAAGATGCATTCAAGGCAGAGTGGCGCAGCTACTTATGGTGGCAGTCGCTGCATGCTGTGTGTCCTTAGGCAAATCATATGACCTTTCTGAGCTCCATTTCCTAAAACTGTTTCTGTAAAACAGGAGCATCTAGTTTATTGAGCAAATAGATGCTAGGCACTGGGGATATAGTGATGGCCAAAGCAGACATGGACCCTGCCTTTTTTTGGGCATAAAGGCTAGTAATGTGTGGGAGACAGACATTATCAAACACTTGGGCAAATGTATGATCACAAAGTACAAAGGTGGCTGTGGATTCTTATGAGCACTAAAAAAGATAAGGTTTCTGCTTGGCATATGGTTAGTAATCAGTGGGTGTCCTCTGCTTCTGCTGTTGTTATTCTCATTATTATGTAGGTTTTTGCCCCTGAAAGAAAGTTTTGTTAGCTCCAAGTGGCCCGAGGAGGCTATTGTGGTCATCCACAGAGCTCTGGCCCTACCCTGCTGTTTATGGACCACGCTGTGTATCCCACGACAAGTCACTTGTCCTCTCAGAACCTCTTGTTCTCTACTTGGAGAATGGGGCAGCAGGACCAGATAAGTGTCCCTAACCTTGTTGGAAATGAGGCCCCTGCCTAAATGTCGAAAACAAACCCCCCGTTTCCTTGAGAGTAGTTGCACTTTTTGTGTGTGTTAATTGACAAAAATAACCTTATGACAACAAGCTCCTAGGGATTTAACTGTGCTGTTTAAAGGAATGTGCGTGTTTGCTAATCTCACGCCCAGGGCTATTGCAAACCAGTTGGAATATGAGATGAATAGTGTTGGTCTAAGTGTGGATTCAAGGTTCCCTTGCAGACACACACACACACACACACACACACACACACACACACACACACACGAAACCTTTGTGTTCAAGAAATGAAGAGTTTTGGGGAAAAGGAACAGTGCTTCTGCAGGGAAAATGCTTCCTAGGGTTTGGGCCTGCCCGTGACCCAGCTTCTCACCACCCTACCCCTTGCCCTTGCCTCTCCGGTCCTCTTCAGCGCAGGTGTTTTGAACTCCATTCGAGGGCCTTCTGGCGGCTGGGAAATGCTTAGGCAGCAGAGGTCCAGGGCTGCTTCCTGTTTGCTGTTCAGTAATTTGTGGCCAGGTGTGTCTTGGGCCCACTTCCTGACTGTTCTCCTGGGACATGACCATCCCATCTATGACCTTGGTTTCCCTTATTTGCTTCCCAGCCCAACTGCCCCTGGGGGAAGGCCCCTGAGGATTTTGGAAACGTATTTGCTGTTTCTGTTAAAAGGCTTATTCGGTTTATTGATGGGAAGGGGGAAAGCTGCAGTGGACAAAGGTCCTTGTGGGTCTCTATACACCCATCCTCCCCTCTGTCTCTTCCTACCCACATCAGCCTTTTCCCTTTAGCTGACAGTCCATATATTTATAAAGAAATAATCCATTAGCCTTTGTCCCTAAAAGGTCTGGAGTTCCCAAATGATAAATTTACACTTGAAAGATACTTGAACCAAGTGTTCATTTATAAATGGGATTCAATTTTAGTGGCCATTTAGAAAACAAACAAACAAACAAAAAGACTTAGGTAACTTAATCATCGCAAGGTGATAGACTTTGAGAAGGCCTCAGGTAACCTGGACACTTAAAACACAGACTCTCCCTTCAAATTGCACCCCACACTCAGTCATGCCTATAAGGCTGGAGCTGCTTGGCTGAGAGTTTCCGTTCAGCCCTCCCGCATTTCGTGGATAACGCTCTGCACCTTCTATCTGAACCTCCCTGAACTACACTGAGGTGCTGTTACCTCTGTGACTCACAGCAGCACCAGGTCTTATTTACTCTTGTTGCTTCCAGAGTAAAACCTAAATTCTCCATGGCATGGTTTTTAAAGCCCCAGAACTAATCCTTGCCAGAGGGAGAGGTTGATAGGAGCAGAAACTGTCCTTGGATGTGTATGTGCTGGGCAGCCCCTTTTGTCCCTGTCACTTTTCCTCCAGAGGCGTCTGCTAAGGCAGAATGAGATCCTGCTTCAGGGGTGCCCCTCATCCAGCCAACATCAGACACATAACCTACCCAGAATGCATCCCTTTTGACCCTTCAGAAGCAACAGGCAAAATGAGTGCTGCTTTGTCACCTTAACTCCAGGTAGAAAGGGGGACAGACTTTCCGTGGGTGGAATTTAAAACGGAGAAGGCGGAACCTGTCTCCGTAGCCTCCACTAGCGCCTCTGGGTTGCAGGATGGGCAGGCCGTCTCAGGGACAGTAGAGAAGAACACCTGGAGCTGTTGACACAGTTCCACAAAATTAAGGATGTCCAGTCCCTTAACTGAAAGCCCAAAGAGGCCTGACTTCTCTACCAGGTACAGACTGCCCTTAACCAGAATTTCCACTCCCAGCGCCCCCTTTTTTTTTTCTCTCCCAGCCCCTCTATAAACCACAGTGCTCTAGGGTACAGTGTCAGGGGTTTTAAGGTGCAGGTACATTCCTATTCACTGAACTTCAGACTTCATTGCAATGTCACCAGTTTTTCTGCTTATATCCTTTTCTGTTCCACGACACCACATTGCATTTAGTAGAAGACATGTTTTCTTTTCTTCAATTTTATTTATTTATAGTCATCCTTCTGTATACATGGGGGATTGGATCTAGGACACACACTCCCCACACACACACACACACAGACACTCTTAGGCTGTGTGCAATATTATATTAGTAATATCAGTTTCAGGTGTACAATATAGTGGTAGGGTATTTTTGTACCTTGCAATGTGGTCACACCACTAATTCTAGTAATCATGTCACCTTGGAAACTTATCACAATATTATAGACTATGTATTCCCCTTCCCCATTTTTCACCCATTCCCCACACCCTCCCTTTGGGTAACCATTCCTTTGGTCTCTGTTTCTATGAGTCTGTTTTTTTAACTGTGAGTTCTGCATC
Source organism: Hipposideros armiger (assembly GCF_001890085.2). NCBI lineage: Eukaryota > Metazoa > Chordata > Mammalia > Chiroptera > Hipposideridae > Hipposideros > Hipposideros armiger. Next base: position 178,213 of record NW_017732656.1, read on the forward strand.
TGAGGATTCGGAGGGCTGACTGTTTTTTTTTGTTGTTTATTTATTTTGCTTCCTCCCCCAGCTTTATTGAGGTATACCTGAAAAATAAAAATTAGATATATTTAAGGTGTACATGTAATGATTTTACATACCTACACATTGTAAGATGATTACCATAATCAAGCTAATTAACATATCCATCACCTCCTGTAGTTATTTTATTTTTGTGCTCAGAACACTTAAGATGTACTCCCTTAGCAAATTTCCAAGTATATAATACAGAATTGTTCACTGTTGTCACCGTGCTGTGCCTTAGAACTTATTCATCCAACAACTGAAAGTTTGTGCCCTTTGACCAGCATTGCCCCACGTCCTGCAGCCCCCACCCCTGACCACCAACATTCTATTTTCTGGTTCTGTGAGTTCGACTTTTTCAGATTCCACATATAAGCGAGATCTTGTCTTTATGTGTTTGGCTTATTTCATTTAGTATAATGCCACCCAGGTTTATCCATGCTGTCACAAATGGCAGGATTTCCTTTTTTATGGCTGGATAATATTCGTGTGTGTGCGCGCGCGTGCATGCCACACTTACTTGCTCCATTTATCTGTCAATAGACAGGTTGTTTTCATGTTTTTGCTATTAAGGAGATGTTTTCAATCTTAAAATCTTTATTTTTCGGGCCGACTGAGGGCGTGTTGGTTAAGAGCTGGCTTGGGACGCCAGCTCTGAGCAGCAGGGCTCCGGTTCGAATCCCACATATGGGCCAGTGACACTGCCCTCTACAGCTAAGATGGTGAACAACAGCTCAACCTGGAGCTGGGCTGCCGTGAGTCGCCTGCGACTGTGTAGGTTGCAGTGGGGCTGGCCAGCAGCTGGTGTGAGCTTTCGTGAGCTGCCGTGAACCACTGTGAGCAGCCGTTCAATGGCCGGCAAGCGACTGCCTCACCCGGGAAGAGTGCAATGATAATACCAACATGGGCCAGTAAAGTGACGTCCTCCACAACTAGACTGAAGAACAAAAGGACAGCAACTTGTCTGTTCCCCTTCCCTGATTCCCCAATAAAAATCTTTAAAAAACAAAACAAAAACAAAAAAAACTTTATTTTTCTTCTGCAAGTAGAAAGAGGGGGGGAAAGATCTTTCGAGCTTCCCAAAGGAGAGAGAAATTGTGTGTGTGTGTAATAAAAAGAAAATTAAATTTTAGGCATCAAGTTACTTAACAGTTTATGAGTCAGAGAGGTTCGCCCCCTCCCAGTCAGTGAATGGAGTACATTGGATACACAGTGTTTGCACTTCTCTCTCTAACAAGTCAAGTATCCTTTGTTACTCAGAGCAGTTCAGTGAGGATTTTATCCTCTGTCCAGTGGGAACCTTAGCCCTCCCTTGAAGCCTGTTTGCTAAATCAGCAGTGTCAGGTCCAGATAAGGCAAGCCAGTTACTATTTGCAATTATGTTGAAACGTTTGATTTTTGAAAACTCTGTCTTGAATGAAGAGGAGCCAAACCAACAGTAATAAAAAATGAGCACTTTCAAAGGTTTTCAGCCAAAAATGCTTGATAAATTGGCTAAGGAGTCCACAGACCAGGGAAGCTGCATTGGGTGCTGCCACACGCTTGCTGTGTGACCTTGGGCCCATCACGGACCCTCTTCGTGTCCTAGGATGGGTGGGCAAGGGGCTGCCCCTTCCAGCTTAGACAGCCTGATTCGCTTGGTAAGTGCTGTGCAGCATGCATTTAGAATGTCTAATGTGTTTTCTTGTTCTTTTAGAATTGCTTTCGTTTAAGGCAGAGTAAGGAAAGTTGGCTAAGAACTGGGAGATGAGAATCTTGGCACTCTGTGTAGCCTCCTACTAAATCAGGAAATTGATGGGTTACACACTGTACTGACGAGAACTTGACTGCTTAATGTCCCTCGACCCAGGAACACCAACCCTGATGCTATTCCAGAGGAAATGAGAAAACGACAATAGGATTGTGGCATGCCCAGCACTGCCATGGGAGCACTCAAAATGAAACTCACTTGCCCGCTTGCTTTTTGAGTCCCTGATTCTGCTGGTAGCAGGTAGCAGAATGTGGGGTATTTAGGTGCTGCTGGGATGTGCTTATGTATGTGTGTGTTTCATCTCGATAAATATGAAATGGCTTCATTATAGCCTCTGCACCCCCCTGGGTACATCCAAGGTGCAGGTTAGAATCTGAAACATTCCAAAAGTTAAAAACGGTGGCCAGCCTTTTTTCCTTAGCGGTATCACACCCTCTCTTCCTTTGCATAATAACCTTGGAAGAATCTGTCCCTATTAATACAAACGATTGTATTTGGCCTGGCATGTTCTAAATGACACATTGGTGATTTTCCCATTGTACATGGCTAGCTGAAGCCATTACAAATGATTACCATTTCCAGCTTTCTATCTGAAAAGCAGCTTCTCCCTCTGGTGTCATTCTTGTATTCCAATTTAGAAACCAGGGGTAATGTGTTCATGTGTATGTACAGACTTTCCTGGGCCCTGCACTCTTTCTTGGGTCCTGTGGGTCCTGCCAGCAGTGACAGGTTGAAAGCTCACTATTAATAAACCCTTTCTTGAGTAGATGTTGGGTGCTGAATCCAGAGGGTGATGCAATACATTGAGAGGGTCCATTTCTTTAGTTTAGTCTTGTCTATTTGGATCAAGCTGATCCTCAAGGTTTTAGAAAATGATGGTACCTGTGCAGGACAAAAATCCTTTCCATTGGTTATTTACTGTTCAAGTCAAAGAAGCATTTTGTAAGGTGGAAGGGAATGCCTTTGTTTTTTTAAGAATTGATATTTTTGTAGTAGAAGATTCCTGCCTCCCGACTTGAAGCTGGGCATGAAAGAGATACAGAATCCCTCCAGTACTAGCTTCTGGTTTTTCTGTCGTCCCCACCCCCCTTCCGACAAACCCAGCGTTGTTTATTACCTGCCATGGAGTCATCATTTGGATGGAGCTGCAAAGATAAGTATGATTCTTTAACCCCCAACCAATTGGATTTTGTGTGTGCCGCCGCTTCCCACCCCCGCCTGCCTTCAGCCACACAGCACACAGCCTGTACGCACTTGTCAAGTGCACGCAGCCCCTCACATGCCTGTTTGTTCATGCTCGCAGCACATGTGCATCTCCTCCGAGCCATCATCCCCCCTCTGCCCTGCAAAGGGCTTTCCATGGAGGCAGACGTCCATGGGGGATTAGACCCCAGCTGGCTTTTCAGCAAGGTCCTTTGATGACCTGTGAGTCCACTGCTCAGGGACCCCAGACTAGTTAGTACCCAGCAAGGACCAGAGACTCTGATTAGAGGGAATGGCGTTGAAATGACTGGAGATAGATGGAGGCTGAAATGCAACATTTTCAAAACCCATCCTTTTCTATTTTTTTTTTTCAAACCACCCCCCAACCCCACCCCAAGCAAGAAGCTGATGTTAACATTAAGCTCCTGTGGACTTCTAATTGTGCTCCAGGGTGAGGGCTGCATTTTAGATTCCTGGGCTGCAGATGTTTCCATTTTACTTTTATAGCATGGCAGGTGGAAAGGGCGTAAGGAGCAGGAATCAGACTCTCCGTTTGTTTCCCGGGCACCCCTGGCGCCAGCTGCAGGAGGCAGCACTGTGAGGCCAGGGCACGTGTGTTTGAACTTTGCTTTCCTGGAACTCTGTTGTGAAGAGAGGAGGCTGACGTTAGTGAGTGCCTACTATGTGCCAGTTGCTTTCTCCCTCCCAGGGGAAACAGGGAGGTGAGGAGGCTCGTGCTCAGAGAGGTGAAATGGACTAGCCCGGGTCCACCACTGGGATTAGGAACCAGGTGGCCCTTCTGCCTTACCCTCCTGTGGGAACCCAGCCCTAGGGTGATGGAGCCAGTCTCCTGGAAGACAATGCCAGCTCCCTGCTGGAAGGCAGGCAGGCGTCACCTTTTGTGCCTGATATCTTGGGGCCTTTTAAGAACCATCCAAAGGCTTCATTTTACTAAGTGGGGAGTCTGATGCCCACACATCAAGGGAAAGTGGCATGTGATAGCCTGTGGTCACGCAGAACCATTTAACCACAGGTGCTCTGAGCAGCACTTACCACAGCCAGGCTCGAGGCTGGGACTTGGAAGTCAGAGATGAATGGTACGTGCCCCTGCCCTCGGAGAGCTATGGGGGGAGAGGGGGGAGGCAGGACATGGGCCCACTCATAGCCACAGGTCACCCTGTGTTTTAAGTGCTGTGACTTCTGCATACCTCTGCCGCCCTACCTCCCTCTTCAAAGCAGCACCCCTCACCCCCCCACCCCTCCACCCCCTTACCCTGCTTCAGTTTCCTTCAGTGCACTTGTCTAGAAGGATGTTTCACTATGTTTATTATCTGCCTTCCCCACTGCAGATGGGCTCTGAGAACTGAGATTTGATCTGCATTGCTCACCCACATACCCCAGCACCTCCACAGTGCTGGGCACATAGTAGGCGCTTTAATCAATAAAGACATAATTGCTGAATGAATAGAATGATCTTGCTCCCAATGCAGTGCTGGTGAGTTCAGGATGCCCTAGTTCCTGAGTGTGATATCTGGAGAAAGTCCGTGTGTTGCAACATAGTGGGTGCCGGATAGGAAACTGAGGAATGCCATAGGCTCTAGTATATACTTTACCATGAAGCTGGCTGTGTGGCTGTGGGCACAACACGTGACATTTCTAAACCTCAGTCTTTGGGACTGTGAAATGGGCATAGCCGCCTCCCACCTGCCTCCTTCCTGGGATGGCTGTGGCGATCAAATGACTTAATAGGTGTAAAAAAACGTGGTAAATAGGAAACCTTCTACTACTACAGCTGACCCTTGAACAACGTGGATTTGAACTGCGCAAGTCCACTTATACATAGATTTTTTTCAGTTGACCCATGAAGTTTAAACCCGTGTTGTTCCAGAGTCAACTGGTGGTTGGGATTCAAGTATGGGGAGGTCCAACTTAAGTTATACTTAGATTTTTAACTGCACCTGCGTCGGCACCCCTATCCCGCCCCGTGGTGTTTAACGGTCAACTGGATTTTAATGAAAGGCCATTAAAAATATGTGCACGGTGCCTGGGTGGGCAACAGCTTTTCTCATCCTCTACAGCCGAGCTCTACCTTATGAGGCAGGCCTCTTTGGTTATTTCAATTTGTCACTTTGCTCTTAATTTGAAAGCCACATTTCCAGAAGTGGGTTATTTACCAAGCCTGACTGTGCCTGTGATTCCAAAATAGAATTATTTATTCTATTTTGAAGCAATCCGTGAACCAAGTTTGGGTGAGGTACGTCTTCTGACTTTTTGTTTTAAAAAGCAACAACAACAATACTGTTCAGATTTCAAGAAGCCCCAGCATTTCAGGTGAAGGCCAAGTTCCTACTAATCACTCTATGGAGAACGCATGAATGGGTTTATTTTTTATTTTTTTCCAGTCCCAGCCCCCTTTGAGAATTTGGGTTTCCTCTGGTAAATTGGCTGTGGTTTTGCTTCAGCTGGCAGCCAGTTTCGTAGTTACGTTTCCTCTCTACCTGAGTTTTCATGATATCAGCATCCTCTCAACTTTGAATGGAAAGCAAATATATCAGCCTCCATAAACAAGTCCCAAGATGTCCTCTGCTGGATTCTGAAGCTGCAGGCTACAGGGAGGAACATAGGGAAGTGACATCAAAAGGGATATTTCCAAATACCTCGGTGTTGGGGCCTTGGAAGTAGCGATTCACAAATGCAACTTGCCTGAACCTTAACAAGACCCCAGGCAAGTCTTAACCACCCTGGGGTCTGGGAAGCACTGTCTTCCTTTAGAACCCTCTCCTCCTTCCCCATTTATCACATAGACTTGACCAGAGAAGCAGACCCACTCTGCCCCTGTCCTTAGCTGTTTTGGAGTAGGATTCCAGATGTGCAAGGACAGCTGATATATTGGAAAACCAAAGAAAGGGAGGAGGTCTGTATCCAAGAGGTTAGTGATGGTTTTTAGAGATGGAGCTGGGATCATCTGACAGTGTACGTACTTGGCTGTGACCTTGACCCTTTGCCCCACTGTGACTCAGACTCCCTTACCCTTGATTCTGCCTCATAGCCCTCACCAACGGCCCTTGTTTTCATTGTACATCCAAAGTTGAAAAAAATATGGCCGTGCAAGTGCCACTGCAAGCGTTGTAATGAAAAATGTTTTCGACTGCATTCGCTTGGCTTTGAAAATCTTCTGTTGTGTCTGCTTAGTTGAAAAAAAAAAATGTGGGAAGGCAAGACAGATCCATGGCCCAGAGGCCAGTGTGTGACAGCATTATCCCCGACGGGCTGCTTCCTCACCCTTGTTTCCGGCTTCCTTCCCTGATGGGCTGGCTCCCCAGGGGCCCTTGATGAGGAGGGAGAGGAGAAGGCCATTTCCAGGACCCAGTAAAGTAAGTAACGCAGGTGGAAGTAGTGATTGACAACATGGGCATCTGCACTTAAGAAAAGCCATGTAGTTTGTTTGAACCACATCTGAAACGGTGTGCTATCCTTCATTAAGAGGTTCCTGATTAAAAAAAGAGTGGTCCAGCTTTCAGAAAGTACCCTCCGTGTAGGTAGGGAAGTCCTGAGGAGGGGGCGGTGCTTCGGCCATTTCCATCCTCCGAGGATGAGGGTGTGATGTCCTTTGTTCTGTCTGGACCCAGCGTGACCTTTATCCTTTTCTCCATCTCTTTCCTTTTGCCTCCCTCCTCTTTCTCCTTGGGGACCCCAAACCTTTCCCAGACTTCTCCCAACTCTCCTAATCCTCTCCTGCTTCCAAGAGTCCTTCCAATCCTGAGATGTAAGCCTACTGGGAAGGTCAAGATGTTCAGATGGCCCTCAGATTCCTTCCTCACCGCCCCCAAGTGTCTGTATCTTCACCCGTCCTCTCGCCGTTACTGTCTCTGAGCAGGATCTGTGCCTCCTTTGAGTGTCTTTATTTCTTTATTTCTCTTTTCAACTCTTGTCCAGCCTTAGGAACAGTCTTTGTTTTCACTGGAAGTCCTGGTTCACGGCTGACCCTCTGACGGCACTCTCCCCTCACCCTCCAGCTGTGGACATTTCCCAAGTTGGTAGCCTTGACCTGCTCCTCTTCTCTGTGGCCTCCCCGCTGGGATAGGTGAGGTTAGACCCTCCAGGCTGGACCCCTCCCCAGCACTTCTCAGACCTCACTTGCCCCTCTTCACTATCGCCACTTCCAACTCCAGTGGCCCTCCTCCCTGTCTCTTTGTCTCCCTTCTTGCTCACCTGCCCACTAGTCCATTCAGCATCCCGGTGGCAGGGCTAACTTTCTAAATTTGTGTCTGATCAAACCATGCCATGCCTAGTGCTTTGCACTGGAGCTCGGGGCCTGCAGGGCAGAGGGTGAGCCCCTTAACCTGACGTGCGGGCTGCCCATAACCTGATCTCTGTTAACCCACAGACTGTCCTTTTCTGTCCACACTTGGCCAGACCAGCAACACAGCGTCCTCTGAAACAAGGCTTTATTCTCTGCACCTGTAGATACCTAGAACCCCTGCGGGGCCCAACCCCCGTGCACCCTGCCACATCATACCCACAGATGGGGGCAGCTGGAATCCTCCTCTTCCCCTCAGCTCCCTCAGCGTGGTGGCCTGCTTCATTCTGTCATGACGCAGGTAATATATGTCCTCATGTTTTCTTGGGTTACTCCCGGGATGATGATAACCTTTGTACTGAGGGCTTACAATGAGCCAGACATCGTTTTCAGTGCACTCTGTGTATAATTAAACCTCTCAACCGCCCTGTCAGGTTTGAGGTAGGTACCACTTCTATCGCTTCATTTTGCAAAATTGCAAAGAGTTTGTCACGTGCCTGTTGTCACAAAGATGGAAAGTGGCAGAGGTTTTGTTGACTTGAGGAAATGTGTCTCTCACCCCAGCAGCAGAGAGAGGTGACATCTCACAGTGCTAGCGCCTGGGCCCTAGAGCCAGATGCTCCCAGGGTTCGAAGTCCTGCTCTGCCACTTGGACCCTGTGGTGCCTTAAACAAACTTCTTAACCTCTCTGATTCTCATACTCCTCTTCAATAAAATTATAAGGACAGTAATAGTCAAATGACAGGCAAGTTACTTTGAATTTCTCCATCTGTAAAATGGGGATACTGGTGGCCATATGGGGAACATGTTAAAGCACTGGGTCCATCTATTAACCTGAACATTGACTGATCACCACTCTTTCCAAACCACTGTGTTGGGGTCTGTTTTCCTACCGGACGATGCCCTTCCTAGTATAAAATGCATAACATACAAGATGCTTGCAAGCTTATGATACTGAGCACGCTGATAAATGTGGACACCAGAAGCTCAGTTAGGGCTTCTTGTGACTCCCCCCACCAACTCCTCACAGCCCCTGGGGAGGAGAAACTGAGCATCGGGAAGGAGGAGTGAGCGGCCGCCTGCGCACAGGTGCGAGGTGGCAAGGCCAGGATTTGAACTCGGGTCTTCCTGACTCCAGAGTGTGTGTTCATTGCCACTGCTCTCGACTGTTTCTCACCGAAAAACAGGCCGGAGCCGGGGTTCAGTACATGTACGTGTCTTCCCTGATTCTTTTCCTTATGGAAGTGGCTTTTTGCAGCCATTTGACAGGAAGAGTCACGAGGCACCAGATAACCCAGGCCACGCGGCTGCCCCGCCCTTTCCTGGGAAAGCACTTGATTGACTGAACTTTAGGTGCAGAGGCGGCACGGGGCACTTGTTGCCTTTTTTTTTTTCTCTCCTTCTCTCTCTCAACCTCTTTCATCATGCCCTGACCTTTGTCAGGATTTTATTTTGTACATTGTCTGTGGAAACTCCCTGAATAGGTAACTGTGACCTCAATTCAACCCTCATTGGGATAAACACGATACTTATGAAATCATCTCATTGGATGGTGGAGTCTGAACCTGTCTGCGCTGTCTGCCGTGTGGGCAGGATGAGGACAGGGTCTCCTGGGCCTTCTGTAAAGGGCCGGTGGTTGTCGTCCCATCACAGACTAGATTAATAAAGGGCTATTTTTGCCTGGGTCATAGGAAACATGAGGAGTAGAGGAGTCAGCCTGAACTTTAAAAAAAAGTGTGTGTGTGTGTGTGTGTGTGTGTGTGTGTGTGTGTGTGTGTGTGTTTAACTGACCTAAGAAATATGAGTTCCATTTGGAAAACTTAGAAACCTCAGAAAAACACAAAGGAAAAAACCCCCAAAATCATTGATAATCTTCTCCAATCAGAAATGGTCACTTTTGACAATTTGTTTCCTGTCTTTCCAATCCCCTGTGTGTCTGTGCGTATAAATTTGTGTTGGGACTTTTCTGCAAAACTGCTATGGTAAACATAGTAATGAAGCCTGCTTCTTTCATCAAACTGTGTATCATGACTATTTTCCCACTTTGATAAGTGTTTTTAGAACATGATTTTTAATGATTATGTAATGTATCCTAGCAAAGAGGTACATGATTCCTTTAAGTAATTTCTTCCTGTTGGATGGCGTGTTTTTTAAAACATTATCCATATTGCTGCTTTAAACATCCTTGCACATTAATCTTTAAGTACATCTCTAATTATTCCTTGGGCTGTCTTTCTACAGGTGGCATTGGCTCAGGGGATAGATGGGTTTTTAAGGCTTTGGTAACTTGCCAAATTGCTCTTGGGGAAGAGTTTGTATTTTTACAGTCTCTGCTACCAACATTAGCAGTGTATGAGATACCTCATTTTTCCTCAGCCTTGCCAACACTGGATATTATATTTCTTTTCCATTTTTTGCCAATCTGATAGACAAAAAAAGGATCCTATTTTAATTTGCATAATTTAAATAGGGAAGTTGAGCTCCTTTGCAAGTTTATTGTTTGTATAGCTGTATATACTATATATAATATATAAAATATATAGCATGTGTAATATTGTATGTATATTATATACATGGATAATGTATAGCATAGCTATAATGTATTCATTTATGTTTGGTGTCTAACTTACTGATGTCCTATGCCCATTTAATCACAAGCGTTTTACATTTCCATGTCATAAGTCTGTCTTTTTGTTTGTCATATATGCTGAGTATTTGTTAGGAGATGGTTGATTCATCCCCCTTGAATTCAGATTCTTCAGTCTGAGGGTGAGTTAAATTGGAAGCCTCTCCCCTTGTTAACTAAGAATGCGTAAGTGATGAGAGGCAGGAATGAAAAGAAAGAGTCGATGGGGAGAAACACCCCATCCGTGTATCCACTCATGGACCGAGAAAATGATATTGATATGAACAAATTTTCCTGATGGATGGTTGGGCTATCGACATTGATTCTAGACAACAAAACATTCCATTGCAAACCCATCAAGGCGTATCTTGAGTGATTCTATTTATGACTCTTAGAATCTTGTTGGTTTTTCCCTCAAGAAAAAAAGAATAAAGAGACGGAATTTAAAGAACATTTGTGAAGGAATTTACTTAAATTATAAGAGACCGAAAGCCAGGCTTACTGGATAATTGACGAATTGCATTAAAAGGGAATCAATATCTTTCTGGAATCTTCTGTGTTCTCATGAGTTGTTTTGCAAAGGGACGGTCACTCTGTCAGTATCTTGCAAATGTCTCGTACCATCATCCCCAAGGACAATGTTATGTCTCTCTCTCTCTGATCGTTCGTGTTTTTCCTTGTAGCACAGCCTTAACTCACGAAGACATGTAAAAGCAAAGATACTGGAGAGCTGGGGCTTTAAAATGTCAGGTCCCTGTTCCAGCCGCTACGATCCTGGCGTTGCCAGCAGTGGAGCAAAGGTTCCCTTCAGTATCTTCACTCTGAGAAGGTCAAATTCATAAAGAAAAGAGAGTGGAGGGAATGAACAGTTGGTTTTATTAAAATCTATTTTGTAAGGCCCAGATTCAAGGCAAATTTAAACAGCATTAAAGAAAACTGAAAAGGGGAAGAGAAGATACTGATAGTCCCACAGCCCTAACCAGTCATCATTTCTCTGCCGTCTCCCCTGGCCTCTATCCCTGTGCACTCACGTTTCCTCAGTGGGTTAGTCACCTGCTTCTGTTCATCTTTGCTTCGTACGTATGTTGTTGTGTTGTTTCATGATTCTCCTGTTGAGCTGCATTTCAGGGAAGGGGTCTTGGATGGGCCCACACAGCAGCTCTGCAGTCCGGTTGATTTTCTCCGGGCTGTAGTAGCTTAAGGTGGTGAAGTGGCTACAAAGAGCCAGAGCATGTGGGCCACATCGTGGCACAGCTTTGCCCCAGATCCTGGCCCCTGATGGGCACACAGATGTCAGGGACACCACAAGGAAACCACCGTACTTTGAGATAGAGTGAGTTCTTACCAACACCGTGACCTGCTTATGTCAACATTGCAGAAGAATAGAGACCAACAACATTTGGACGTTTGTTTAAGGGAATGTTATAAATGACGTACGTTCTCAGCAGCAGCACAGGATTTCTGGGGAGTGGAGGGCGAGAGGTAGGATGAGAAAGCAGAGTTGTTGCCCAAGAGTCTGTGAAAAGCATCTCTCTGCCTCCAACTCCTTGTACAAGGCATCTGATTCTTGAGAAGTACTTTAGCATTCATTCATCCACTTGGCAATTATTTTATTAAGCACCTCTTTTGTGATTGGTGTGATTTAACACCCTCTTTCAAAGCTCCATATCATATTTTCCTATTGTTAATATATTTATAATATTCCTTCCTACTTCAAAAATAATTGAGTGACTTAGCCTAAAAAGCAAGTCATGAAAAAGGCAGAGAGATCAGAAACCATGTTGGAAAGAGTGTACATGTGCGTGTGCATGTGTGTGTATGTGTGTGTTGCCTTTAATAGGAATAGTGTTTTATATTTAAGTGGAATTGTGAGCTTCCTAGCAACTAAGGCAAAAAGGGAAATTAATACATTATTAGATTGTACCAGAGAACTCACTGGTACCTCAAAAGAGGTAAAATTCCTCATTGGTGTTCAGTTTCAAGAGGAAGGCAGTCAATTTCAGGAGGAAGGCAATTTCAACTGCATTTCTTCATTGTCTCTCATTTTATGTGGAATCACCTACGATCTCCTGTCTTTCATATTTACTGATACATCTGTGTCCAAACCAGAAGAATCTCCTGCCTTCTCTATCTATTAAGAAAGAAGTAAGTAATTACTTGTATAAGTATGTTGAGGTATGTTCTTTCAGGGACAGGGAGCAGCGCGTGCAAATAGCTTGGAGCACTTGATACTGTAAGAAAGGCCAGGTGACGGGGGCAGGAAATGATGCTGGCCAGGAAGCAGGGCCAGCCGCGCAGGCCTGAGATGCCCTGCGAGGAGTTTGCATTTCCCATCAGAAGCAGTGGGAGAATTGCGGGTAGGGAAGGGACAAGGGTCCACTTGCATTTTAAAAGGATGCACTGCCTGCCCCCACAGAGGCTGCTTTTAGAGACTGGGGTTGGAGGCTGGGAAGTTGTTGTAGTTAGTGGTCTCTGCAAGAGGTAATTAACACAGATAAAAACGTGGTGCAGAGGGGAAAGAACTGTGAAGACAGAGGGCTAATTAGTGCTTTACTTTCTCATGACATTAAAATATGCCACTGGGACAGAGTTCACATCACCAATTTCTGTCTTCCCTCAAAGTGGGGCCGAAGGAGGTTTTCTCCAGCCTGTGTGTGTTAATAGCTGCACTCGGAACCAGCTCAGGGTTCAGGAGGCCAGGGTCTCTCGCTTGTTTACAGCCTATAAATCACATGTGCCCTCTTTAGACCCTCTCCTTGTTCATCTCGTGAGTCCAAGACATAGGATTGGCCCTGTGTCATCTGAACCCCCTTGAACTGCTGGTGAAAGAGGCACGAGTACGGAGAGTCCAAGATTCAAATCCAACCCCTGCCTCTTATCATCCTCTCTGTGACCTTGCATAAGATACTTTACCACCTAGAGTCGCTATCCTCATCTGGGAAGAATAAACCACGTGGTCATCACTGTAAAGTGTCTGTTACCAATAATATTAACCACCATTTGCTGGCCACCTACTGTGCACCAAGCCCAGTGCAAGATGCTTTGTGTACATTATCTACTCAGTCCTCATTTTGTCTGCATGACAAGTCCCTAAGGGTAGGCATTTAACAGGTAGTAGCTCCATTTAACAGGTGAGAAAGGTGAGGCCCAGAGGGCTTAAGTAACTTGTCTAAAGTGTCATAGCTTGGAAGAGGTGGAACTTTGTTTGGGAATGGCTTTCCAGTGAGTATACCTTCCACTGAAAAATTCTTGGGGGGTCCTCACCCTAAGACCCCTTTTTATTTCGGTGCTTTACAATATCTTAGTCCCTAGATAAAGTTGGAAGACAGAGCCAAGATTTGCCATTTCTGGAGCCTATGAAACAAGGCGTGAAGCAGGGTGGATCCCTGCACCAGAGTGATCCTTTGTTGGGAAAAGATCCTTGGAAAACCCTTGTGGATGGTTAATTCACACCTATAGGTCCAGATGGTACAGTGCTTCCCCCTGCAGGTGGTTGTAGAAACTACACCTGGGAGAGATGATAGCATATGAAAAACACACACTGCCCACTGCTTCAAGAATTCCACCTTTCTCCCATCTGGAGAATTGATACACATGTGCTCCAAGATGCACATAAAAGCATGTTATTAAAGCATTGTGTGTGTTGGAAAAAACAAACAAACTGTAAACAACCTAAATGTCCAGCAATAGGGGAGTGGGAATTCAGTGGTGTTTCATGTCTTCCAGGGAATGCAATGTAATGTGGAAAGAAATGAGCTTAATGTCATTGAACTGGTGAGGAAAGACCCTCAAAATACATTTTTATAGTTGAAAAAAATGGTAATGAAAATGTTAAGTATGAGTCAATTTATGGAAACATCAGACAACAGTAGTTTTGTATATGTACAGCCACATGTTTGTAAAATGAACAGAACAAGTCAGGAAGGACCGACACCCAAATGTAACAGCGGTTATCATGGATGATGGGCTGGACTTCCACTCTGAGTTCTCTATAACAATAATAACATCTAACCCTTGCAGCTCTCATCTGTGTTCCAGGCCCTAAACACTTTATGTATATCAACTGAATTTAATCCTCACAACCGCCCTGTGAAATAATGCCATTATTATTGTGTCTTATGCCTGAGAAACTGGGGCACGGTAACTTGCCCTGGGTTGCTGTTGGCAGGTGGCAGAGCTGGGATAGCAACCCCTGTAGCCTGGCTCCAGAGGGGCAGCCCTTAACCACTCGCGCTTCTGCTTCTCTCTCCAAATTCCGTGTGAGTCTCAGGTGTGTATGTTCACATAAGTGTAGGGAAAATGGGCTGCCTGAGCCCTAATCTAGTGCATTGCGCTTTCTGCAGCTCATTTGAACAGATTCCTGGAGGCTGCCTGGCATCTAGAAAACTCAGTAAATATCTTGTTGAATGAGTGAGTGAACGAATGAATGAATGGGTAATGGAGTGGATGAGAAGGAGCAGGGAGGGCTTATAAAGAGAATAGAGCATGCAATGTGCTTCAAGAAACTTGTCTCAGAGACAGGATGTATGAAGGTGATGCGGAACCTATCGCATAGATGGCATCAGATTTATAGAAGTGTGCTGGGTGCTCTTGGAGAGTCAGTCACAATCTAGAAAGGCTTCCTGGAGGTGGTGGGAGAGGGGCTGAATGTCAGAGGTGAGGCAGATATGAGGAAGTGTGGATTAAAGGAAGAAGAATGTTTATGAAGATGAGGAGAGTTGGGGGAGAGAAGCAAGACTGCCTATGCATTTGTGTCCATATGTATTAGAGGTTTAAAGAATTTCTAGGGCTTGTTTTTGGGAGAAGAACCTGGCAGACTCAGGAAAGGAATTTACATACATTTAATACCTACCATGTTCCAGGTACTATATAGGCAGTTTACATTATCTTATTCTTATAGCAGTTGCATTTTTTAAAAAAAATTATTTTTCAGTTATCGCTGACATACAACATTATATTAGTTTCAGGTGTACAACATAGTGATTAGACATTTACCGTATTTGCCGGCGTATAAGACGACTGGGTGTATAAGACGACCCCCTAACATTTCCACTCAAAATACAGAGTTTGTTATATACTCGCCGTATAAGACTACCCCCTCTTCCGCACACCTTCCACACACCAAAGAAAAGGTAAAACAATATCAGATTTGATTTCAACATTTATATTTATATTCAAATGCTTATGACATGCAGGAAAACTGTCACAAGGCTATATGTAATCAAACATATACATAAATTGCGATTCGCGATTTTTGCGCTATCATACTGGGTGTATGGTCGGCTGTGTGCGATTTTGCGAGTGTGGTAAAATCGCATAACAGCAAAATCGCATAACAGCCGAGCATACACCCAGCAGCGCTGCTGATGCCTGAACGGTATGTGGAATGAAGTGGGCGGGCATCGGGAGGCCACTATGGCACGGGGCAAGCACTATGGGCAGTCTATCTGAAGTGTACCTGGCGTATAAGACGACCCCCCACTTGGAGGCATATTTTTCAGGGCCAAAAAATCGTCTTATACGCCGGCAAATATGGTATTAATATATACCTTATAAATGATTACTACAATAAATCTATACCCATCTGGCACCATACATAGTTATATATGTTATTGACTGTATTCCCTAGGCTATACTTTAATCCCCATTACTATTTTTATAACTGGCAATTTGTACTTCTTAATCCCTTTTTCGCCCACCCCCCAACCCATCTCCCATCTAGCAACTATCAGTTTGTTCTCGGTACCTATGAGTTTGTTTGTTTATTTCGTTGTTGCTTTTTTTTTTTTTTTTAGATTCCACATATAAGTGAAATCATATGGTTGTTATTTGTCTTACTCTGTCTGATTGATTTCACTTAGCATCACACCCTCTAGATCCATCCATGTTGTCACAGATGGCAAGATTTCATTCTTTTTTTATGGCTGAGTAATATTCCATTGTATATATGTACCACTTCTTCTGTATCCATTTGTCTATCAATGGACATATAGGTTGCTTCCATATCTTGGCGATTGTAAATAATGCAGAGCAGTTGCATTTTAAATGCAGAAACAGGGATAGAGAGGTGAGGGAATTTGCTCTGTGTCACACAGCAAGTCAACAGCAGAGCCAGGATTGGTGCCCAGTGTGTCTGGACCCAAAGCCCCAGCTAGGCAAGGTGGGGACAGGAATAGCAGGCGTGCATCATTACTAATTACTGATTACGTCCTAATTACCAACCTGGGTCTCAGACCAGCTCCCCTTCCTGAGGTTGAGCATCTCTGTTTCCAGGAAGAGAAAAGCTTGCCCCTCGAGGTCTGTGCCCTGAAATAAGCTGGATGACTTACCGTTATGTGTCCTTACTCAAGACTTTTCCAGAGCGTTTATTGTGTCCATGCCGCTCAGGATGATAGTCTGGTAATCATGAAACCCTGTGGTCCACTTTGTGCTCGCACTTTGGGGCATATGCACATCTGCTGTGTAAACACACACCTTCCAGTCCTCTTTCTCACACTGTGGCCCCCTCCAGTCTGTTTTCAGTCCCCTGCTAAGCAGAGAATCCTGTCAGCCTGGTCTATGGCTTGGGGGTTTCAGAGTCAGCTCTGAAGAACAGAGTGAGGCAGATTTGCCTCCTGAGAGCATTAATCTAAGTAGCAAGTTGTTAAGTTTGATGACAAACACATATAATTTACATTTCCACAATCATAATGCGCTGCCTGAATAGTCATCTGGAGATGGATAGTGTCTTAGCCATGCCATCTGCTGGATCAGATGGAGATTTCTCTGATCGGACTTGGTGGAATGCAGGCAAGCCCCTAGGTCGAGTTTCACCAGTAAACATGTGACAAAAAGCATGGGAGACAGTGCTCTGCTGACTGCTCTGCTTGCAGTAGGCTCTCTCTAGAGCTCATGATTTTTTTCTTTTTGGCCATAGCTCATTAAATTCTTAAGTGATAGGCAATGTGCTAATAGGGCTCCTCTTCCTCAAGAGAGAGTGGAATTATGATCTTCATTTTACAGGAGAGAAACAGAAAGACTTGGTAATCTGTATGCGGTGGCACAGCTGATAAACAGTTGATTCAGGAGCATGGCTGATTCTGCAGGTTGCCTGCCACAGCGGGAGAGGGGCGTGGCTGACAGGGCCATCAACATGCACAGGCCTAGAGCATGAGGTTGCCTTAAGGTGGGTGTTGGCTGTGGTTTACCATCCATAGGCAGCTTCTTCAAGGAGGGCAGGCATCTCACCTGCCCTCGGGTCCCTGAGAAGCGCCTTCATCGCCGATGATAGTGCTGAGCTGGAGTGTGCAACCTGCCACACCTGAGATGCCCCATCTGCCCATCTGGTGTTTTCTTAAAGCCTCTTGGCCTCTCCCTACTGATATGGAACCTCGGAGCCCCCAGGTTCAAGATCTGGTTCAGGGACCTGGTTGCAACCCAGCCATCCAGCACAGTTCTGAGTGCTCTGGGGGACACTGAGGACAGCCTCTCAGGCGCAGCCTTCAGGCCTTCCTCGAGTCTATCCCTGCACTTCCCAAAGCCCCTGATCCTTTGCCACCTTGACCTGTGACCACCATGCAGGTCATTAAAACCTTTCCTTCTAAATGCAGCCACAAACTGGAAGACACTGAAGTTTAACTTGGGGCAGGACCTCAGCAAAGAGTCCAACCTACTCATTACCAAATGGCAAAACTGACGCCTAGTGAGAGGAAGCTGTAGCCCCAGGTCTCCCAGCAAGCCAGTGGCACAATGGGGACATGCCTGGATCTCTGTTTCTCAGGCAGAACTCTTTCTATTATAAATGCTCTGCTGCCTCAGGCTGCTTGCTACGGAGGCTCGCTCCACCACCGAGAAAAGGCCCTGATTCTTTTGAGAAGTGGATGGCCTGGTGCACCTAACAGTGAGCAAGGACCACACAATCCCCAGGTGGCCTGAGCCCCAGCGATCAAGGTGACCCTGGGAGTCAGTGTGGAAAGCTGGTGGAAGGGTTATCGGGAGAATCCGTCAGCCAGCTTTCTTCAGGAATGAACTCCTCCAGTCAGTGCCCTCTTTTAAAATAAGCAAGCAGTTGTCCTAAATATAGAGACAAGAAGGCAATAAGAAGGTAGAAACTGATGTCTAGACCATCCCCCACCTCCACGCCTTCCCTGCATAACACACACACACGTTTTAGTTACATTAGAGAGCCGTGGATGGAGCAGGGTTCTGATGGCCACTGCACCGAGACCATATTCTGAGAGCCTATCCCAGGAATCTTGTTTTTCTACAGTTTTACCAGAAAAATAAAGAAGGCGGCAGTGGATGATGATATCCTTGCTCTCCAAGACCCACTGAAAGCCCACTTTTACCCCCAAGCAAGCCAATGTCAGAGGTTCTGGAATGGTCTAAGCTTGAGTGGCCGTCATATTTTCTGGTCCCACAGGCTTGTGATGGGGAAACTGAGGGGCAGAGAGGAAGGGGCTGGCCCAGGGCTGGCCTCCTGTGTCCTTAGCTGTGCCTGTCATAGCTGTACCCTCCCTGTCCCTTCCCATCTCGGGTTCTCTTCTGTAAAATATGGGGGGCAGGCCATGCATGGGAGACTCAGTGACTTCCCAAGCCCTCTCCGGCGCCAGCCCTCTGTGGTGTTCCCATCAAAGGCATTAACCTCCTCTCGTTCTCAAGGTTGCTGCCTTCCTATTTATAGAACTGACCAATAGAATTCCACTATTGCCAGCAATACAGAATACAAATCATGCTCTCCACGTTCATTTCCTTCTCCTCCCCACCTTCTTTTTTAACTCCTTGGACAAAGCTTTTCTATGCCTGGTTTCCCTGCTCAGCGCGGACATGCCAGGGAAGAAAGGGGAGTGGGCGCTGCCATTTGCTGAGCTCCTACTGAGTGCACAGGCTCTGGACCTCGTGCACATCGTCTCATTTAATCCGCACGACCCTGAGAAGTGGGGATTGTTCTGTTTTCACGTGTGCTGCTTTAAGAGAGAAGGCCGCTGGCCCAAGGACTCTCGACTAACAAGTGACAGAAGCGACTCACATCTACTGCCTTAATCCACACTCGATGTTCTTTCCACTTGCCTCTGTTCCTGATTCTAGTGCATCCTTCCAGATCAAATGAGTAAGGGGGGTAAAGGATGGTGCCTGTGGATGCTCTGGTTTCTTTGGGGGCCACATAGTTACTTTCTCACCCAATCAGGTCAACCCGGCTTTTCGGTGGACCAACCGTATGCCAGGTGAAGCTGTGTGTCTCACCGGGCTGTAAGTGCCACGAGGATGTGCCCACTTTGTTCTCCCCGGGCCCGGCACACAGTTGGCCCTCAGTCGAACCCTCGTCGAATGAATGATGGGGCTCAGACTCACTGTCTGTCAAGGGAAAAAGCAGAGAAGAGGCAGGCCAGTTGGAACAGCATTGAGCTGCCAGCAGTGCCATCATGGAGGAGGGAGCAGTGGGCAGGGAAGAGGGGTCAGGAAGACTGTGTGGAGGGCTGGGTGGCCTCAAAGGCTTTTGCTGATGATGCTGGTGACCTGCGATCCAAGGCCCACTGTGATCCAGCAGAAGCCCACTTGGTCTCGGCTTTCCTCCATCCTGCATCTCCAACTTCACAGAGATTTTAATTTTCCCAGCCGTTCTATCACAGGAGTCCCTGGGAATGCTGGAAAAACACTGTAAATCTTTTTTCTGCTCATCTTCTCAGAAACCCTTTTTAAAAGCAGAATTTTGGAGAGCCGCCATCCTCTCATTATCCCTGTTGGGGACTGGCGTTTAGCTGTGGAATTGAGGGACCCAGTGCCTCCCTGTTCACTCTTCCTCCTCCGGGAGAAGTTCGGAGGTCTGAATGTCCTCCTTGGGTAGGCCCCACCCAGCCAGGGCTCCCCACCGTCCTTGAAAGCTCAGTCCTTGGCCCCTGTTTTCTCTGGAGAGTATTCAGGAGTAATGAGTGTGTGCTGGATTTGGGCAAGCGTGAAGGGATCAGAGAGCCAAGCACTCTCCTCCCCCTTTTAGGCATGTTGTTTTCTGATAGCGAAAGCAATATACCCTCATTCTGGAACATTTGGAAAATATTGAGAAACAGGAAGAACAAAATAATAATCACCCATAATCCTGCCACCCAGAGAGAAGCACTGCTGACGTCTTGGCACATTACTCTTTGGGTTTTTGTGTGTTTTCAGGTTTTTTTTTCCTGTGTGGTTTTTCTTTGAATAACTGAGATCATGCTTTAAGACATGATTTATATCCTTTTGACCCCAGTTAACATGAAAATAGATCACATATCCTTGGCATTACAAACTCTTTGTAATGATTTTAAAATGCGATTTTAATGGCAGCGTGAACTTTCATATGTAGGTACTATCATTTACTCAAATGGCCCCCAGTTTCAGGGTGTGCTATTAATCCTAGTTGCTAAATGACTGTCTCCTGGAAAAACCCCGTGTCATTTCAGCTACAGATGCATTGTGGGAAAGCAATGTGGCCGGTCTCAGCTCCCCCCCCCCCCAGGGCATAGGGTTTGGGCTTCTCTTTCCTTGTGGTTGGTCCATCCCCAGACTGGAAAATGTAGAATAAAGGTGGTACAACATTCAAAATTAGCTGCTACGGGGAAGGAACTCCTTACCAGCTGTGTGGGCAGGGGATTGCCCTCCATTTCTTCATCTGAATAATGAGATTTCCTTCTCCACAAGATTGAATTCCGTGAGGATTTCAGGAGATAAGGCATACCAGGTGCAGGATGTCTGATACATACAGGCCCTTTATAAATGTTAAGCTGTCGCTATCAAGATTTTTGTCTCTTGACTCTTGTATTTTATCAGAGTCGCCAGGATCACCCCCGGGTTCTGTGACACTAGAAGGGCTGACAGGCCCAGCCTATAGCTGTACTCGTGGCTAAGATTTATTACAGAGAAGGGATACACAGCACAATGAGCACAGGGAAAAGGTACGTGGGGCAAAGTCTGCCAGAAACCAGGCACAAGCTTCCGAGTCCTCTCCCTGTCACCCAGGATGAGCTTAACTCCTCTAGCACTGAATTGTGACAACAAGTAAGAAATGTTGTCTACCAGGGATGCTCATTAGAGACTCAGCGCCAAGGGTTTTTACTGGGGGCTTGTCACATAGGCACCTTCTGCCTGTACCCTCATTCCAGATCCTCAGAAGGAAAGCAGGCATTCAGCATAAACCAGATGGTTTACACAAATAGCTGGGCAACAGTGAGCCACCCTTGTCAGTTAGGGAATGGTGGGGAAACTCAGAATCCATCCCAGATGCCAGCCGGGCAGGCCTCCCCAAGGATACGGTCTCAGGCCTGCGCTGTTAGCTCTTCTCTGCACAGCTATGCGAAGAGACCATATTTCTCGTGTTTGGACTATTTCAGGAGAAGGATGGGACAGATGGCCTCATTTCCGTAGGACAAAACTGAAGGCTAGACAAGGAAAGGGATTTAGGGACTGGCCACCTCCTCTGTGCGTGGGTCCTGAGAGGAAGCAAGTTCTGGGTAATGGGAGGGTACCCCTCACTGCCCGCTTCCTGCTAACCCTGCATCCCTCTCTCTCTAGGCTCTCAAGGGCTCCAAGAAGCTGGTGCTGTCAGTGTACTCGGCGGGGCGCGTCCCAGGGGGCTATATCACCAACCACATCTACACCTGGGTGGACCCTCAAGGCCGCAGCATCTCCCCGCCCTCGGGCCTGCCCCAGCCCCACGGCAGCGCCCTGCGGCAGCGTGAGGGTGACCGCAGGAGCACCCTGCACCTCCTGCAAGGCGGGGATGAGAAAAAGGTGAGATGCCCATCCTTGGCCTTGGGAGGCCGACCTGAGGCAGAGAGCTGGTGGGGGAGGCTGGTCCCCAAGACCCCATTCTTCTTGCCAAACCCAGAACAGGGAAGCTTCGCAGAGGCTGGAAGAAGGGTCTTGGTTCCACCTGGGCTCTGTCTTTTCTTTTTGACCTGTGCAGCCCAAATGGTATACAATGCAGGCTATGCTGCTGCAGCAAAAGAGCCCAAAGACTGTGCTTTAACTAAGATTGGTTATCTCTCCCTGTCATAGCAGTGTGGGCTGGTGGGGCAGCTCTGCTCCACATCTTATTCTGGAACCTGGGCTCCCTCCACTAGCACCCTCTAAGGGATTGTCCCCTTCTGATGACTGAAGCCGGGCCGGCGAGGTCCCTGGGCCCCTAAAGTGGAAAGGGAAAGAGAGTCCAGGGGAAGAGAGTGGAAAGGGGGAAGAGAGAAAGCGCAGAGCTTCTCTTAACCTAGAGATGACGTAACTTCTCAGCAGTTCCAGCCCCAGGTGCATGGCCACACTCAGCTGCCAGGACTTCATGCTCTATAGGGAGCCTTTTGCTGTGCAGGTCTTGGGTTGTAAGGAGCAAAAACCGGTCCGTGTCGCCTTCCACAAAGTGGAAATTTACTGGCAGGGTATGAGCAGTTCCAGAATTGAAGCTGAGGAACACAGGGCGAAGCCTCCAGGAGGAAAGGGATCTCCACCATTTCAGTTCTCTGTGTTCTTCCCTCTCAAGAGGCATATCCCATGGAGGAGCACCTGATTGGCTGGTGGGGAGGGCTGGGCACTTTGATTGATAGAACTACCAAAACTGAAGCTGGTGGGGGCGGGGTTGTTGTCCAGAGCACCATGGGATGTTGTAATCAAAGAGAGACAGGGTCGTCAATAGGTGCCCCCAACAGAGCTCTCCTCTTTCTACACCAGGACTGTTTCTTAAAATATTGTTAAAAGGACTGAGAGATGGTCCCCTGATGTTTTAAACTTCACTCTGGGTGCTGTTTGCATTGTGCCCCATGGTGGCTCCTGGGACCAAGAATGTAATTCCTGCAAGCAGCTCTCTGGTGTTTTAGGACCTTGACACCAACAGCCCACACAAGAGGCCACACAGCTTGGGGCACTAGGCCAAAAGCCTTGCCTCTGGAGACTTTCTCAGCTTTCCTTTCCTGTCGATAAGGCTGTAACATTTATTTAACATGTTTTGTGTTCTTTGTGTTCAAATGTCGATGTGCAGAATGAGGCAGAGATAGCAGCAGCTTTTGTGCCAGGTGAGAGGCAGTGGGGTAACCAGTTGGTATACACTGATGGGCTGCCCGGGCTTCTTCACGGTGGCAAAGGCTAGCTGGGGGCAAGGGTGGGCTCCTACCGCCCCTTCCTGCCAGCTGGCTTTGCTCTCTGACAATCTTGAGAAAGCAGCAAGGCCTGTGGCATTGTCATTTCTAAGGCCGCTTTCCAGAGTTGGGCAGAGAACTTGATTTATCTTTTTCTCAAGCCCTTTCCTGTGTAGGTCATGGTTATAGACTAGTGATTTTCGCTACTGAGAGCAGATCAGGTGCTGGGCTCTGTGCTTACAGCATCTTGCTGTATCCTTATGGCCACCCTGTGCGGGAGGTGTCCTTATCCCCATTTTACAGATGAGGGATCTGAGACGCAGAGAACACTCAGCAATGAGAACTCATTCAGCGAGTCACCTGTATTTAGTGAGCGCCTATAGTGTGCCTGCCACTGTTATGGGAGGTGGAAATAGGAAATGGACAAAAGAAATAACGCCCCGCTCTGGGGAAGCTTCCAGTAAGTTTGAAGGTCACGGGAAGAGGAAGACAATGATCTAGAAATGAACGTAAGTGAGCAAGATCGTTAAGGTGGCGGAGATTGATGGAAGGAAAGAAAAGCAGGAGCGGGGATAGGGCGTAATGGGGAGGGAGGCATCGCTTCTGATGAGGTGGTCGGGGTGGGGGGGCTTCTCTGAGGAGATGACTTCTGAGCTGAGACCTAGAGAGGACGAAGGAGCCGCCATGTACCATTCTGGGGGCTGAAACTTCCAGGCAGCAAGGGCAGCGTGTGCAAAATCCCCAAGGTGGGAACAAGTGTAGCATCTTCAAGGCTTAAAGGGAAGGACCCCATCGCTGGAATTGAGTGGGTGGGAGGGTTGGGAGGCGATACGGTGACCTCTGGGAATCTTGGAGTGAGGTATGTAGGAATCAGGAAAGTAGAGGCTGAGA
Organism: Hipposideros armiger; assembly: GCF_001890085.2. Lineage (NCBI taxonomy): Eukaryota > Metazoa > Chordata > Mammalia > Chiroptera > Hipposideridae > Hipposideros > Hipposideros armiger. The sequence continues at coordinate 202,107 of NW_017732656.1, forward strand.
GAATTTTGCCCCTGGGAGGACACAAATACCTCAGGAGCCAGGAAACACTCTAGACCACAGCGCAGAGGCCTTCACAGACCTCGGCTCCAGACTGAAGCTTCTGCCCTCCCCGCATTTCCCCTTTTGCTGATACACTGTGGAAACCCCCATTTCCCTGTTGAAGAGGGGCATGGGGAAAATGTCTCTGGAACCCTCACTTCTGGCTCCCTGGACCCGATTCTCTTCTTTCCAGCAGCCTGGTCTCATCTTCTAATATTCCAAATAGCTGTGACCAGACTCCCAGATGAATGTCCGACGCCAAACTTCAAAAATCCTAACCTAGCCCCAGTGGGGACACACCTTCTAGGGATATGAGTTCTCAAGGCAATAGAGACATAAAAATCACACATGTAGCAGAGTTCCCCTCGAACCTCCCAGCTCAGCTGTCCTCTGAAGCTAGTTCTGGTTTTTGCATCCCTTCGAGTGATGCTCTTCTCCACACTGAAGTGTGAGAACCGTCCCATGACGCTGCAGGAAGGAACAGAAGGGAAGAACATATGTAGCTCCCTGGAATTCAGAGCCGTCTGCTCTCAAGACGGCGCCACATCCTCAGAGGAGCAGAGGGGCAGGGTGCAGAGTTGCTCGTTATTCCAGCTACACATTTTATGCTAACCCTCTGCCCCTATAGCTGCAATAATCTGGAATAGATTTGGGGGCGGGGGGAGGTTGATAAATGGGACAGCATCAGTGTGACAGGGAGGGTAAGACACTAAAGCCAGGCTGCCTGGGTTTAAATCTTGGCTCTGCTGTTTAGCAGCTGTGTGACCTTGGATAAGTTATATAACCTCTCTGAGCCTTGAGCTCATCCTCTGTAAAATGGAGGCAGTGGTGGGGCCTACTCTCCCCACCACCAAATAAGCTCCGTGGCAGTAAGAATCTTGGTTCTGTGCCCTGGTACATACAGAGTGCCTGGATCAGTGCTGGGCACAGCATAGGAGCTCAGTAAGTATCTGTTACATGAATGACTGAATCAAAATGAAAACACCTTGCCAACGGACTGGTACATGGTAGAGGCTCAACAAACATTTGCTGGGTTTGATCTAAGTCTTGTTTAATCAGACCCATGTATTATACACTGTTCTTTGCAAAATTACAGAGGTATAACTGGGAAGTTCCCATACCTGCCCCCCTCGGGTTCAGTTAATTTGCTAGAGCTGCTCACAGAACTCAAGAAAACAGTTTACTGACTATTTGCCAGTTTATTATAAAAGGACATGATAAAGGATACAGGTGAACATCCAGATGGAAGAGGTATGTAGGGCAAGGTATGTGGAAAGGGGCACAGAGCTTCCATGCCCTCGCCGGGTGTGCCATTCTCCCCATACTTCCAGATGTTCACTAACCTGAAAGCTGTCTGAACCCCATACTGTTGAGATTCTATGGAGGCTTCTTCATGTAGGCATGATCAATTAAGTCCATTTCCAGCCCCTTCTCTCCACTCTGCAAAATGGAGATGGGGCCGGAAATTCAAGCTTCTAATCCTGGCTTGATCTTTTTGGTGGCCAGCCCCCATCCAGGAGCCAACCCAGACTCACATCATTAGAATAAAAGATACTCCTAGTGCTCTTATCACTTAGGAATTTACGAGTGTTTCAGGAGCTCAGTGCCAGGAATGGGGACAAAGACCAAATATATGTTCTCATACTTCTTATTATAAATGGCAATAGCACACCTGGTTTTGGCACTTCCTGACTGTGTGACCTTGGACGAGTCACTTACCTTTGGACGAGTCACTTAAGCTTCCTTCTCCAGGATTTGGAGATGGTCATGGCAGCCATGTGGGGCTGTTTCAAGGATTAATAATCCTGTGCATAAGCACAGAGCACAGTGCTTAGGACGTAGAAATTAATTCCAGGGACAACCAACATTTATTGAATGTCATCTAGGTACTACGTACCTTCCATGTCTTTTTGCCCCAAAACGCTCATTGGCATCATCTCCTGGGGCTGCGCATGTTGCCTTCCAGGCAGGGACAGGGCTCTAGGACAAGGCAAGAAGGGGGATGGCAGTGCCTGCTCCTGGTAGGCTGTGCAATTCTCATTTCACTGATGGGGAAACTGAAGATCAGAGAAGCAATGGGCTTTGCCCCGCGGTTGCCCAGGAGTAAAGGGCAGAAGGAGGGTGTGAACTCAGGCCCGTGGGAGTCATTGAGGTGTGCTGCCCTCCAACCTCAGTTTTCTCATCTGGAAATTGGGGATAATAAGAGACACCGTAGAGGAGGAGAGAGGATTAAATGAGGTAATGCATGTGCAGTGCTGAGCACATTGCGTGGGACTTAGGAAACACACAGGGACCAATTCATGTAGTGAGTTACTATGATTACATGCATATTATCAGTGGGCGTGGTATTCTTTTCAGGGTGTCAGGGTGCTTCTCACAGCTTCGTGTCCTTTCCCGTCGGTGAATTTTGTTTCCTTCCAGCCAGTGATTGAGGCAGATTATCCTGTGGTTGATGAGACTGTTATTACAGTTCTGTGATAAAGACTCTGTTTTGTTCCCATGTAAAGGATTGATGGGGAGACGGCGGGGAGGCGGGAGGCTTGTTTTCATCCTTTGTATTCAGAGGGGCTGTCGCGGACGACTGCTGCCATCTGTGTGTTCCTGGAGCTGGAGGGACCAGGCGAGCATGGTCACAGGGGACAGAAGGAGTGACTTTAGGAGTGACCCAGTGAGCAGGGCTGGAGTCCTGCTTGTCCAGGCCCTGAAGGCACAGCATGGAAGGTGGGGAGGTCTGTCCTGTCGGGCACAGCAGGGTTTCCAGGTGGGAGCTGCCCACTCTGTCCTCAGCCAGCCTCCCTGACTTCCCCCAGGCCTGAGCCCTGCCTCCTCCAACCCATGGCTGTCGGAAGGTGCACACCCTCTCCTGAGGGATCTCCAGAAAGAGGCCTCCTCTGCTGTTCCCCCTCCCCTGTAGTCTTCCTAAAATCCCAATCTGAGCCTCTCTCTCCCCTGTTTAAAGCCCAGACCTCTTGGCCTGACTCACAGCCCCACACAGGCAATCTTGTCCGTCTCCCTCCCTCCCTGCTGTGTTCCATCCAAACAGAACCCTTCAGTAACCCCAGGGAGCTGTGCTCTGTCCAGGTTCTGAGCTTTTCCGTGTGCTCTGGCCCTCCCCTTGCCCTGGCTGACCCCCTCAGCTTTCAGGGCTCCAAGGTCCTATTTCTGGGAGGCTCTGCCTGAGGTCAGGCTCCCAGGAATGGACTCCAAAGCCAAGATTTCCCTGGAAGAAGTTTATAGAAAAGTACCTGTGTTAAAATAACGACTTCCCAGCAATGTCCACCTCCCAATTCCTGGAGCCTGTGAAGATGTCACCTTCCATGGCAAAAGGGACTTTGCAGATGTGACTAAATTAAAGGCCTTGAGACGGGAAAGTTCTGGGTAATCCAGGTGGGCCCAGTGTGATCACGAGGGTCCTAAGAAGAAGGCAGGAGTCCTAGAGTCAGAAAAAGGCGACGTGATGCCGGGAACATGCTGTGCTGCTGCCTTAGAAGATGGGGAGGGGGCCGTGCGCCAAAGAGTACAGGCGGCCTCTAGCAACTAGAAAAGGCAAGAAAACAGATTCTCCCCAAGAGCCTCTGGAAGGAATGCAATCCTGTCAACTCCACCGGACTTCTGACCTCCAGAACTTTAAGATAATAAATCTGTGTTGTTTTGAAGGCCGTGAGTTTATAGTCATTCATGACTGTGGTACCCTGGGATCAGCGCTGGTCAAGTCATGAGGCAGAGGGACGAGTGGGCTGCAGTGCCCTCACTGCAGTGGCCTCAGCCAGTCCCACGGTGCCCTGGAACCGGCTAGTCCCACGGTGCCCTGGAACTGGGGTGGCCCTGCAGAGTTGTCCTGAGGCAGGCGTCAGGCTTTCTCCCTTACCTAGTTGTTAGATGGAAGCTCCTCTGGGGAGGGGGTGGTGTGACCTCAGGTGAGGCAGATCCCAGGAGGGACTCAGCTGTGAGCTGTCAGCAGTCAGCACTCCAACCCTGGGGCTCCTCTGAGGCCAGGGACCTGGTCAGATTCTCCTCTGAATCTGGGCCCAGCACAAGGCCTGGTACTGCCTTGGGCCTCTGTTAGCGTTTGGATGGAATACCAATATCAACCGCTCACATGTGCGTGGCCTGTCCCAGCCTATGAAGCAGCCCACGTTCATTATCTCCATGAGGAAGGCCTTGTCATTCTTTCCAGGATGTACCTGCACAAGCTTAGGCAGATGGCTTGCCCGAGAGGGCCACTTGGAAGATAGTAACAATAGCCATTGTTTTCTGAGTGCCTCTGCTATGCCAGGCACGATTCTTCAATAAATGCTCCAAGTCTGTGGACCCATTCACCCCTCACAACAACCTAGTGAAGTGGGTGTGATTGCTTTCCTCATGAGAAAACTGAAGCCCAGGGAGGTGAGGTGTTATTGTCAAGATTATAAACTTTGACAGTCTGGCTGCAAAGTGTAACCACCACACTGTCATCTCCCAGCTACACAAACCTGCATGTGATGAGAGACCAAGGTGGGCCTTGGACCCAGGTCACCTCAAACCAACCTAGTCCAGTCCTGGAGCTGGCACTATGTTGGGGCAGGGAGGGGCAGATCACAGGGGCCGGGCAGCTGTTCCCAAGTCCAACCTAAAGTGTCTTCAGAGCCTGCTGTTGCCAGGAGAACAGCGGTCTCTGACGCTTCTGGGTGACAGTTCTCAGGGGCCCCCGAGAGCTCTGCGGGCCTCACAGGTGCTCTCCTTTGTAATGTTCTGTCTGAGGAGCAAACTGGGAGCCGGCTCTGGACTTCTGGGCCTGGGGCCGTCCCATTGGGCAGCACCTCCTGACCCTGTCCCACTGGGGATGGGCCTCCCTGACATGCCAGAGACTGCAGTCTTAGAAACAAACTCCATAGAGTCACTGTCAATTGGGCTCTCTTCCAACAACGAACGGTCTGCCAGCTGCTAGGAGTCAGCTGTGGCCATGTGGCCTTCTCTGGTTTTGTCATGTGCAATATGGGACCAACCATGGCTAATATCTATGGAGGATTTACCGAGGGTCAGAGACTAGCCTATGTTTGTCTCTTAGTTTGATCCTCTTCACAGTAACCTTATAAGGCAGACACTATTGTCATCCTCATTTTATAGGCTAGGAGGCTGAGGCACAGAGAGGTCAGTTAAATAACTTGCCTGAGGCCATGCAGCGGAGCCCCCCCAGTGGGCAGTTTGGTCTTGACCACCTCTACCCTGACCTCCAGGGTGGTGGAGAATGAAGAGAGATACTATATGTAAAAGGCTTTTCCTGGTGGCTGGTACAGAACCCTTGGTTACTCTTAGGTGAATGACTTTTTCGAAATAGAAAGTTGGTTACACTCCTTCCCTAATTCCCTGACATGTGCCCTCCCCTGATGCCCGAGGGCACACTGGTCTCTCTTTAGGTCCCTTACTCATCTCTGGGACTTAACTTATTGCGGGATGTTTTCTGCCCTTGGAGGGTGGGTTCCAGCTGTCGTCGCCCCTTTTCTCCTTATCCACAAATCCCGCTCTCATACCCAAGGCGCACTTGACCTGCCTGTTCCCTGTGCATTCCATATCTGCTCCTCAGCTTCCTCCCTCCCCCAGCACTCCCAGCTCAGGCCACAGTGGCTCACCTCCACTCACCTCCACCAAAGCATGCTCCCCCACTGCAAAGCGGTGACACCTGCTGTCCTGTGTCCCTGGAAAGCCCCTCCTGCCCCTGCCTGGTGACTTCTGCTCACCCTCTGATGTCATGAGTCGTTGCTTTCTCTAGGAAGCCACCCTGACCAACTCACACCCCCAGTCAGGACCATTGCCCCTTCTTTTTGTCCATACAGCCCCCGAGCCGCCCTACCATGCCTTGATCACACTGTTTACTGGTCTTGTTGCCCCTCTAGACTGAGACCCTCTCAAGCAGGACTGAGTCTGGTTCATCTCCGGACTCCCTGGCCCAGCACTGGGTCTGCACTTATCAGGAGCTCCCTGTGTTTGTAGGATTAAGGGCTGCTGAAGTAACACTGCCGTAGAATGTCAGGATGAATGGCAGAGCAGGAGACACCTGGAAAGGCACGAGATGTTCAAGAAAGTGGAAAGCCCCTGAGAAGGCAGGAGACCCCTGAGGTGACGGGTTGTGGTGCCCCCAAACCTGAACTAAGCCTTGATCCTAAGGAGGGAGGACGGAAGGTGAGGGAGCCTAGGAGGAGACCTCAGGGCCTGAGCAGGTACTCCCTGGCTGAAGGGCATGGTCAAGGGCGGCCAGTGGACTTAGAGAGAGCAGAGCCTATGGCCCCTGTGGTGTAAAGAACATGTGACGCCTAAGGTGTTGCGGCAGCCTAGGATGTTCGCGTTAGGAGGTCTCTAAAGGTCATCTCCTTCAGCACCTTCCTTTTACTGCTCTTGTAACTGTGGCCCAAGGAGGGAGAGGGACTTCCCCAAGGTCACTCAGCAAGTCAGAGGCCAAGCTGGGGCAGAAACCGAAATGTTCCAGGGGATGAATGCAGGCCCGAATCAGTGTGCCCTTCAGGGTGTGGGAGGGGCTGTGCAGCCTGCTGGCCCTGAAGTTCATGGTGCTTCGGCCTCCGAATGGTGTCTCCTATCCCTCCTGCAGGTGAACCTGGTGCTGGGGGATGGCCGGTCCCTGGGCCTCACCATCCGCGGGGGAGCCGAGTACGGCCTAGGCATTTACATCACTGGCGTGGACTCAGGCTCGGAAGCCGAAAGCAGCGGGCTCAAGGTGAGAGAAGAGGGGGTGCCAGGCTGGATGAGTGGGGTGAGGGGGGAACCATCTACATGTGAAGCTCTTTTGTGGCTGCTTTTAGTCAGACTTCCAGCAGAGCAATCAGCGCCCACCTTTGGACTGGTCCCAGCTGGGAGCCCTCCCCTGGCTGCATGCCTCTAATTCAAAGCTCAGAGCGGGCGGCGGGAGCCATGCCCCCATCGCCCACACCCCGAGCTCCCCTCGCTGTCCTCAGAACAGGGTGGCCTCCCAGGTGGTGCTGGGCAGTGAGCCAGCCCAAGCTCTTCGTGGCCACTGTTTTGCAAACACTGCTGATGGACTGCGATGGACCTGACTTCAGGGTTGATTGCGGTGCATGGAGAGGGAAGAGGAGAGAAAGACATGAGCTGGGTTGGGGCTGCACTGGGGCAGCTTCAGGACTGGCATTTGATCCAGGTTAACTGGCAATTATTGACATAATATTATTAGCTCACTCTTTTTTTTTAAGATTTTATTGGGGAATTGGGGAAGGAAACAGTGTTGGGGGATTGGGGAAGGGGAACATTGTGTTTTTCCAAGTTGTCCTTCAATCTTAGTTGTGGAGGGCGCAAGCTCAGCGCCAAGTCCAGTCGCCGCTTTCAATCTAGTTGCGGCGGAAGGGGGGGCGCAGCCCACCATCCCCTGTAGGAGTCAAACTGGCAACCTTGTTGTTAGGAGCCTGTGCTCTCACCAGCTGAGCCATCTGGCTACCCAGTGGCAGCTCAGCGGCAGCTCAGCTTGGGCGCAGCTCACTGGCCCATGTGGGAATCAAACCGGCGACCCTGTGGCTCAGAGCTCACGCTCTAACCAACTGCGCCACCCGGCCAGCCTTTAGCTCACATTTTAAAGAGAACTTAACTGTGCCCAACGTTTGTAGTTGACGTCACACATATTATCTCATGGAACCTTTATGCTACCCTATGGAGTAGGTTGTTGTTACCCACATCTTCCAGTTGGGGAAACTGAGGCATAGAGAGGTTAAATAGACTTGCCCAAGGTCATGCAGCCAGTGGGTGCAGAGCAGGATTGGAGCCCAGGCAGCCTTAATTCCAAAGCCCATGGCCCTAACTGCTGCTCTACACCGCCCTGCTAGGGAGGACCAGGAACTCGCCCAGAGCTTTGTGGAGAGGTGATGGGGACTTAGACAGAGAGTGCCCACGAGGACACTGGACCCAGGACCAAGACCACCTAAATGAATGGCAGTGTGTGTTTGGGATTAAATCCTGATGCCAGGGATGACAAGGCAGCAGTGATGTGGAGCAGTGACCATGGGCACAGTAGCATTTCAGCCAGGACGAGCGAGGCTGATGAGTAAAGGGACTGGGGAAGAAAGGATGTCACCAGAGGAACCATGCGGTTTGATCATGGGTGACTTGGTGACTACCCTGCCTGTGAGGCTGGGGGATGAGCCACGAAATGAGCTTGTGTCTCCCGTAACAAAGGGCCTTGAATACCCCACTAATGTGGGGAAACCTGACCCTCTACACAGACGAGAAGAAAAGGTCATGGCGGATCAGAGTGATGATGTTCAGGGGATCCCCTTGAGCCACGTTATGGCGGATGGTAGAGGTGGGGCATCTGTCAGGTTCTATTAGGGAACATGCTGTAGTGGGGAGATCTCCGGGCGTAGAGTCGGAAAGATTGGGCTCAAATTGCAGCTTGCTGCTTTTGCTTTAATAGCTGTGTGACCTTGGAGAGTCTCGTCACCTCTGTGAACTTCCCTTCCTTTTCCCAGGCAATCATAATAAATAATAGCATGTCTTTCTGAGGATTACTGAGAAGATGAAAGGAGGAATGAACTAACAATAACATGAATGCCAAAGGTTAAATTTACTGAGTGTCTAAGTTATGGACTGAATATTTGTGTCTCCCCCTTCCTCAAATTCATATGTTGAAACCTAATCCCTAGTGTGATGGTATTTGGAGGTGGGGCCTTTGGGAGGGGCTTAGATCATGAGGGTGGAGCCTCGTGAATAGGATTAGTGTCCTTATAAAGAGCTCCCTAGCCCTCTTTCCACTATGTGAGGATATAAGGAGAAGTTGGCAGCCCGTAACCTGGAAGAGCATTCACCAGAGCCTGACCAAGCTGGCACCCTGGTCTCAGACAGCCATCCCTTCAGAACCGGGAAAAATAAATGTCTGTTGTTTATAAGCCACTCAGTCCGGGGTGCTTTGTTATGCAGCTGGGACTGACAGAGAGAGTCTGTTCTTTCCCTAGTACTTTAAACCTCCCAATACCCCTGAGAAATACATCCTTTTGTTAGCCCATTTTACAGGCACTGTACCTGAGACTCAGAGAGTTGCACAGCTAGGAAGAAACAGAGCCAGGATTCCCATCCAGGAATCAGGGCTCTTGTTCTAGATCTGTGCTCATAACCAGGCAGGCAGTAAATGTTCCACAAAGGTTGGTTGCATCTAGTTGGCTGTGAAATGCCCCCGGTCTGGGCGCTGGCTATGCTCTCAGCTCGTTAAGATGGTACCTTGTTGGGGCTTCAGGAGGAAACAATCTCATGGTATCGTAGCATTGTGTATACAGATTGTGTTGAATAAATTTGTTAGTTTGGGATAATTTTATATTTACTGAAAAGTTGCAAAGACAATGTGCCCTTTTCCTTCATCTCGCTTCCCCTCGTGTTAACGTCTTATATCAGCAGGGTGCCTGTGTCAAGCCTGAGAAGCTGACACGGGTAGAACACTGCTCAACCAACTACAGACTTTGCTTGGCGTTCACGTAGTTTTCACACTAACGCCCTTTTTCTGTTCCAGCATACAGTCCAATCCAGCATACCGCATGGCATTTAGCCTGCATACAGTTTTAATTCCATTTAGTTTCTAAGCACAGAATAAAGATTTTTTGTTGTCCTTGTTTCAATGAGTGAGAAAATCGGGGGGAATAAAAATGGGAGCAGAGGGAAAGAGAGAAAGCTGGAATGAGAATCTTCCCCAGAACACTTGCTATGTGGGCAGCAAACCCAGCTACAGGCAGGACACAGATTTGGCTCTGAGCCTCCTGGCAGCCAACACAAAGAGGGGAGCAGGTGAGATATTTATACGGTGAAAACAAACCAGCTGTGCTTGAGAAGCCTGGTTATGCCTCTCCCTGAGGCCTGAGAGCAGTTTTCATCTCATCCCTCCTAGAGAGGATGCTGTGTGATGACATACGAGTAAGCGGTGTCCTCTGTGACAGGAAATGCATGAACAGGCCCCATCCTTCGTTGGTGACAAATACGTTCGTATTGAATCCATGTTAAGAGAAAGGGGGAGGGCGTGTGCGAGAGAGAGGACATGCTAGGTTCTGGCCTGAGATGTGCATATCTCAGGGTGTCCATGCTCTGTTATTAAGAGGGAAACACAGGCTGCAAAATCACCCAACAGGATCTCGTTTGTATTGTTCATGTACACAAAAATATGCACAGAGAAACACCTATACCGACTCATACCAAAATGTCAACAGTGGTGATCTTGACGTGATGAGATTATGCACGATTTTCACTGTTCTTTATGTCCTTATGCAGTGTCTGAATGGAGCGAGTATTACTTTTATAATCATGGAAACAGCAGCAATAAAGAGACTTCCATTTTGAAACAAGGCAGAGGAAAAATATTCCATAGAAGTTTTCCAGTCACTTTAGGTGCTTCTCAGCTGCAGGCAACCGGAAAGCTTTATTTGCTCATAAAATGCCCGCCTTCAGTAAAGTCCTTTCCATCTTCAGTGCCCACCACCATAAAGCACTTTAAATTCCCTGCCACTATTTTACTTTCCTCTTCCAGGTCTTGGGATATGCAAATACCTGCCTACACGCACTCGGGCATCTAGGACTGATTAATTCCGTTTATTGCCAATGCCTTTTCAGTAGAATTAGGCATATTGAAATGGAATAAAGGGGCATGGCTGTGTGGGTGGTGGAGCCAAGAACAGCCCTATTTGTAAATAGGGCTCCTTGCTGCTGCGCAGAACTTCCCTGGGGTTAAAATGCTGCCTTCTGCCTGGCTTCCAGCGTTCACTTAGCTCCTGAGGGTCTGGGGTGGGTCCAGGGGAGGGACAAGTCAACTGCTAGGCCAAGAAGCTCCTTAGAGTGCGGTCAGGCACTTCCTAGCATTTTCTCTGGGGGTGGCCAGGTGGGGCCAGGAACTCTCCCACCCTCCCAGTGGGGGCTGACTCCCCCTTCAGCACTTATCTTTAGGCCTCTCTTATTCCTTTGCACCTGCCCCCTCAGCTTCAAACCCCACCAAAGAATGGACCATAAAACCTTGTTTGTTCCTTTAAGGACTGCCAAGACTAACCAGCATTTAAAAAAAATAATAATGATAGCAGTTGCTATTTATCAACGAGTTATTATCAGGCACTGTACTAAGCACTTTAGATAACACTCTCATTTATTCCTCTCAGTGGACCTATGCTGGGCATTGATAGAAGCAGTTGAGGCTCAGAGAGGTGCAGTAACTGGCTCAGGATCACACAGGGATTGGGCCCTAGCCCTTCAGGCCCTCCAAAGGCCATATGCTTTGCTCTGCTATCTCCTCAGTAGCGAAAGAATACAGAGAGAGGAAACCAAGGACATTTAGTCTTTTTAAAAGTCACCAAGCTTCTGAAGCCCAGTGTGGTTGTCCCAGATCCTGCCTGAGGTCGTCCCAGGGTGAAAGACCCATTTCATTTTTGCCGGTGGTGAGAGGTATCAACATGGATTCATTTACACAAAACAGAAAATATATATATGAATGCGCACACAGATACAGACATAAACAGATGTGTGTGCATGCATGAGTTAGTATATATACATATAGTTCATCACTCTATCCATGGAGAGGGGCTACAGGTAAGGACACCCCAATAACTTAACGCCAACATCTTCATTTTTAAATACTATTCTCCAGATAAAAGGAACCAGGGCTCTTTGTAGGAGTGGTTGATTCCAGTGGCTGGGAAGGTACAAGATGAGCCGGGTACCTCATGGTACCAGAAAGTAAGGTGGTGCTACCAAATCAACCAGCCAGTCATCATATCAGATGTGTATAATACTCACCTGGAGAGCTCCCAGTGCCCAAAGGGGCATACAGTGCATATCCATGAGTCCAGACTCATGTAGTTACATAAAGAACTGAATAAATAAATGGGGGCGGGGAGCGACAACTCTTCCTTAAGGAAAATTTTCCATGAATAAATGTAGAAGGAATAAGGGAAGAGAACATTATCATTTAACATTACATTACAGTAATACTTGCCAGGGGGAAAATGCACCCATGGATGCTAAATAGTGAGCAGAACTTTAAGCAGAAACAGGATTTCTTTTTTTCTTTTTCTTTTTTTTTTTTGCATAGTTTCAAAATATCTCTACTAATATATTTTGTAATTATAAAGAGAAAATTAGTAAGCTTACAGTGGCAGGTACCAACTTAGCCAAGTATAATAGATATATTTTTTAAAATCTTAATCCTTTTTTTCTGATTCTAAACATAGTATTTGCTAGTTGTAGAAAAGTCAAATCGGACCCTGCCTTGTGTTGTAGTGACAGTCCTTCTTCCCCTGCCCCTGTCAGCCCTGGGATGTGAATGAAGACTGTCAGGGGTGCCATGTCCTTCCAGACCTTTTTCTGTCCGGCCTGTTGTACACAGCGTCTGGGGGACCCTTCTTGTTCATTCTGTGCCTTTTATGACCCAACCATCAGTGTATTAGAAAATTTTTTCCTTTCTCAGTTCAAAACTTGACATCCCTGATTTATAAGATTTTGACTAAGTTGTTGCCACTTCAGAGTCTTGAGATGGGCCTCCTCAAAAGTAGAAGCACAAAAATGTAGCAAAAATGTATTTTAGAGGTCCTGTTGTTATTCTTCACTGTTGCAACTGAATACCTATAATGTTCTTTTTCTGCAGAGAGAGAGAGAGAGAGAGAGAGAGAGAGAGAGAGAAAACACGTTGGTGTGTCTGTTTTCTCTCCTTCCTAGAGCAGGGTTTGGAGAGAGCCTTGCTGGCTAGACTGCAGAGGGGGACAGCCATGTCCCCGTGCTGGCAGCCCAGGGCCCTGTGGGTCCTTCTTGTAGATGGAGCCCCTCAGGCATTTGGGTGGGCACCAGGTGCCAGTGATCCAGAAAATAGAGCGAGGCATGTGAGATGCAGCACCTGGATTTGTGGTCCTCCGTGTACTCTGCTGAGTACATTGTAATTGTGCTGAATGGGGAGGGTGGGAGTGGGAGACAGAGGCAGCGAAGACTGCTGGGGCCCCAGGTGATATACTGGCCAAGCACTGGTGAGAGAAATGGTGACAGTGAGCATTCACCAAGTGGTAACTCTAGGCCAGG